>NC_052322.1:11062036-11662036 GCF_016432855.1 Salvelinus namaycush
CATAACTTGGTTTATTATACTATACACAAGTAGCACAGTGTCATTGAGGCAATCTCCATTTTGAAGTAGTCCATTTCTTCTTACTACTTCTATGAGTTGGCAACATAGAGAATGATAGAGGCCTCTATTGGCCAAAAGGCTGTATTAGCATGGGCAGCGGCATTGCGGGTTTCCACCTATTTAATGTAGTCAACTGGGTGGGCCTTCCAACTTCATTGGCTGATCCCTCCTGGTAACCCTGTTGGAGTCATGTTCAACCGGGTCATCCAGAGGGATCAGCCAATCGTGAAGAAGAAAATTGACTACTTAAAAATGGAGATTGCCTCAATGGCACTGCCCATGCTGTCAAAGACACTATGTCACAGATACAAAGATGAGTCCTCTATCTCTATGGTTTGCAAACAAACAATGGGTATAATTCATTGGCTGATCCCTCTGATGGAATCGTGTGATCCTTCCTTAACCCATCGGAAGTCCCATCCAGCTGACTACTTTAAAATGGTGGAAGCCCTCAATGGCGATGTCCATGCCAAAATGGGTTTTAGCCATCTAGAGTCCTTTACCTATGGTGATACCTGAGTTTCCCACTTGGAAAGTATCAGAATCAACCAATGGGAAGCATTTCTGACTTGTAATAAAAGTAGAACGTGTTGCTGGACAATATGTGAAATTCTGACTGTGTGTTCACAATATGCACATGAATGTGGTTCCGTGTGACTCAGTTGGTAGAGCATGGCGCTTGCAAGCCAGGTTTGTGGGTTCGAGTCCCATGGGGGACCAGTACGAAAATGTGTGCACTCACTACTGTAAGACCGTCTGCTAAATGACTGAAACATGAATGGTTGGAGCATACATGTTGGGCTATACAAAGTTGCCTGCATTGACACTATATCTATGGTTGCATGTACCAGAGATTTTCTGGACATGATGTCTCAATAAAGGGCATTCATTCCATAGAATTAGGAATTTGATTAAATGTAACGGGATCTCTGGTTCATTCATCTCGATGGGTAGGGATATTGAACCTTTTCTTGAACAGTGTACAGTCGTGGCCAAAAGTTTTGAGAATGACACAAATATTAATTTTCACACAGTCTGCTGCATCAGTTTGTATGATGGCAATTTGCATATACTCCAGAATGTTATGAAGAGTGATCAGATGAATTGCAATTAATTGCAAAGTCCCTCTTTGCCATCCAAATGAACTGAATTCCCCCCAAAAACATTTCCACTGCATTTCAGCCCTGCCACAAAAGGACCAGCTGACATGTCAGTGATTCTCTCGTTAACACAGGTGTGAGTGTTGACGAGGACAAGGCAGAAGATCACTGTCATGCTGATTGAGTTCGAATAACAGACTGGAAGCTTCCAAATGAGGGTGGTGTTTGGAATCATTGTTCTTCCTCTGTCAACCATGGTTACCTGCAAGGAAACACGTGCCGTCATCATTGCTTTGCACAAAAAGGGCTTCACAGGCAAGGATATTGCTGCCAGTAAGATTGCACCTAAATCAACCATTTATCAGATCATCAAGAACTTCAAGGAGAGCGGTTCAAATGTTGTGAAGAAGGCTTCAGGGCGCCCAAGAAAGTCCAGCAAGCGCTAGGACCGTCTCCTAAAGTTGATTCAGCTGCAGGATCGGGACACCACCAGTACAGAGCTTGCTCAGGAATGGCAGCAGGCAGGTGTGAGTGCATCTGCACGCCGGAGTCGCCTCTTCACTGTGGACGTTGAGACTGGTGTTTTGCTTGCATTAATCGACTACACAAATGCTGATGCTACAGATACTCAACTATTCAAAAGAAGGCCAGTTTTATTGCTTCTTTAATCAGGACAAAAGTTTTCAGCTGTGCTAACATAATTGCAAAAGGGTTTCTAATGATATATTGGCCTTTTAAAATTATAAACTTGGATTAGCTAACACAACACTCCATTGGAACACAGGAATAAAAGTTGCTGATAATGGGCCTCTGTACGCCTATGTAGATATTCCATAAAAAATCTGTCGTTTCCAGGTACAATAGTCATTTTCAACATTAACATATAGAGTGGGGCAAAAAAGTATTTAGTCAGCCACCAATTGTGCAAGTTCTCCCACTTAAAAAGATGAGAGAGGCCTGTAATTTTCATCATAGGTACACTTCAACTATGACAGACAAAATGAGAAAAAAAAAATCCAGAAAATCACATTGTAGGATTTTTAATGAATTTATTTGCAAATTATGGTGGAAAATAAGTATTTGGTCAATAACAAAAGTTTCTCAATACTTTGTTATATACCCTTTGTTGGCAATGACAGAGGTCAAACGTTTTCTGTAAGTCTTCACAAGGTTTTCACACACTGTTGCTGGTATTTTGGCCCATTCCTCCATGCAGATATCCTCTAGAGCAGTGATGTTTTGGGGCTGGTGCTGGGCAACACAGACTTTCAACTCCCTCCAAAGATTTTCTATGGGGTTGAGATCTGGAGACTGGCTAGGCCACTCCAGGACCTTGAAATGCTTCTTACGAAGCCACTCCTTCGTTGCCCGGGCGGTGTGTTTGGGACCATTGTCATGCTGAAAGACCCAGCCACATTTCATCTTCAATGCCCTTGCTGATGGAAGGAGGTTTTCACTCAAAATCTCACGATACATGGCCCCATTCATTCTGTCCTTTACACGGATTAGTCGTCCTGGTCCCTTTGCAGAAAAACAGCCCCAAAGCATGATGTTTCCACCCCCATGCTTCACAGTAGGTATGGTGTTCTTTGGATGCAACTCAGCATTCTTTGTCCTCCAAACACGAGTTGAGTTTTTACCAAAAAGTTATATTTTGGTTTCATCTGACATTCTCCCAATCTTCTTCTGGATCATCCAAATGCTCTCTAGCAAACTTCAGACGGGCCTGGACATGTACTGGCTTAAGCGGGGGGACACGTCTGGCACTGCAGGATTTGAGTCCCTGGCGGCGTAGTGTGTTACTGATGGTAGGCTTTGTTACTTTGGTCCCAGCTCTCTGCAGGTCATTCACTAGGTCCCCCCGTGTGGTTCTGGGATTTTTGCTCACCGTTCTTGTGATCATTTTGACCCCACGGGGTGAGATCTTGCGTGGAGCCCCAGATCGAGGGAGATTATCAGTGGTCTTGTATGTCTTCCATTTCCTAATAATTGCTCCCACAGTTGATTTCTTTAAACCAAGCTGCTTACCTATTGCAGATTCAGTCTTCCCAGCCTGGTGCAGGTCTACAATTTTGTTTCTGGTGTCCTTTGACAGCTCTTTGGTCTTGGCCATAGTGGAGTTTGGAGTGTGACTGTTTGAGGTTGTGGACAGGTGTCTTTTATACTGATAACAAGTTCAAACAGGTGCCATTAATACAGGTAACGAGTGGAGGACAGAGGAGCCTCTTAAAGAAGAAGTTACAGGTCTGTGAGAGCCAGAAATCTTGCTTGTTTGTAGGTGACCAAATACTTATTTTCCACCATAATTTGCAAATAAATTCATAAAAAATCCTACAATGTGATTTTCTGGATTTTTATTTCTCATTTTGTCTGTCATAGTTGAAGTGTACCTATGATGAAAATTACAGGCCTCTCTCATCTTTTTAATTGGGAGAACTTGCACAATTGGTGGCTGACTAAATACTTTTTTGCCCCAATCAAAATGTTAATGTTGAAAATGACTATTATACCTGGAAACGACAGATTTTTTTATGGAATATCTACATAGGCGTACAGAGGCCCATTATCAGCAACTTTTATTCCTGTGTTCCAATGGAGTGTTGTGTTAGCTAATCCAAGTTTATAATTTTAAAAGGCCAATATAATCATTAGAAACCCTTTTGCAATTATGTTAGCACAGCTGAAAACTTTTGTCCTGATTAAAGAAGCAATAAAACTGGCCTTCATTTGAATAGTTGAGTATCTGTAGCATCAGCATTTGTGTAGTCGATTAATGCAAGCAAAACACCAATCTCAACGTCCACAGTGAAGAGGCGACTCCGGGATGCTGGCCTTCTAGGCAGAGTTGCAAAGAAAAAGACATATCTCAGACTGGCCAATAAAAAGAAAAGATTAAGATGGGAAAAAGAACACAGACACTGGACAGAGGAACTCTGCCTAGAAGGCCAGCATCCTGGAGCATCTTCACTGTGGACGTTGAGACTGGTGTTTGGCTCAGTTGTACACCGGGGCCTCCCACTCCTCTTTCTATTCTGGTTAGAGCCAGTTCACGCTTTTCTGTGAAGGGAGTAGCACACAGCGTTGTACGAGATCTTCAGTTTCTTGGCAATTTCTTGCAAGGAATAGCCTTCATTTCTCAGAACAAGAATAGACTGGTGAGTTTTGTAAAAAAGTTATTTGTTTCTGGCCATTTTGAGCCTGTAATCGAACCCACAAATGCTGAAGTCCAGAGAGGACATACGAATAAATAAATAATCACAACGTATTTAACTCATGATCACAACATGAAAAAAAAGTTGTTTTGTTGAGATCACAAGATAAATAGGAGTGGACAGTATGGCTGAAGCGGCAGAGCCCATGGTGGATCAGTGCATATGTTTTTATTGATTGTTACACTAATGGATGGTACATTTCATGCGAACATCTTCAGCTTTCATTTGTGTTTGGAGCACATTATCAGTTTATAAGTTAGAATGTTAGCAAGATAAATGTCCTTTACCTTGAGCTAAGAGCTCTTGGGGCATCTAAGCTATCGTGGGGCATTTGAGCCTGTCTCCCAGGCTGTATGCCACCCCCAAGACCACAGCCAATCACATGCAAGCAACAAAGCAGCTACAGGGCCTTCAGAAACTATTCATACCCCTTGACTTATTCCATATTTTGTTGTTACAGCCTGAATTTTCTCACCAATCTACACACAATATTCCGTAATGACAAAGTGAAGAAAAAAAAGGTTTTATCAAATACATAAATATCTAATTTACGTAAGTATTCTCACCCCTTTGCTATGAGCTCAGGTGCATCCAATTTCCTTTGATCATCCTTAAGATGCCACTACTACTTCCTTGGAGTCCACCTGTGGCCAATTCAATTGTTTGGACATGATTTAGAAAGAAACACACCTGTCTATATAAGGTCCCACAGTTGAAACAATTTCTAGAATGTTGAAAGTTTGGTCTCCATAATTGGAAAATGTAAAGAAATATGGAACTACCTAGAGCTGGCTGTTCGACCAAACTGAGCAACTGGGCAAAAAGGACCTTGGTCAGGGAGGTGACCAATAACCCAATGACCACTCTGACAGAATTACAGAGTTCCTTAACTGAGATGGGAGAACCTGCCAGAAGGACAACTGTCTCTACAGAGTTTCACCAATCTGGGCTTTATGGGAGAGTGGTCAGACAGAAGCCACTCCTGAAAAGAAGCCACATAACAGCACACCTGGAGTTTGCAAAAAGGCAAGTGAAAGACTGAGATCATAAGGCAAACAATTATGTGGTCTGATGAGACAAAAATTGAACTTTTTGGCCTGAATGCAAAGCACTATGTCTGGAGAAAACCAGGCACAGCTCATCAACCATCTAACACCATCCCTACCGTGAAGCATGATGGTTGCAGCATCATGCTATGGGGATGCTTTTCGGTGGCAGGGACTGGGAGACTGATAAGGATAGAGGGAACAATGAATGGAGCCAAATACAGGCAAATCCTTGATGAAAACCTACTTCAGAGTGCAAACAACCTTAGACTAGGGTGAAGATTTACATTCCAACAGGATAATGACCCCAAACATACAGCCAAAGCAACACGAGAATGGCTTCAGAACAAGAATGTTAAAGTCCTTGAGTTACCCAGCCAAAGCCCAGACTTGAGTCCCTTTGAAAATCTGTGGAAAGACTTCAAGATTGCTGTTCACCACCGTACCCCATCTAACGTAGCAAAGCTTAGGAAAATCTGCAAGGAAGAATGAGAGAAAATCCCCAACTCTAGATGTGCAAAGCTGATGCAGAAAACCCTAAATTACTCAAAGCTGTAATCGTCTCAAATGTGCTTCAACAAACTATTGACTCATGGTGTGAATACTTATATACATTTGATTTCTGTATTTCATTTTCAATACATTTGCAAAAAAATACAATTTAAACATATTTTCACTTTGTCATTATGGGGTATTGTGTGTAGTTGTGTGAGGGGGGAAATTTTATTCAATTTAATCAATTTTGAATTCAGGCTGTAACATAACAAAACGTCAAGGGGTATGCATTATTTCTGAAGGCACTATGTGCAACAGTTGAAGATTAAACGTAAGATAAGATGGTAAAGGCAATGTTCATAAGGCAGTCTTATGTTTTTGGGATCGTTCATTTGACTGCCCTAAATCATGGGGGAAACTGCAAATGTTTTAGTTGAGCACAATTAGCTAGTAAATCCAACCCTTTAAGTCTAGACAAGATTGTAGTCTAGACAGGATTGTAATACTAAAAGCATAGTCTTGCCAAGTACACAGCACTAGCACAGTATGATGTATGGACGTCTGTCTGGAGGCCCAGCTTGGACATAACTCCGTAGTGGCTTGTAAAAGGGATCTTTGTAATGGCAACTGCTGTGGTATTAACCAGGTCAGGATAACTTTAATTAAATTAACTCACCCACTGTCCTATTATGTTGAGCATCTTGGTAATGTTGTTTACATTCCAAAGCACACCCTCTTGTTGTCATAGACCTACATAGAATAAGCTATTGAAATGGCTTGAAATGTAGTTTCAGAGTTGTATTTCGAGAACGTTAAAAAGTTGTACGTTTGTGTGGTATTTCCAAGTTTGCGGATTGGCTGTTTAATTTGAAGAGTGCTATTGCACTAAATGGCAATAGAGATGGCCTGAGTGCCTGTCTGTTTGACAATGACTGACAGGGATTGGCATGAAAATGACAGCAATGAGTTGACAAGAGCACAAAGATCATGGGACGAGGCTACAATGGAGAAAGGTGAAATTAAAACGGATGATGTGCGATGTAAAAAAATAACTTGACGGATCTTGCTTTTTAGATATTTTTGAATAAATGTATATTTTTCAAATGCAGAATTCTAAAATGGCGAAAAATAATTCAACTAATAAAGATGGTTATTTTTTGGGACCTGTCTGTATGTCTCCTCTGTTTGTGACATCTTTGTTTTCAGGCCTGATTCTTGCTCTTAAAAAATTAAGCAAAATACATGAGGCTTTAAATTCTGGAGTACAGTTTAGAAACCTAGTGATAATAAATCCAATGAGCAGAAGTCAGATTTGGTACCAGAATTTTTTATTTTTTTTATTTATTATATTCTTTATTTGTGCATACAAAGCTTTCTTAAAAAATAGCATATAACATAGATTTTCTTACAAATGTTTCCTTTTGTCCTCCCTTTCCTAGCTGCATGTGAGAAAATATATTACTACATATAAAAATCAATAAGAAAACAGACCACAATATATTACCGCTGTCATACAAAGTAGTGTCTTTCTTTTTCTTACAAAAACAATGCAAAACACTAAGAATACAAATACATGAAGCTTAAAAATATGAACGATTAAATCTTAATACAGGAGTGCTCTGTCTTTGGTTAAGTACATAGGACCTTAGACAACTGTCTGCTTTGTGTGTTAACTTTGTACATAAAGTCATACAGGTAAAAATATATGTGGGAGTTACATTGATATTGTGACTTATTCTTGTCTTGTTTTTAATGTTTGAATACATTTCTCAATGTTATACAGTATAGTAAGGACTAGTATTTGCCCCATAGTCTAGATAATTGACCCACAAAAAAAATTGTGGAATAGAACACAATGACTATTTGCAGCAATATTATTGTGTATTGCTCTTAACAGAAAAAGCCATAGGTATAAATACAATACATTAGAGACGGCATTGGTGCGGCACACCATTATTCCTTGGTTACTACAAACTTTTCTTTCTAGAGTACAATTCATACGAACGTACATGTGAACAAAACATAACAATACCCCATAATCTCTAGTACTGACCATATCTGTGCCCTAGCCTCTACACACACTGATACCCTAACCACATACACTCTCTCCCTTGCACATTACAAATAGACGTTTCTCACGTTCACTTTTACTTTCTACTGTAGCCTACTGTAGGACTACATCTTCAACATTTTGTTTGACTTATACTGGGGAGAGTGACAGGGTTGAGGCAAGGTTTATGTGTAATTAAGAGTAGTCTTTGGTAGGCCTGTGGGTGGACTAGGCTGCTTACTGCATACCTGAAACCTTAAATGACTAGCAAGTGACGACAAGGCTTTGGTAACTTTAAGGCAATAGGAAATTAAAGGCCCAGTGCTGTTAAAAACTAGGTTTCCTGTGTTTTATATGTATTTCCACACTGAGGTTGGAATAATACTCTGAAAATGATAAATGCCATTTTAGTTTAAGAGCTGTTTGAAAGGATCGCCTGAAATATCCACCTGTTATGGTGGGATCGAGTTTTGGCCTGCCTGGTGACATCACAAGGCGATACATTTGTTAATAGACAAATAAGAGAGTTCCAAACCTCTCTGCCAATAACAGCTAGTTTTTCAGTTTTCCGCTTAGACCACTCACAGACAGTTCTAGCAAAATTGTTGCTTGAGAAATTGCTCTTTGCTGAGAAAAATATATTTTTTAACCATTTTAATTGAAAACAATTACAATAAGGTACTTCATTGTTACCCAGAAATGATTTGATATTGATATAAAAATGGCTGCATTGGACCTTTAAGGCATTTTTAGATATTAGACATTTAAACAACTAATACATTTTGACTATAATTCAAAATGGCAGTCATGTTTGAAATGTTGAGCCTTTTGGTTTCAAAACTCAGTCTTTGAGAAGAGGCCACCGCCAATGGTGCTTTGTGGGTCTGTAAAGCATTTGTTTTGAAGCCTCCTCTTTGGGAGATGTAACACTGTTGACAGTCTAACACCGGTGACGGGTCTTTGGCTTGGTTCTCTACCTGCGCTGCGGCCCTAACATCACCTTGTTGATGAAGTTGACAATGGCAGAGGCTGGCTGCTCCGGGTCGAGCTCAGCAAACAGATGACACACATTTTCTGCCATGCTGCCTGGCTTCTTGGCTACAAACCCAAACACCCTATTGAACAGAAGGAGGAAGGGGAGAGAGGAAATAGATATCAGAGGGTTAGAAATACACACCTAGGGCTAGATTCGAACCTGACTGCGAAAGATCCGCATTATAACGCAATTGACATTTAAAGACAAGGTTTCTTGCGTTTGCGGAAACTGCATTCATGGTAAACGCTGCATATGCCGGCTCAATCGGAAATTACCTTTAAATATAAATTGCGCTATATTGCAATTATTCTTGCGTTCCAGATTGAATCAAGCCCCTATTTAGACATATTGATGCCCATTCTTACTGGTTTAATACTATGAGTGAGACTTCTGTGATTAAAGGCTCAATTCAATCAGATCCGTTTTGGCAGTGTCAGAGCTGTCAAATCCATAAGTGGCACCCGGCATTATACCTAAAGCGGACATTGCCATTGGCTGAACGGAGTCACATTAAGAGAAATTCTATGCAGCCTTGTATACAAGTTTGAACACTGGAATGTGAGATGTAATCTACACCTCGATTAGGATGATAGCAATCCTCATTATTTCGTAGAAATTATTTTTTATTTTGAGCATAATTACTTTTATAATAGCCTACACTTTCTGATTCTGAACTTCTAACACGAGTTAAGCGGAGCAGTTGCTCCAAAGCAGTTCCACCTCCGAAAACCGCCAAAATATCTGTGTCTGCTATCACAGGTTATTGCTTGATCTGATTTAATCGAATCTAGGCCTAACTCTTTAGACGGGAACAGGCTGAGACTAACATATGGGCCAGGTAACCAAACAAAGTTACCGTAGTAGAAGGTAGAACCTGGAAGGATAATATTAGCCTCATCTGATTATCCTGATCTCGCGAGCTTACAGTACATTATATTCCGCTACTCGGATTCAGTGAAGTGCGTAGCGGTCAGGATGGTGGATCAGGCTATGATAATATCTCCTAAGCTAATATACGATAAAAAATAAATAATCATCGAACTACACAAATGTACATAAAGCCTATGAACTGGCATAAAACAGAAGCTGTGAGCATGAATATTTGTGAACATGAATTCGTGACCGTGATCAACAGATACTGTATTTACTGGGATGATGGCAAAGGCACAAAAGCAATATGATGCCATGCAGGTAATCAAACATCGTGTCACACCGATCAATACACATACAAACACATCACACTCCCAAACAAACATATGCACAAACACACATAGAGCACTTACTTAGATGTTGTTCTGTCTGAGTTAGTCCACCTGAAGCAAAGAGAAAGACAGACCGGACTCAAGACCCACACTGACAGACAGAGCTCTCAAACAAGCACAGGCATGGGTACAGGTGCAGTCACAGCCACGGCCTGCATTGCCCAGGCATAAACACATCACATTCTCTCTCCCCCCCACACACACACACACACACACACACACACACACACACACACACACACACACACACACACACACACACAATCACACACTCAGAAACACATATTTCAAGCTCACACACACAGATCCATGCGCAGGTTTACAGCAAAGGATGAATGAAATATGGTGATGACAGAATGGAAATGCCTCAATGTTTTCTCTTGTTTAGATGGTTAGCTGAGATGGTTTATAAACAGTGTGGTCGAGGTGTATTAGATTGCATAAGGGCACAGTCTTCATGTAATTCATGTTATACGTCATGGTTGACTGACATTTAAATTGTTTGTGAATGGTTTGTGTTTGTGTGCTACTCCAGTGCCCACCTCCTGTCCTGGGGGTCGATACTGCTGAAAGTCACACTGTTGACTGGGTAGTGTCTCCTGAAGAACACCCTATAGACAGACCGACAGAAAGACCATTTAGTGTGACCATTGATATCACGATCATATGTACTAATCTACCACAATACATCCATATGACCTTTCTTCCTGCTTTCTTTCCTAATCACTAATGACTTATGTGGGTGACATTTAGACCATATGATTTTGTCAGTGGTAATGTTACCTGCGCTGGCTGTCAGTCAGTGTGATGCCCTGTGAAGACACTTTAAAGTGGACCACTGTGGCCGCTGGCTGGGGGTTTCGTGCCAGCGTGGCTCCGTTTGCCTTGGAGATGGCCTGTGGTCCAGTCAGTGACTCAGTCTCCACAGAATTCAGGTAGAGCACGTTGCAGGCTGGACGGGAGAGGGGTGGGACAGGAAAAAGTCAGAACAATCAGGAAGGGAACTGTGAGAGAATGATTTAGTTTCAAATTCGACATTTGTATTTATTTAACCTTTATTTAACTAGGCAAGTTTTTCAAATTCGGCATTACATAGTACTGTATCAATAGCAGCTAATGCATTATGCATCACATAGGAATTATATCAGCTCACATCACAGTGATTCATTAATTCCAGTGTGCTCTGTTCTGTTTTTTTAGTACGGTATCAGAACAGTTAAGTTCAACACGGAAAGTTAGTACTGTGACGTCCCAACTCCCCCTGCTGGGCAAACGAGCTCACACTCTTCATATGCTTAAGAACAAGTACTCTAGTCAGAAGCAGATGAGAATTGCCACTATTTCACAGCTGAAGTCTTCGCTGATCAAGGACCTTGAAAAACAACTCACCCTATGAGATGCCTGCTGGCGCTATGTGCTGCTTGTACTGTACAGAATGTATGATTTATGGGATTTTTATTTCTTAGTTAAGTCTTAACGATTGTGGGAGAAATGTTAGTGTTGGGAAGTGTATAGCTTGTGTGGTAATTTCCTGGTAATTAAATGCATTGACCTAAAGTAGGTATGTTCTACCTGGCCATCAATGTAACTTGCATGTATGATCAAGACTGTATATTCATGTAAGGTCAATAAACATTTTATAAACTTTAAAAAATAAATAAAAGCTCACACTCTTTTAGTGATTGGTCAGATTTCGCTTTGGAGAATTTCTATTGGTCCTCCGGGCTCTGGGGCGGTATTTCGTTAGTAACTAGTTCCGGGTGAACTGATCATTGAGGTGGAAGGGTAGTCACTAGTTACCACAGCCAGAAAGTCAAAAATGCCTATAATCGGAAACATTAATGAAAAAACGTTTTTGTTGTTGTCTAAATTTAAGGTTACGCATAATGTTAACAGTGTGGTTTGGGTTAAGGGTGAGTTTAAAATCTGATTTTAAGAAGATAAATTGTAGAAATAGGAGGGGTTTAGCCATAATTTTGACTTTGTGGCTGCGGTAACTAGTGACGACCAGGTGGAATAGCAAAGTCTGAACGGAGGAGTTTACAGTCTAGTTCTAGAACCTACAACAGCCCCTTCTGTCCGCGGACAGACATTAGTTAACGTACCAGACAAAGCTTTAGTATGGCGGCGGGAGAGGCACGAAAAGTCATCATCTACGGCGGGAAAGGAGCACTAGGGGCCACTTGTGTCCAATACTTCAAGTCTAAAAACTGGGTGAGAATTGACAGACAGACAAACTGTTGTTCTTCTTTGTAAAGCTACAATGAACGATATTAGCTTCAACAACGTCAGGTATATGAACAGTATAGAAATATAACTGATGCCGACTGTCAGACTTCTAGTGTTGTTATTATGGTAGCTCTTGTAAGGTGTATTCACTAGGAACAAACGGAACCAAACAAAAGCAAACGGAGCCCGAATTTGTCTAATTGAAACGGTCGTTTTCGTTGCCAAACGTTTTGCAACGGTTTGCTACTTTGTGTGCACTAATGATACACCCCTAAAACGAGAGTTTCTATTGGACAAATTCAGGTAAGTCGCTCCCCGTTTTGTTCTGTTTGCTTCCGTTTAAGAAACGTTTTGAAACAAAATCGGCGGAATTAATACACCCCCAGGTTTAAGGTGTAACGTTGGTGCCAGTAGAATTAGGAACTGTCTTAACTGGCCAGGTACCCCTCGCTAAAGAGCTCTCTAACCTCAAAGATCTTTTAACCGAACTAAGGTTAAATAAATAGAATATATAGAGCTGAAGCCACACTCAAATTGCAGCCCTGCCTACAGTACTGTGTGTGTTTCTCCAGTGGGTGGCGTGTATTGACATCAATGCCAATGAGGAGGCAAGCGTCAACATCCTAGTCAAACCAACCGACTCCTTTACTGACCAGGCAGAACAGGTGAGACCCTCCCCGCTCCTCCTCTCCTTGTCTCGTCTCTTTCCCTCAGCTATTTCCTTCAACACCACAGAGGGAAGGAGATGAGGGAGAAGAGGACATTAAGCCAGGCTGTGTCTGTTATATGCTGTATGTATGCCCATGTTGATGTATGTATGCCCATGTTGATCATGGAGTGTGTGTGTGTGTGTGTGTTGCCTAGGTGACAGCGGATGTGTTGTCGTTGCTAGGCGACCAGAAGGTGGATGCCATCCTGTGTGTGGCGGGAGGATGGGCCGGAGGCAGCGCCAAGGCTAAAGGTCAGGGCTCGACACAGACAGACACACGGACAACCACTGATCTCTCTTTCCCTCTCTTCAGCCCTGTATAAGACAATGATTGTATGTGTGTGTAGCTCTCTATAAGAACAGTGATCTGATGTGGAAGCAGAGTGTGTGGACGTCTACCATTTCCAGTCACCTAGCAACCAGACACCTGAGAGAAGGGGGGCTGCTCACACTGTCTGGAGCCCAGGCTGCCCTGACCGGAACCCCAGGTACACACACTCAAAAATCAATTAACAAATATCCCTTCTCTCTCCATCACAGAGCTGTCTCTGGTTTTCCCACCCATCCATTCTGTTCCGCTCCCTATTTTGCATCTGCGTTGCCACCCCTCACTGCCTGGCTTTTATGATTGGCATCCATTAAGAATGTGAGCAGTAGATTCCATATATTGTTCTCTCCCTCTTGCGTGTGTGTGTAGGTATGTTGGGTTATGGTATGGCGAAGGCAGCGGTCCACCAGCTGTGTCAGTCTCTAGCGGGAACCAACAGTGGCCTCCCTCCACAAGCTGCTGCTGTCACTATACTACCGTAAGACAGACAGACACACCCACACAGACAAACGGGCACACATTCACACCAGTCTGTAATCATCTTTTGCACTCTGACAGCATTACCTTGGATACGCCTATGAACAGGAAGTTCATGCCTGACGCTGATGTCACTTCCTGGACACCACTGGAATATGTGGCAGAGTGAGTGTGCGACAGTGCTGTCCATACACACACACACACACACAATATAATGATGTAATATACAGTATTTAGCTATGCCGGCTTACATTTCCATATGGGTGGTCTCAGCAGGAATCGAACCCAAAACCCTGATGCTGCAAGAGCCATGCTGTAACAGTTTCTCTATCCTGGTCCAGGAGACCTAGCACTAGACACCTGATTACACTAATCAATTTATCATCAAACCTTTGAAGAATGGAATCAGATGTGTGCAGTGCTAGGGCAAAAGCTAAAATGTGCACCCCATTGGATCCCTAGCACCAGGATTAAGAAGCACTGCTTTAACACAGTACTGTGATGTAATAACGTGTTGTGATTCAGTGCTGTCTGATGTGATGTTTTAGAATGTTTTACTGTGCTGTGATCTATGGAATGTCCAATTGTGTTGTTCCAGAATGTTCTACGGCTGGTCGACAGGAGAGAACCGACCAGCCTCCGGAACTCTGCTGCAGCTGGTGACATCACAGGGCCAGACACAGGCCACACCGATGTAGAGGCGCACGCACGTGTATGTGCACACTCTTCCGCAATCATCTGCTCACTGTCCTCAAGAACTGAAATTACCACAACACTACTTAATGCTGGGCGCGTTCAAGCAGATACATTTTGTCTAGTCGGTCACCGCCTTTCAAAGTGTGTTGCATTATGGGGATAAAAATAGTTCGACATGTGCCTACATATCGATTGCATGAACTTTACAAATGTAAAAAAAAAAAAAAAATGAATAAAATAATTTTGCTTCTTCATTTGTGCTTCTAAATCAGCATTGCTTGCTGTTTAGGGTTTTAGGCTGGGTTTCTGTATAACCACTTGTGACATCTACTGATGTAAAAAGGGCTTTATAAATTTGATTTGAGTTAAGCAATCATTAGGGTGTTTTTGGTTGACCCACGTTAACGTGACTGAACTAGGAACCACCTTTGCCATGATTCTAAAGCTACAGGGAATAAAAAGTGATATTTAACATCTAACAAGTTAATTGTACACATGTTATGTTTTCAGTTTGTGAGTATGATATGGGGGTACATAAGTTTATTTCAACATTTTGTAAAGAAAACCTTTTATAAACAATAGCAGCTATGTTGACACTGCCATATTGACCTGAGCCTTGCTGCTGGAAAACCCCCACAGTGTCCCAACTTTTGACTGTCGCAGATGCACCTCCCCCGCCTTCACTCACCGACCAAATTTACTGTGGGCTTTGTTAGCATTACTGCTCAAACACACCATCTGTGTGTGTGTCAGTGATGTGCAGTCAGGGTAGGCAGTGCTTACTCTGTAATGACAATTTAATCAAAATAGCTGTTATGAAAGTCAAATTGAAAAGACAATTATATTTAAGTATTGTTTTAGTTATCTAATATTTGTTTTCTCAAAGATTTTTTTTTCTTTCTCTCAAATCCCAAAATGTACTAAAACTGGATCAAAACCTCGAGTCGCCAGGGTATGCATCACGATCGTCGTATGCAGTGCCTTCCTTCCCGTTAACTGAAATGCACTCCAGTAACTGTTGATGGACGTTTCAGGCATAGGGCTTTGCTAGCTTCATTCATTTAATTGAGTGGATTTCATAGTTTGCACATGCGTATTGCCTTTAAAAAAATTGATAAACAGTGCTTATTTGGGGCGTCTACAAAGTTTGGTCCTGGCATCCCCTGAGTGTCAGCTAACGTCAACGAAGCTAACAAAAACAATAACCTGACAAAATGGATATTATGCACCGCAAACAATTTTCCATTCATCCAGAAGGATAGACGAATGGATTTAATTTACAAGTGGAGGTAGGCTTAAAAGCATTTTCATTAGCAATTGGCAGGTCACTGTTGAATATGAGAAAAACTGGTATATTACACAAATGTATAAAACGTGACTTCCTCCATCATTATCAGTTGCATGGACTACAACATATTTTATGCCCTATATACTGTGGAAAATAAGATGTATTACATTATAAAGCACCATGGTGTTCATATATGTCACACACAACAGCAGGAATGCAGCCTCACCTGCACCCTGTTTCAGCAGGTCTGCAGCAGTGCTCATGTTACTGGCAGTCGACTGCAGCGCCTGCATTTCTCCAATGGGATCTGCAACACAGGGATGTACAAATTAGATAAAGGTATTTGAATCAATATCTATACTCTGTCTCCATCTGGAGGAAATTGCTGGAAATATTTCAACCTTGCCAGAAGGTTATAATTCTATGCATTATGTATCAGTGAAAAGTGCTACAAACATAAAATGTCTATGTACTATTATTGCACAAATTGTCTAGGGATTAGATTGTGAGAGGGTACTGAGCATCAATGGTTATCAAACAGCTTATGTTTACTTCGGTGGGGACTGGTTCCCATTAAAATGACTCCAGCCGGCTAGCTAATAATAGGCCATAATGTGAGTGACTGCAGACCTTTTTCTGGGATCCGCAGGGAACAGGGTAGGGAAATGGGGGTGATGGAGTGCTGGTACACCAATGCAGACAAACTCCCTGTGGAACACAGACATTTAGGGCTCTATTCAATCTGTATCGCTGAATTGTTACCGATTGCACGATAGAAATGTAAAGGTAATTTTTGATTGAGCCGACATATGCAGCGTTTACTGTGAATGCAGTGTCCGCTAACGTGGGAACATTGCCTTTAAATTTCAATCTCGCTGTAATGCTGAACTTCCGCGATACGGACTGAATAGAGCCCTTAGACTAAATGATCCATTGGGAACAACAACTATGGAACATAATGACTGAATGCCTAAATAGCTGAATACTGAACAAACTAAAACAATATAGCCCAAAACTGAGAGTATACTATTCTTAATGAACATCTCACCAAAATGGGGCTCATTCTGACACCCTTTGATCTTCACTCCACGGGGGCCCGGCTCAATCAGGAAGTGTCGCACCAGCTGCTCTAATGGATTGGCTACCATGTGTGTGTTAGGGAGAGAACATGAAGAACACTATTAGCTAGCTGAAATTGAAGTGCTTTGTGTCGAGGAAATGTAGGGTGTTGAGATGAAGGCAAAAGGCTCGGGCAGTTGTTGAGTCATACCTTTGCTGCTGTGGTTGTTGACGTTAGCGGGCGGGATGGCCACCTTCAGTGCCAGGCCATAGGCACCCTGGAAGGAGTTGCTGTCCCGGATAAGAAACGCCCCTGGTTCTCTCTCCTTCAGCGCAGCTATGGCTACAGGCAAACAGAAAATAGACATTAAAAAAAGTTTCATGCATATTGCATAACAGTCAAACAGCTTTCTTTATGATGAGTTAAAAAGTAACTTAAGTTACCTTGGTCCCTGGAGATGCCAGGCTTGTACCAGAAGCGTGAGCTGTCCTGGACAAATTTAACACTGACTCTGCCTGCCATCTCTCCTTCCACTGATATCATTCCTTCTCCTTGGCCTGCAGGGGGTGCCATCTCCCCCACCATTGGAGAGAAGGTGACATGGTGCTGTGAAAGGGAGGGCCTCAGGGTACCCACCCCGCCGTTAGGTGATCCTGGCTGGGCAGACTGCCGCCGTTTCTCTGGGAGTGGGGGCTGGGGGATGGTGACAGCAGTGTAGCCCGAGTATGGCACATGAGGGGCAGATTGGGCACAGCAGCCGGTGGCAGAGGTGGGGAAAGTGGGGGTGTCATGTCCCTCAGGGGCTGAAGAGTGCCCACTGGCACTGCCCTCCATGCCAGGGTAATGCTGCAGGGGTCCTGGGGGCTCAGTGCCCAGCATCAGCCTCCGGCACAGGGTGGCGAAGCCAGGCACAGGAGGTTCTGAGGAGTGGGAGCCCTCCAGACTGCTGATGGGAGGCTGGGGGGAGGAAGGAGCCGAAGTGGGGGTCGAGATGGATTTAGGGACCTCTGGGGTCAACTCCCTGGGTGGACATGCTCCATTCAGCTGGCCCTGAGCTGGGCAGGGTCCCGTTGTGCCAGGTGCAGAGTTGGGGTTGGGTGGCTGGTGCTGGGCAAGAGGAGGCGGTGCAGCAGTCTCTGTAGGAAGGGTGATCTCTGGACCAGGTGGGATAACTTTCTCAGGGGGGGTCTGAGTGGGTGATACGGGGAGGCAGTGGTTGCTGGGTTGGCTGGTTGTAGGTGAGAGTGTGGTACAGTGGTTCTGGGGCTGGTTGGGTGAGGGTGGATGTGTCGGTGTGGTGCAGTGGCTGTTGAGTTGGGTGGGGGAAGGTGTGGGTGTCACGGATGAAGACTGTGAGGGGTCAGGGATGTGTTGCTGGTTGGGCTGAGACACTTGAGCAGCAGTACTATCGGGCCTATCCTGAGACTGGGCAGATTCAAAGTCACTGTTGACTATGTCAGTCGATCGAACTTCATCCTCTTGTACACCTAGACTGGGCCTAAAAAAATAGAAAGTCATATTAAAAGAGATATGCAATATATTCTTACATTACATTTTGAAATGTTTATTTAAGGAAATTGTCTGGTACTTCTGTATCCTAAACTCAGCAAAAAAAGAAACGTCCCTTTTTCAGGACACTGTCTTTCAAAGATAATTTGTATAAATCCAAATAATTTCACAGATCTTCATTGTAAAGGGTTTAAACACGGTTTCCCATGCTTGTTCAATGTACAAGAAACAATTAATGAACATACACCTGTGGAACGTTTGTTAAGACACTAACAGCTTACAGACGGTAGGCAATTAAGGTCACAGTTATGAAAACCTAGGACACTAAAGAGGCCTTTCTATTGACTGTGAAAACACCAAAAGTAAGATGCCCAGGGTCCCTACTCATCTGTGTGAATGTGCCTTAGGCATGCTGCAAGGAGGCATGAGGACTGCAGATGTGGCCAGGGAAATAAATTGCAATGTCTGTACTGTGAGACGCCTAAGACAGCGCTACAGGGAGACAGGACATACAGCTGATTGTCCTCGCAGTGGCAGACCACGTGTAACAACACCTGCACAGGATCGGTACATCCGAACATCACACCTGCGGGACAGGTACAGGATGGCAACAACAACTGCCCGAGTTACACCAGGAACGCACATTCCCTCCATCAGTGCTCAGACTGTCTGCAATAGGCTGAGAGAAGCAGGACTGAGTGCTTGTAGGCATGTTGTAAGGCAGGTCCTCACCAGACATCACCGGCAACAACGTCGCCTATGGGCACAAACCCACTGTCGCTGGACAAGACAGGACTGGCAAAAAGTGCTCTTCACTGACGAGTCACAGTTTTGTCTCACCAGGGGTGATGGTCGGATTCGCGTTTATCGTCGAAGGAATGAGCATTACACCGAGGCCTGTACTCTGGAGCAGGATCGATTTGGAGGTGGAGGGTCCGTCATGGTCTGGGGCGGTGTGTCACAGCATCATCGGACTGAGCTTGTTGTCATTGCAGGCAATCTCAACGCTGTGCGTTACAGGGAAGACATCCTCCTCCCTCATGTGGCACCCTTCCTGCAGGCTCATCCTGACATGACCCTCCAGCATGACAATGCCACCAGCCATACTGCTCGTTCTGTTCGTGATTTCCTGGAAGACAGGAATGTCAGTGTTCTGCCATGGCCAGCGAAGAGCCCGGATCTCAATCCCATTGAGCACGTCTGGGACCTGTTGGATCGGAGGGTGAGGGCTAGGACCATTCCCCCCAGAAATGTCCGGGAACTTGCAGGTGCCTTGGTGGAAGAGTGGGGTAACATCTCACAGCAAGAACTGGCAAATCTGGTGCAGTCCATGAGGAGGAGATGCACTGAGGTACTTAATGCAGCTGGTGGACACACCAGATACTGACTGTTACTTTTGATTTTGACCCCACCTTTGTTCAGTGACACATTATTCCATTTCTGTTAGTCACATGTCTGTGGAACTTGTTCAGTTTATGTCTCAGTTGTTGAATCTTGTTATGTTCATACAAATATTTACACATGTTAAGTTTGCTGAAAATGAACGCAGTTGACAGTGAGAGGATGTTTCTTTTTTGCTGAGTTTATTTAGCCAGTAGTTCTGAAAGTAGCGCTTATAAGCCAAAAGTGGTCCCCGAAAATTGCTACTACGTCACATATGTGCAGATATGTGCACCATGTCATTGCTCGCTCTTCTGTGTGTGCATCTTGCTAGCTATCACTCAAATTGCAAGGGGCTAAAGCTCCTTGGCTAGAACTCGAATTGCTAGGGGGCTGGCCCACGTGGGGGAAAATGTAGGGAAAATGGGGCAGCAGAGCTTTGAGAAAAACAGTTGCTTTCAAATTAGGGATTTCGTGGCTAATTGAGGTAAGACAGTATAGATTATGCATGTATGAACTGCACATTTACACATCCAGCCCAAAGTGGGAAGTAAAAAAATACTTAGTAGTTGCCAAAGTTCTGGAGAATGTCTTCAATCGACACACACGACTGATATGTGACATGCAGATGTTAAAATGAAGACAATACCTTTCTTGTGTGCGCAGAGGGCTGCTGGTATGAACAGGAGTGGGTGGCCCAGAGCGGTCATAAGGCGTGGAACATGGGACATGGGCATCTTGATGCATCCTCTTGAAGGAACCCTGGGAGATGTGGTCTCTCCAACCCACATTCTCACTCATCCCCCTTCCATCTTATGGAAGACAGAGAAAAGAGGGAATTATTTTATGTGACACCGAACTGACAATTGACAAAGTATTTCCTACATTGGTTTAAATGTAATTTCATGAAATGATTTTCTAAAATGCTGTCAGTCGAGGTTGTCTCACCTGTCTGGCTGTCGGAGAGGTACTGTTGAGGGTGGGCTTCGGGGTGGTGGTCTGCTGGCCCTGTGGTGTGGCTGCAGGGGCCTGACAGGGTGGAGGGAGGGGGCAGAGGGGAGGTAGACTCAGACTGGTAGCCTGAGGCATAGCCCCTGCTTTCAGAGGGGGAGGGCTGGTAGGGGGAGCAGGGGTAGGCCTGGTGGGGGGTCTGGTAGCCACTGCTGCTGCTGCTGTACTTCAGATCCAGGTGGGAGTTGGCGTGGGAGCGAGACGGCTCTGGGTACGCAGGGTGGCCTGACGGCAGGGGGTCAAAAGTGAAGGCAGGGAGCTCGTGTCCCTGGGGCCCATAGGAAGACACTGTGGCCCTCCTGTGCCAATAGTCTGCCTCTCTCTCCCTCTCCCATTGGAGCTCTGCCTCCCTGTCCCAATGCAGTGACATCTCCCTGCCTCTTCTCAGTCCCACTGCCTCCCTCTCCCAGTGCATCTCTACCCCTCTGGGCAGCTCAGACTCCCTCCCCCTCCTCAGCCCTGCTTCACGATGCTGCAGCTCTGCCTCTCTGTCCCAGTGGAAGCTCTCTCCTCGCTCCAGCCGCAGGCCGCGGAAGGCTGAGTCCTCCCTCCTGATGAGGCAGTCCCGGCAGGGGCAGCCAGGGGGCGGCAGACCTTCCAGCAGCAGCATGTCGTGGTAGGGGCCGGAGGACTTGGTGTGGTGAGGGTGGTGATGGGTGTGTGAGGGAGGGTGATGGTACGGACCATAGTCATCACTTCTACAGAGCAGGCGCCCGGGGGGAAGGGTGTGGGGGTGAGGGGTCAGCTCCTGGGATGGATAGGGGCACAGAGAGGGGTGATGAGAGGGTCCCTCAGAGCAGGAGCGGTGCAGGTAGTGTGGCGGGCCCTGCTGGCGGTCCCACACCAGGTCAGGGGGAGGCAGGGCCTGATGAGGGTGAGGGTGGGGGCTGTAGTGCTGGCACAGGTCCATGTGTGAGGGGACGGTGGCAGGGTTAGCCGAGGGCGGTGCCCCAGGATGACCATTGGTGCCCGGGGCTCTGTCCAGGCAGTAGCTGTTGGGCATGAGGTGGAGTCGGTCACAACCGGGCTTGGCACAGTGCTGGGAGCGGTAGCCCACCCGGCAGGAACAGGAGCGGCCCAGCCTCAGGGTACCTGTACGCTCAGAGGGAGAGGACGAGTCCCCGTCATCCAGGATGGCAGTCTCCCTCTCCCTGTCCCGGTTGTCCCTCTCCCCCTCGATGCCCCCCAGCAGGCGCTCCAGCTCCTCCCTCTCGTGCCGAGTGGGGGGCGGGGGCCTTCTGGGCTCTTCTGGACGCTCTGGGTGGGCCGTAGAGTGGGAAGAGTGGCCGGAGTGGCTAGTGTGGCCGGAGTGATTGAGCGAGTCAGAGCTAGGGGAGAGGAGCTGGTTCTGACTCGGCCTCTCCTCACTGGTGCCTGCTGGACTCCCATTGGTGGAGGTCAGGGAGCCTGAACCTGGGCCTGAACGACGTTTCTTTATCTGGGCGTACAGACTGCCATCCACTGGACCCCTGGTGTGGGCTATGTCTGAGAGAGAGTAGAGATTTAACATACTGTACCTTCAGAGTACAGCATCGACAGTATAGCCATAAAGTAATTGCCCAGTGTTTCCATATTTCTATGAAATATGACCTATAATTATTTACAATATGAGTGAAATGGTTTTATTTCCAAATTGTTTAAATTAAGTATCTTAAAGATCAGCTGTGTTGGAATGGTGGGTGTACCCCAACAACAAAATGGTGTGGCCGTATCCCAGTCATAAAAAATATTCACACAAGTAGGCCGCTGATTGGCCAGCTCATCCTCTAGACCGCTGATTGGCCAACTCATCCTCCTCAGGGATGTTCTATGAGGAAATAGCAAGCATTTTTTAAACGGTCTGTTTGCATACAGATGTTCCATTATATTATACAGATACTCCATTGGCCGCTCTAACAATAAAAATAAAAATTAAAAAATGGAAGGCAGTCAGGAGGAGGCAATGTTAAGTTGGGACCATTCTAGCCAATGAGAGGGCAGATACATGTGTGACCAACCACAACAGTCCTTGCTATCTGGGATCCTTGGTATGTCCCTACCCCCCATTGAAGTTGACGTTTAAAATGGTTAAGGTACCAGTTAAGGTCAGGGTTTAGGGATTGGGACGTCCCAAGCATCCTTCATAGCATCCTTCCTTAACAAGCACAACTCTGATATGAAGTAATTTTTTTATTAAAGTTGCCGGGATGTCACGTGCCCTACTTATATCAGTACACTCATAACTACCTAAGCATTACAACACTTCTATTCAATCAAATAAACCTCACGTAGCAAATAAGCCATTAAATAATTTTTTCACCAATTTTGACACTCATTGACCTTTCGCTCGGTGTGCAAAAAAAATGGTGGTGAAAGACAGATTTTGGGCCTAGTTATCCCTCTCTGGCTTGAGATACAAGTTTGAGGCAGGGTTTTTGAAGTGTATAGGACGAGTCAACAACATTATTTGGATATGAGTTAATCAAATATTAACTTTTGAAAGTGACATTTTCACTGGGCAGTTACTTTAAGCTGTATGATTGAGATAGAGCCCACCAGAAATTCAGGGAGCCTTTCTGTACCTTCTAGACTGTCCTGGTAGCGCTGGTTGAAGTTCTCATAGGAGTCCCAGCGCACCACAGGGTCAGCTGTGTTGTAATCCACTGTGACAGCAGGGTCATTCCTCTGGTACTCACGCCCTGAGGGGATAGTGCATATGATTAGACATATGATTAAGCACAAGCACATTAATACAAACTGCTATTGTGTTCACTGGTACTGTTACATTGTAAATTCTCCTGAAATGATAGAGCTGAAGACGAGACACATAGTAAGAACAAACCTTTGATCTTCTCTGGTCCAGAGGAAAAGACAAACTCTACAGTTGCATCCGAGGGAAATCGTTCATCTGAGAAAAGAAATTACCACATCTATCGGGTGCGTTTTAATGTTTTCCTTTACAGTGGCTTGGTTGGTTCAATTGGGCTAATTACTTCCACATAATCCCCTGGTGCTTTTACAATACAGGCCACAACTTTTCAGCTGGAAGTAATTTAACAGAAAGTAAAAACAGGGGAATTAGGAAATTAGTGTGTTCATTATACAATTAAGTATTGAACCCTGAGGGATTCATTTTGACACATCGGTTCAATATAGTAATTTCCACTTCTCTTAACCACCACAATGAACCAACAAGTTTTATTGTTCCACACTGGCTTAACCGTTACTGCCAAGAAGGCCTTGTATTGATAATAAATCCTTTCCATACATGTATCAAGAAGAGCCTTTCCCTGCCCTCTCCCCAGACCCTCCCGCTCCATACCAGTACAGGCCTCATCCAGCTCCCCCTTGCCGAACCACAGCTGTGCCCCGTGGATGGTGCAGGTGTGGAACTGCAGTCTGAACACTGTGTCCCTCTCTGCACTCTGGGCCCGTCTGTGGTAACACTTCACCTGCAAGGGGAGACAGAGATGTGGGAAGGGAGCAGAACAACCAATGAGATGGAGGAGAGGAGAATCAATCTACTTTCTGAACAGGCATTGGCAAGGCAGTGACTTAACTTGAGAAACAGTGGAATAATCTGTCAGACTGTCTGTCTGACTCAGACTTACCATGATGTCTCCCTTCAGCAGCAATGCAGGCTCAATGGTCACACACAGTCTTCGGCCCCCGGAACCCTGCAAGTCACTGTGGACAACACACAACACACAACATATGAATACAAACAGATAGGCGCACACAGACAAGGAAAAGTAAAGGCACATCCTGTCCAGTATGTTAGAGCTATGGCTTTTCGGTCAGTTGTGTTGGTTAATAATAATGTAGGACATAAAGTGATGCAGACTCACTATATCCCTGAGGTGTAGACCAGCTGCATGGACTGGTAAATCTTCAGGAAGGGAAAGTAACCTGGGCAACGATAAAGAGAGGCGGTGTTCAGCGTTACACAGTGGAATGTGCTAACTGTCTCTCCCCTTGTCCTTTGTCATACGATTAAAGATAAACAGGCCAGTGTGTGGGTGGAGGTAGAACTTGACCATGTGAAAACACTGCTGTCATTCACAGGGCCATATCTCAGAGCCTTGTGCAGAGACATGCACTCATAGACACACACACACACGCACACCACAGTATACTGTAAACATAGACTCAAAACCGACTCAGCTCCCTGAGGTTGGGGAATGAGTGGTCTTATCTGAGCATGTCAGTCAGGGTGTACAAATGCGTAGTGCCCCTCGCATGGCCTCACCTCCTTCGCCCTGGAAGTTAGGGAGTGTGGGGATGAGGACCTGGTGGAGGAACAGTGGGTTGCTGTTCATCTTGATCGCCCCAGAGAGGAGCCCCCCAAAGTAGTAGATATACCTGAGAGGGGGGGGGGGGGGGTTAGTAAGCCTACATCACTTAAGACAAAAAATAAAAAGATGGGGCTTGCTTGTTGGTTAGTGATACAGACAAAATGTCTGTAGATTGTCCTTACCTGTTTTGGGATGGTTGGAGGGAGGACGAGACTTTATCCTCACAGAACTTCCTCATGGCCAGTGTGCTAAGGGCCTGGTCTGCCCTGCTCAAACACAGAAACACAGAATGAAACCGACACACTGCACAAGAAGAATACATACTTCATAGAGAGAATTATACAACATTTACATAACATTCCCATTATGGGCTCTCTAAGAGCCAGAAGTACATGAATGCAGCAGGCTTGAGCCAAAGAACAAGCCAGTTTCCATTACTACAGCCTTAAACCATGCTCAGTGTGGAAACTGTGGCTTTGGATGCAGGACAGGACACTTACCCTGCAGAGATCTTGCTGTAGTGCATGTAGGCTGCAATAATCACTCCTGTCTTGCCCTTGTTGCCCTGGAAGAGGAAGATCCGTGCCATCAGGACATAAAGTACCAACTGTTTTTAGCCTAAGGCTTGAGGCATTAAACTGATTATTACTGTTGTAAAGATAAGGACGTCACTACCCTTATAAGAACATTCTGACCACCAACTTCACAGCGATTTCAACACTTCACAGTGAAAAGATACAAAGATGAGATTACATATTGCCCTTCAATATATCAAAGAGCTTCTGTAAAGTGAATGCAAGTCATCTGGGTAAACCCAGCATTCTGTTTTCTTTGTGTTCTCTTTAAAAGCCCCTAAAACAACAAAACAGCCGTTTTAAAACCCAGTCAAAAGCAGGCCGAACCCTGACCTTGCAGTGCAAGACTACCACATGCTGGGGGTCGGAGGTCAGCCAGGTCTCCATGGCCTTACACATGGCACAGATCTTGTCCAGGGGAGGGGCATGGAGGTCAGGCCAGCCGAAGTCATGAACCTGGATGTCATGGGAAAATAGTGAGGAAGATAGAAAAAGTATGTTACTATAATAAGTCACAGAAAGTGGAACCGATACAGAATTGATACGGAAAATTAAAAAAATTACACCTTTGGATTCATGCTGGTGATGTCATGGCGTCGTTCAGAGAGATTGAAGAGCTGAAAGCAAAATTCATATTTGAGATGAATGATGTGTGCACTCAAGCTACACATATAAAAGCACATATTAGTATTTAGTATTTTATTAAGGTCCCCATTAGCTGCTGCCAAGGCATCCGCTACTCTTCATGGGGTCCAAACAGGAACAACACATCACAACAAAACAATAGTCTACATCATAAATAAAACAATACATCACACAAGACATTGTGCACTATACAAGTTTACACTGCTCCACCATTACACATCCACAATATAAAATGTACAATATTACAACAATTCAATATTACAATTTGTGTGTGTGTGTGTGTGTGTGTGTGTGTGTGTGTGTGTGTGTGTGTGTGTGTGTGTGTGTGTGTGTGTGTGTGTGTGTGTGTGTGTGTGTGTGTGTGTGTGTGTCTTCACAGTCTGTGTTGTGAGGTGTTGTTTTATCTGAATTTACTGTTAGCTTGAGTTACCTGATGTGGAAGAGAGTTCTATGTAGTCATGGCTCTATGTAATACTGTGCGTTTCCCAGCCTCAGTTCTGGACTGTGAAGAGAACCCTGTTGGCATGTCTTGTGGGGTATGTATGGGTGTCTGAGCTGTGTTAGCTGTTTGAACAGACAGTTCGGTGCTTTCAATACGTCAATACCTCTCACGAAGACAAGAAGCGATGCAGTCAATCTCGCCTCTACTTTGAGCCAGGAGAGATTGACACGCATGATATTAGTTCATGATATTAGCCCTCCGTGTACATTTAAGGGCCAGCTGTGCTGCTCTGTTCTGGGCCAACTGTAATTAGCCTATGTCCTTCTTTACAGCACTTGACCATATAACTGGGCAGTAGTCCAGGTATGATAAAACTAGGGCCTGTAGGACTTGTTTGGTTGATTGTGATGCCAAGAAAGCAAAGCAGCGCTTTATCACTGACAGACCTCTCCCCATCTTAGCAACCGTTGCATCAATATGTTTTGACCATGTCAGTTTACAGTATAGGGTTAAACCAAGCAGTTTAGTCTCCTCAATGTGTTCAATTGCCACATTTTTAATAACAGTATTTAGATGAGGTTTACAGTTTAGCGAGTGATTTGTCCCAAATACAATGCTTTTAGTTTTTGATATATTTAGGACTAACTTATTACCAGCCACTCATTATAAAACTGACTGCAGCTCTTTGTTAAGGGTTGCAGGGATTTCACTTGCTGTGGTAGCTGATGTGTATAACGTTGAGTCATCAGCATGCATACAGTAGACACACAGGCTTTACTCAAGGCTAGAAAACAGTAAAGGACCAAGACAGCTGCCTTGAGGTATACCACACTCTACCTGGTTTAGGTTAGAAAAGATTCCATTAAAGAAAACCCTCTGTGTTCTATTAGACAGGTCCAAGATATGGCAGAGGATGTAAAGCCATAACACATACGTATTTTCAGCATCAGACTATGATTGATAATGTCAAAAGCTGCACTGAAGTCTAACACAATATTCTTATTATCAATTTGTTTCAACCAATCATCAGTCATTTGTGTAAGTGCTGTACATGTTGAGTGCTCTTCCCTATAAGCATGCTGGAAGTCTGTTGTTAATTTGTTTACTGTGAAATAGCATTGTATCTGGTCAAACACCATTTTTTCCGAAAGTTCACTAAGAGTCGGTAGCAGGCTGATTGGTCGGCTGTTTGAATCAGTAAAGGGTGCTTTGCTATTCTTGGGTAGTGGAATGACTTTTGCTTCCCTCCAGGCCTGAGGGCACACCATTTCCTGTAGGCTTAGATTGAAGAGATTGCAAATAGGAGTGGAGATATAGTACGCTACTATCCTCATTAATTTTCCATCCTCGTCAGTACCAGGTAGTTTGTCATTATTAATAGACAGCAATCATTTCTTCACCTTTTCCACACTCACTACAGAATTCAAAATGACATTGCTTGTCTTTCATTATTTGGTCAGTTATGCTTGGATATGAATGTTCAGAGTATTTCACATTCTCTGGTCATACGAGTAACAACATGAATTGGTGTATGAGTCTCTCTCTCTCTCTAGGAGAATATGTGTGTGATGTTAGACAAGGTCTCTGATGCTAAGAGAGAAATGTATTTTCTGGGTGACCTGAACATTGACTGGTTATCATCTAGTTGTCCTCTCAAGAGGAAGATTCTTACTGTGACTAATGCCTGTAACATGAACCATGTTATCACTCAGCCAACTAGTGTATTCCAATAGTGTTGGATCTGTGACATCCTCTTGTATTGATCATATCTTCACTAATGCTGCAGTACTTTGCTCCAAAGCAATATCAGTTCCCATTGGCTGTAGTGATCATAAGATTGTGGCAATAACAAGGAAAGCCAAAGTACCAAAGGCAGAGCCTAAAGTTATTCATAAGAGATCATACAAAATGTTCTCAGAACATTGTCAAAGATGTTGGTCTGATGTGTATAAGGAGGTGAATCCAGATGCAGCACTTTGAGTTTTTGCACAATTATTCTTGCAAATTGTTGACAAACATTCACCTGTTAAGAAACTATCTGTGGAAACTGTTAGAGCCCCGTGATAAATTACTAAAATGCAATGTAAATGTAAAAAGGAAAGTTGTTTAAATTTCTATTTATTTTTGAAAAAGGCCCTAAATAATTTGTATCAGGACTGTTGAAAAGTATTTAGCATTTAGAAAATACATTGGACTGTAGTTTAGGCCAGTGAAATACAAATGACAAACACTAAAAAGTAACAGAAATACCGCCCATCTCTGTGTGTATTGAATATACAATATTGAAAGAGAAGAACTGCTGTTTTGAATTTGGTCAAGTTTGTGTGGAAGAGGTGGAAAAACAATTGCCATCCATCAATAATGATAAGCCACCAGCTGAAATGACTATGTATGTTGATGATTGCACACTCTACACATCAGCACCTACAGCTAGTGAGCCCACTGAAACTCTTAGCAAGGAGTTACAGTCAGTGTCAGAATGGGTAATAAACTGGTCTGAAATACAGTGCATTCGGGAAGTAGTCAGTGCACTCATCTAGATCCCATAATGACAAAGTGAAAACAGGTTTATACATTTTAGCAAATTTATTTTAAAAAACAAAACAAAAAAATGTATTTAAAAAAACAAACCTTATTTACATAAGCATTCAGACCCTTTGCTATGAGACTCAAAACTGAGCTCATGTGCATCCTGTTTCCATTGATCATCCTTGAGATGTTTCTACAACTTGATTGGAGTCCACCTCTGGTAAATTCAATTGATTGGACATGATTTGGAAAGGCACACATCTGTATATATGAGGTCCCACAGTTAAACAGTTCATGTCAGAGCAAAAACCAAGCCATGAGGTTGAAGGAATTGTACGCAAAGCTCAGAGACAGGATTTTGTCGAGGCACAGATCTGGGGAAGGGTACCAAAACATTTCTGCAGCATTGCAGGTCCCCAAGAACACAGTGGCCTCCATCATTCTTAAATGGAAGAAGTTTGGAAACACCAAGACTCTTCCTAGAGCTGGCCGCCCAGCCAAATTGAGCAATCGGAGGAGGAGTGCCACTCCTCAGTAAAAGCCACATGACAGCCCAATTGCCAAAAGGCACCTGAAGGACTCTCAGACCATGAGAAATAAGATTGGTCTGATGAAACCACGATTGAACCCTTTGTCCTGAATGCCAAGCGGTCCCCTGTGGTCCCATGGTGTTTATACTTGCGTACTATTGTTTGTACAGATGAATGTGGTACCTTCAGGCGTTTGGAAATTGCTCCCAAGGATGAACCAGACTTATGGAGGTCTACAATTTTTTCTGAGGTCTTGGCTGATTTCTTTTGATTTTCCATGATGTCAAGCAAAGAGGAACTGAGTTTGAAGGTAGGCCTTGAAATACATCCACAGGTACACCTCCAATTGACTCAAATGTTGTCAATTAGCCTATCAGAAGCTTCTAAAGCCATGGCATAATTTTCAGGAATTTTCTAAGCTGTTTAAAGGCACAGTCAACTTAGTGTATGTAAACTTCTGACCTCCTGGAATTGTGATACAGTGAATTATAAGTTAAATAATCTGTCTGTAAACAATTGTTGGAAAAATGACTTGTGTCATGCACAAAGTAGATGTCCTAACCGACTTGCCAGAACTATAGTTTGTTAACAAGAAATTTGTGGAGTGGTTGAAAAACAAGTTTTAATGACTCCAACCTAAGTGTATGTACATTTATGACTTTACATTTGCAAAAATGTCTAACCTGTTTTTGCTTTGCCATTATGGGGTATTGTGTGAAAGTGATTTATTTTAATTTTAATCCATTTTAGAATAAGGCTGTAAGGTAACAAAATGTAGAAAAAGTCAAGGGGTCTGAATACTTTCCGAATGCACTGTATTAACATTCTGATCATATATTATTTTTAAATGGTCTGAGAAGAACAACAATGGCAGGGCAATTCAAGAATAACCAATATGCAGTGATAATGTATTGAGCCTACTGCACAAACCTCATTGCTACAGTACTGTTTTTAATAGGTTAATGTTGCATAGGCTTACGGCTTTTAAGTCATGTTAAAAAAAAACATTCTGCCTCCATTTTGATTCAGAAAGTGATCTCGGCTCAGAAAAGGAATATGATTCTGAATACATAAAGCCTCCCCCATTGGCATTCCTGTCTCTTTTATAGATGTTATAACCATGTATTTCTACCACTGTATCATCAAAGGAATTATCTAAGTGAGTTTCTGAGACAGCCAGTATATGAATGTCATCTGTAAGTTATCGATTTCATGAACCTTGTTTCTCAGGCTACGTATGTTCATGTGGGCTATTTTTAACCTTTTTCTGGGTTGCTTTTCTGGGTGGCTATGAAAGCACATATGAAAGCATCACGGAGTGTATGGCTACGTTCCAAAAATCCATACCAGCCTACCACTTATAATACATGCCCAACACAATCCTTCATTTGGAGTGGTATGATAGTAGCGTAGATATTTGAACCCAGCCCATGTCGACAGCGGCAGCATATAATGTACTCACCAGGAACTTGTCCTGGTGCTTGGACCTGAGCATGGCGGTCACCTCCTTGAGGTTGAGACGGTAGCGCTGCTCGTCCAGCAGAGGGGGGAAGAACACGGAGATAATCCTCTCGGTGATGTAGGTCAGGTCAAAGTCATAGTGGCCCTCCATGACTCTTTCCATCACACGGTCCACACTGAAACTCCTGACCAGAGGAAAAACGCAAGGGGTTATGAGGTGGTCTACAGATTGATGTCGTGTTACTCCATTGAGCTCTAAAACAGAAACACTGAAACCTTTCATTTGCAGCCTCCCTTACATTAACTCAGCGTTTCCCAAACTAGGGGTCGCGACCCCATGTGGTGTAGCCTGATTTGAAAATGGGGTCGAGAGAAAAACAGGAGGAAGTGTAGTTGGATAATGAGAGGAGGTGTAGAATAAAAAGAGGGAAGGAAGGAGGAGTGATAAAAAAGGGAGAGACTGGGAAAGAGAAGAAGAGAATGAAGAGGAGGAGATAGGAGTCAGTGTGAAATCCTCCTCTTAATCATCCAGTACCTCCTCCTTTTCATCATCCTCCTCTTCCTTCTTCTCCTCCTCCTCCAGAGAGAGACATGTTAAATAATGAATTGAATTGGGTTATCATAGGGAGCTGTGTTACCTGGGGAGGATGGTTCTCTGTTTGGTGTAAGTCAGAGACTTTGTGGAACCCTGAAGACAGAGAGAAATTCAATTAGAACCATTTCTCACACTCACAAGAAGAACAGCATGAACATTCATTTGTGGAGGGGAAGTGAGAAAAGTGTGTCTGGAAAAGTCTTCTCACCAGGTGTTGGACGTGTCGGGATGGAGCTGTCCCTCTGCGCTGCTGTAGGCAACAAGGGGAGATATATGGTGATTCAACAAACAGGCTTCCTTCCTGAAGGTCCACCTATACTACTTATTGTAGCAACCTGACTTCTAGACAACACTCTCATCCAAGAACAAACCAAGCCCACTCTACTAGCCAAGGAAAAGAGGGGCATCTGCCATTTTCCAACAGCACTGCAGATTTATGGATGGTTACAGCTTGTTGTTTATATCATAAAGTGAAGGAATGAAAGACTATTTAAAGAGTGAGAGACAGAGGGTCAACTTACCAGATCAGATGGAGCTGGGATGCATGCTGTGGTCACCTGAAACAGAACAACAGACCATTTTTCCAACGAGAAACATGATCGAACCAAAACAGACAGTGAAACATACACATTGCACGTTCTGAGGCTATCCGCTAAGTCTCGCTTTCCGCCGTCTGTTTTTTTTCTTCTTGTATTTTTCTCCAGGAAAGAGGGAAGGGAGTGGTGAGGCTGGCGAGGCCGGGGAAGATGCGCCAGAGGAAATGCTCCCTCAGACAGACGGAGAGATAAAGAGAGAAAAACACATCTAAGCCAGATACGAGAGCCCTGTCATCCCATGAAGACATGATTACAGTAGAAATACCAGGACAAGGGGAGTATGGTATGCAAGTCCCAACCTTCTCTGGGGGCGCTTGGTGGGACGGTCTGAGAAAAACCAGAGGTTGCATAATATATCTTGCTAACCCACTCCATCTTGGTGTCACTCACACAATGGCACAGTTGGTAGCCAGGGAGCATGTGCACATAATCATGTTGGTCATGTTCACACTGATTCATATAAACACAAAGCACTACAAAGTACAACTAATATGCTGGTTTAAAGCATTTATTAGAAACATTTGCTTTGACAACACTACAGCCTTTGCTGTCTCGTACGCACTCAGGCACGCACGCACACACACACACACAATGTAATTTCCCATGTGCAATGGTCTGCAGATCGTGAACCCAGACCTATGTTCCGGAGCAAGTGGAAGGAAGCACTGGTAGATTTGAGGTAGGGTTGAGGACCACAGTCATGCTTACGTAATGGCCAAGCACACTGCGGGCCAGAGTATGTCCTAGCATTTCCACTCCCCAACCCTGTTACGCCTGTTTGTTTGGCCACAGGAAAGGGCAAAGGCTTGTATAACTCATTGTGTACAGAGGGAAGTGACAGACCCCTTGGGTGGGAGTATGTTTGTGTTTGAGTGTGTGTGAGCCAGATATAGCTAGTGTGCTTGTGTGCATTTCTAAGAAAATGTGTGGGCCTCAAACCTCTCCTCCTCATACAGTAGGTGGCTATAGGCTAAGCAGGGTGGTGTCAACAGACAATGTGCTGTAATGAGACACATGACTACATCACAGAGCTTGTTTCTGATTGATTACAATAAAGTTCATGGAACCACCACTGCTTTATTCTGTCAAGCAGTGGAACAATTTGTCCCCATGACGGATAATACTTTTGTTCTTTAAGAATCATAGCAGATCTTATCTTGTGTCCTGACTGCCAGTTGGGCTTGTGAAACTGAGACCACATAACTATGAAAACAATAACAAGAACCACATTAAAAGGATGTATTAGGGTACTGCTGCTAACACAAGAACAACATGGCATTGCATTGCTTGCTGTTTGGGGTTTTAGGCTGGTTTCTGTATAGCACGTTGTGACATCTGCTGATGTAAAAAGGGCTTTATAAATACATTTGATTGATTGATTGATGGCCAGGAGGTGAACCAGACAGCACACTGTCCACTGTCTTTCTGTCCAACTGTCCCTCTCCTCTGCCTCTAACCAATTCTCTCCGGCCACATCCTCTCTTTCCCTCGTTCTCTTCCAAACTGACTCTCTCTCCCTCTCGCTAACATTTTCTTTCTCCAATAATCCCTCTATCCAGCGTTCTCCCTCCCTCCTCTCTTTTCCCCTCTCACTCCCTGTCAAACTTTCCCTCTCTCCAGCAGCATTCACCCTCTCTCTCTCTCTCCCGGCCTGCTGCCCTCCCCTCTCAGAGCGAGCGATGGGGCCTGCAGCAGGGGAGCATTACTCCAGAACAAACACACCAGATTCCATCTCCTGGGCCAACACTTACGCACACGCTTCCTTCAAGTGCTCTCCCCCTCCCCTCTCCCTCACTCCCGCTCTCCCTCCATGTACCTCTCCCACTATATCGCTCTCCAAACAGGCCCAGCTGGTAAGGCTCATGGTGCTAACCCCTCTCTGCCTCTTCTAGATGGGCCACTGGTCCAACCAATGTCCTTGATCCATTAAAGCCAGGGACCATGGCTAATGCACTCACTGTGAGTGCATCTCTTCAGTGCTATGCAAGACTAGCTATGGGAGAGATAACTGATGATGAGGGAGCATTACTGGTATGTTATACGTATGAGTATGTGAGTGTGTGTGTATAGGGGAAATCCTAGGGTGCATAAGAGAACAAAGGGGGTCTGCTTCATGTCCACTGACACCAGCAGGTGTTTCTGTAAGTAGAGTGGAGAACAGGGGAGGAGACAGGGAGGAGTAATGGGGATACGAACATCATGTAAACAATATCATTAGTGAGCAGAACTGGGGCCAATTGGACTTCATCAACTGTGATTCGGCCCCACCCCAATGATAATTAATTCAGCCTTTCTCTGTCAAGTCCGATTCGTGTTTTGTTCAAGAGTTGAGTCTCTCAACAGTCTCTTTTAATTCCATCAAGCCTATCACTAAACAGAGTTCGAAAACAGTTTTTGAAAACTGACAATGAGCATGCTAAGGCTGTATGTGTAACCATAGAAACTTCACTGGATTTGTACACTTTGTATCCGCCATAACTCTGTTGTAACCCTGTTCCACATTGAGTCACAAAACCTCATGACATATCAAAACAGACTGAGGTCTAATAGAGTGGTGATTGAAACCCACATGGCAGGAATTTCACAACAATATTCTGGTTGTGTAATCACCATCTGGTTCTTCTCAGCTTTCAATTAGCATAGGAGAAAATCACACACAGAAATGGCATTTCTATGACTTCACTGACATGGTATGCACATTCGTAAATATGATTAGGAACACCTCAGAACAGCCTCAATTCATCGGGAATGGTGTCGAATGCGTTCCACTGGGATGCTGGCCCATGTTGACTCCAATGTTTCCCACAGTTGTGTCAAGTTGGTTGGCTGTTGAGTGTGAAAAACAGCAGTGTTGCAGTTCCTGTCACACTCACTGGCATCTACTACCATACCCCGTTCAAAGGGACTTTTTTTTGTCTTGCCCATTCAGCCTCTGAATGGCACACATTGTCTCAATTGTTTCAAAGCATAAAAATCCTCATTTAACCTGTCTCCTTCCCTTCATCTACATTGATTGAAGTGGATTTAACAAGTGACATCTATAAAGGATCATACCTTTCACCTGGATTCACCTGTCTAGTCTATGTCATGGAAAGAGCACACTCAGTGTATTTGTCCTTTGTCTTACTGTAACCAATTGTTGTCTTGACATAGCATTTGTCCAAGACAATTATATTTGATGCTTATTAGCCAACTGCTCTCCCTGTGGGACAGCCAATCAGAGGGCAATGATGAAAGGGAAGCCAATCAGAATTGAAAGCTGATGCCAGATGGCCTTGTGCTTTCATCACAAGGGTGTTTTCAGAGGGCTGGTGATGTCATAGTGCCCAACAGGCATGAGGCTGGTTAGTGTCCCTCAGGCAGCTGTCCATTCTCATAGACCCTCCTGATATAGAAGATAGTGGGGTGTGACTAAGGTCAAAGGTTCAAGTCCCAGTGGAGGTACCTGACTGTATATCTCTGAGCTAGGTTTCATTATTCAAACACCCCATCCCCAACCCCCGTTCACTCATTTTTACTACGCTGTCATGAGGAGTCTGAAGCAGACCTAATGCCCCTTAATCATTGCAAGGTGTGCTGTCTCTGAGAGTCCCTGAAAGTGAATCATGCGAGAAAACTAGCTAACGTTGGGGGCCTCGAATGCCAGGACAGAGATAAACTGCTGTAGGGAATGATCTCTTTATCCATCTGGCTTAAACTCTGTCCATTATATTTGTCTCCCTCTCTATCTCTTTCTTCCTCTCTCTTCCCGTCTCTCTCTTTCCTTCCCTTTCTCGTTCTCTCTTCCTCGCTCTCTTACTTCGTCTCTTTCTCCCTCTCTTGACGTTTTCCTTCATTTTCCCCCCTCTTTTCTCATCTTTCTTTCTCTCCATCTCTCTGTATCTCCCTCCCCCATATCACTCTCTCTATCTCTCTCTCGCTCTCTCCATCTCTCTCACCAAACAGCTGAGGGTGGGTACAGAACAGAACAGATAGGACAGAGGTCACATGTGTCCCTTTTGGTATCTGTAATTACTGTGTGGGACTCCCAGTCATAGAGCCAGAGTCAACAGTGACCACAACAACCCCGCCTCCTCCAAGTGCAAGAAGTATTCAAAGAGCAATGCTGGACAAAAATAAACAGTGGTAAATAAACAGAAACGAAAAAATCAGCAATGCGAGATTGTGAGAGATCAACACTGGAAAAATCCCCTGTGAACAAACCAACATGAGCCATCGTGTCTAAATAGTTTCCTCTTCCTCCCTGTTCCCTCTGTTGTTTAAAATGGGTTCGTCCTGACCATTCTAGCTAGAGCTAGTCTCTTGCTGTCCCACTAATATTGCTGAAATCTGAACAGATACATTCCTCAGATGGCGATGCCTCTTTCTCTTCCTCTAGTTCTAAGAGAAATGTTTTGTGGTAAGGAGTCATTGCCCCATGTACACAGCAACGAACTGACTGCCATGACTCACTATACAGTCACATTATACAATGTATAGTCAGTTCAAAGCATGTATGTATCTACAAATGGCAATAACCTGGATGTAATGACTACTGAATACGGCACCAGACACATTACCATGGTCTGCCCTGTAGTGGAGAAAGTGGAAAGACATTCTTGGGAAGATAGGGAGACTATGCAGCCTTCAACGTTGTGCAGTCAGAACAGAGCAAAACAGTGGCCAATTAGCCTGGCTTATTTCCCCTCTACCAAAGGTCGTCTGGCAGAGTCCCAGACCTGCTAAGCCAGCTGTCACGCTTATGGTTTTAACGCTGATCAGCATCACACTGACTCACTCACAAGTCTGCCCACATTCACAACAAGCCACGCTATCTACCCCGGCAATTACCATGACTCTGTGACGGGGTGGTGACTCAGAGTCCCTAACGATGATGATGAGACACATTCATTCTATTTCTATTGAACACTTCCTGTAGGACATTTCTATATAAACTAATTTAGAGATAAATATATAACAACTGGATTTTAAGATAATTATTTACCAGTGACACATCCCTATTTTTCTGTTATTCTGAGCTTGGGTCTGACAGGAAATAGAAGATGAGCAGAGAGGATGCTGGGTCAGCTCTGTGTTGTTGACAGGGTTAGAAAAACAGTAGAGGTTAACCGGATCTACAGGCCTTCCTCTTACAGTTGTCTGCTGTCCCTCCACCACTTCCTATCTACAGTACTGTACCCCTCCCCCCCACACCTTCAACTGATTTCCCGTAAATTACAACCAATATCCAGCTGGGCGTTACTATTCCTCCCGAAATAGCGGAAATGTTTCTTCCTGCCTTATTGGGTAGCTCATCATGGGCAACATTCCCTGACCCTTAATCCTGGACCCCCTCCCCTATCCCTGGTCCCCCTTCGCTCCCTGTAGACCACATGTTCCACTCCAGCTCACAGATAAGTAGGAACTGTTCTCTCTACAGAGAAGAAGCATAAATAAAACACTGTTTTGGCATATTGATGTATTTTTGACGTGGGATCGCTCATGAAAGACAAGAGGTGAGCCAGCTGTAGGTTGTTGACGTCGTGGTTGGATGACTAACCACAACTCCACAAGACAAGTACAAGAGTAGAAGCCATAGGGAGAAGCACACAGACAATTCTTTTTTCTGGTCCCCCTCTTTTCCAGGAAATGCTTTATTCTGGGAAGAGGAGACCAGGGTTTTTTTCCCAAGGGAGCATTGGCAGTAACTTACGGGACAGTTTGTCACCAGGCTCATGGCAACACTTGTCTGTAAAAGGTTGTAAATTCAGTCATAATGAGAGCACAATGGTTCACAGATGGCTAGTGAATTAGGATGTCTCCAGATGCATGGTAGAAACTACGTGACTTAAACTCTTAAATGAGGAACTGAGTTGTTACATACCCTACTCAGACATTTAGGGTTAATGTGAAGATCAGCCAAAGGTCTTGTTCAGAGGTGGAAGTAACAAGTACTCTTGTTACTGTAATTGAGTTGCTTTTCCAAGTAGTTACTTTTTTTTTGTATTTTTCAACGTCAGTAACTGTACTTTTACTTACACTGTAAGTATGTTTTGAAGTATTGTACTCTGCTACCTTTTTAAAACCATCTGTTACAGAGCACAATTTTGTAGGCTATACATAATAGTAGATCATAATGGCACGGAAGGTTTGCGGAGCCATAAAACTGCTCATGTTGTTTAGTCAGTGACCAATCAAATCAAATTTCACGCATCACGCCAAAACAGGCCAATCAAATCAAATCAAATCAAACGTTATTTGTGAGATGTGCCGACTACAACAAGTGTAGACCTTACCGTGAAATGCTTACTTACAAGCCCTTAACCAACAGTGCAGTTCAAGAAAGAGTTAAGAAAATATTTACCAAATAAACAAATGTAAAAAATCATAAAAAGTAACACAATAAAATAACAATAACGAGGCTATATACAGGGGGTACCGGTACCGAGTCAATGTGTGGGGGTACAGGTTAGTCGAGGTAATTTGTACATGGAGGTAGGGGTGAAGTGACTATGCATAGATAATAAACAGCGAGTAACAGCACTGTACAAAACAAATGGGGAGGGGTGTCAATGTAAATAGTCCGGTGGCCATTTGATTAATTGTTCAGGAGTCTTATGGCTTGCCGTACAATAGCAAAGAAAACAGTCTTTGACCTGGGTGACTGGAGTCTCTGACAATTTTCTGGGCCTTCCTCTGACACCGCCTGGTATATAGATCCTGGATGGCAGGAACTTTGGCCCCAGTGATGTACTGGGCCGTACGCACTACCCTCTGTAGAGCCTTACGTTCAGATGCTGAGCAGTTGCCATACCAGGCGGTGATGCTACCGGTCAGGATGCTCTCGATGGTGCAGCTGTAGAACTTTTTGAGGATCTGGGTCCCCAGAGGAAAATATTTTTTTATAAAAGAGGTGTATGTGAAAAACAATGGAGACTGAGGAGATGAGACAATCCAGACACAGATAGACCCAGTGTTAAAGCCGAGGAGGAAAATCCCTGGCCGCATCTCAGTGACCAGTTCTCCTTTAAGCACAGGAGAGGGGAGAGTGTAATCATGCAATGCAAGCTTTGCTTACCCAGGATGATGGAGGCGGCTGCTAAGCTAGCTATCCTTGCAGCTAATTTAGCTAGTTAGCTACATGGCTAACCACCATCCGATGATGATAGCCGTTATTGTGCCTAGCACGTCATTGTCACTACGTGTGGTGGTGGCTGTGCCCAGTGGGACCTAGGAATTTTAGATATGTACTTTCTCTGTGTAAATTTGGATAACATAAAAGCCAGACTCTGTAGCTAAGTCTCATAGAATGGGTCAAATTGTATTCTTCTTTTAGCTAGCTACTGTACACTACCAAGAAAATGGTAAAAAAAACGTAGTTGTGAGGCTAAATATACTGAACAAAAATATAAATGCAACATGCAACAATTTCAAAGATTTTACTGAGTTACAGTTCATAGAAGGAAATCAGTCAAATTAAATAAATAAATTAGGTCCTAATCTATGGATTCACATGAGTGAGAATACAGATATGCATCTGTTGGTCACAGATATCTTAAAAAAAAGGTAGGGGAGTGGATCAGAAAACCGGTCAGTATCTGGTGTGACCACCATTTGCCTTATGCAGCACGACACATCTCCTTCGTATAGAGTTGTTGACTGGGTCCTGTGGACACATGTTGTCCCACTCCTCTTCAATGGCTGTGCGAAGTTGCTGGATATTGGCGGGAACTGGAACACACTGTCGTACATGTCAATCCAGAACATCCCAAACATGCTCAACGGGTGACATGTCTGGTGAGTATGCAGGCCATGGAAGAACTGGGACATTTCAGGAATTGTGTACAGATGCTTGAGACATGGGGCCATGCATTATCATGCTAAAACATGAGGTGATGGCGGTGGATAAATGGCACGACAATGGGCCTCAGGATCTTGTCACGGTATCTCTGTGCATTCAAATTACCATCAATAAAATGCAATTGTGTTCGTTGTCCGTAGCTTATGCCTGCCCATACCCCCACCGCCACCATGGGGCACTCTGTTCACAACGTTGACATCAGCAAACCGCTCACCCACACGACGCCATACACTCTGTCTGCCATCTGCCCAGTACAGATGAAACCGGGATTAATCTGTGAAGTGCACACTTCTCCAGCGTGACAGTGGCCATCAAAGATGAGCATTTTCCACCTGAAGTTGGCTACGATGGCGAACTGCAGTCAAGTCAAGACCCTGGTGAGGGCGACGAGCACACATATGAGCTGCACTGAAACTTGTGCAAATCCACAATTTCATCAGCTGTCCGGTCCGGGTGGCTGGTCTGAGACGATCCCGCAGGTGAAGAAGCCGGATGTGGAGGTCCTGGGCTGGCGTGGTTACACGTGGTCTGCGGTTGTGAGGCCGGTTGCCAAATTGGTCTGAGGTTGTGAGATCTTTACTATATCTGGGGCTTAAACTTTACATTCATAACACCTTTATGAAGCCATTCATGACACCTTAATGAGTGTTTAAGTCAAGTGTTTAAGCCTAAAATGTATTACATTAACCTGATTGATGTATTCTTTCAGCATCAGTGTCTCTCACAAGTAATGTTTTGCATACACATCGTTATAATTTTATTGAGTGTGTATATGAAGTGAGAGAGAACAGCACATGGGTTTGTTCACATTCATTTGTATAAAACCAATCTCTGTGTGTTTCATGAGGTCATGTGACATTCATTTTGCATACATAGATGGAATATTTTTGTTCAGAGGGAACCTCCATCAAAGATGACGGTCTACAATAACCTCACCTCAGCATGCAAAAACAACCAGACCAAGGAACCATCAAACAAGCAAAGATATCTGCCATGATAACATATAAATGTATGTAATTTATTTCTAAAACAGTTATTGTCCATGAACTATGACTATTCTAACAGGTGTTAAAATGTGCTTATGTCTTACAGGCTGAGCCCTACAGAAATAGCCTTCTTGACCGTGATGAGGCCTGTGGTGACGGCAGGTGGCGGCTTTGAACATCCTATAGTCAGAGACCAACACACATATGGGGTGGCTGCTGCCGGTGATCTTATTGCTACAATCAAAACTTAAGAGGCTGGAAGCATCGTGCAAGATGTCCCTGCCACTCATGAGAGGGTCTCTGAAAGCGCTTTGGAGGAATGAAGGAAGATCCCTAACTTATTGCTGCTGCAATCCTTCTGCCAAAGTTAAAAATCTCTTGGACTGGCAAAGCAGATGTCATCGAAGCAGGTAAGATTTCCTCACTCTAATATTTGTCACATTATTTGTTAACCTTAAACGTGTTCCTATGGTGATAAGATACACACAGAGTATACCAAACATTAGGAACACCTTCCTAATATTGAGTTGCACCCCCCTTTTGTCCTCAGAAAAGCCTCAATTTGTCAGGGCATGGACTCTACAAGGTGTCGAAAGCGTTCCACAAGGATGGTGGCCCATTTTGACTCCAATGCTTCAAACAGTTGTGTCAAGTTGGCTGGATGTCCATTGGGTGGTGGGTCATTCTTGATACACACGGGAAACTGTTGAGCGAGAAAAACCCAGCAGCGTTGCAGTTCTTGACACAAACCGGTGCACCTGGCACCTACTACCATACCCTGTTCAAAGGCACTTCAATCTTTTATCTTGCGAAGTTACCCTCTGAATGGCACACATACACAATCCATGTCTTAATTGTCTCAAGGCTTAAAAATCCTTATTTAACCTGTCTCCTCCCCTTCATCTACACTGATTTGAAGTGGATTTAACAAGTGACATCAATAAGGGATCATTGTTTTCACCTGGATTCAAATGGTCAGTCTATGTCAATGGTTCCCAAACTTTGTATAGTCCCGTACCCCTTCAACATTCAACCTCCAGCTGTGTACCCCCTCTAGCACCATTCTCAAATTTAGTTTTTTTGCCATCATTGTAACACACTATACGATACATTTATTAAACATAAGAATGAGTGTGAGTTTTTGTCACAACCCGGCTCGTGGGAATTGACAAAGAACTCTTATAGGACCAGGGCACAAATAATAATATATAATAATAAATAATTTTGCTCTTTATTTAACCATCCTACATATAAAACCGTATTGTTCATTGAAAATTGTGAATAACTCACAACAGGTTTATGAGAATGAGGGTGTGCTTGAAAGGATGCTCATAACTCTGCAATGTTGTGTTGTATTGGAGAGAGTCTCAGTCTTAAGTCATTACCCACACACAGTCTGTGCCTGTATTTAGTTTTCATGCTAGCGAGGGCCGAGAATCCACTCTCACATAGGTAAATGGTTACAAAGGGCATCAGTGTCTTAACAGCGTGATTTGCCAAGGCAAGATACTCTGGGCGCAAATTTTCACAGAACCGCTTGTTGCAATTTCAATGAGGCTCTCTTGTTCAGATATCAGTAAGTGGAGGCAGGGCATGAAAGGGATAACGAATCCAGTTGTTTGTGTCATCCGTTTCGGGAAAGTACCTGCGTAATTGTTCACCAGACTCACTCAGCTGCTTCGCTATATCACATTTGACATTGTCCGTAAGCTTCATTTGCACACAAAAAATCATACAATGATGGAAAGACCTGTGTGTTGTCCTTGTTAATGCAGACAGAGAAGAGCTCCAACTTCTTAATCAGCCTCAATTTTGTCCTGCACATTGAATATAGTTGTGCAGAGTCCCTGTAATCCTAGATTCAGGCGAGAAAAAACATCACTCGGATAGGCCAGTCGTGTGAGAAACTCGTCATCATGCAAGCGGTCAGACAAGTGATAATACAGATCTGGGCCCGTATCCACAAAGCCTCTCAGAGTAGGAGTGCTGATCTAGGATCAGTTTTACCTTTTAGATCATAATGAAGAAGAGTACAGATGTAGGATCTTAATTTGATCACTCATCTGTTGCTGAGAATTTTCCTGCACAGCAGGAAATGCAAACTTGTAGTGTATTCAAGGTTTAAAAAGGTTTCGAAAGTTTGTAATTTCCACTCTAAAATGTCAGACTTGATTTGCCCTAACGAAAAATGTATCAACCCCTCAAACTATCTCCATTAATTATAATACCCATAATAATTCACATTTCCTCTTGCTGCAGGATTGTTTTCCTGCTGTAGCAAACTGGCTTAATTTAAGACCGTACATCTGTATATGCACAGGTTGGGACCCGCTATGTGGAAACGGGCCCTGGCCTGACACTGACCTGACCATCTGTCGATCTCTCGCTCTCTCTTTCATTCTCAATGACTGTGATAAAGCTCAGGTTATTACACTAGCATAACACAGAGGCTGGTCTTTTTATTGAAATCAGACAGATTTTCGTGGACAATAACTTATAAAACCCTCAGGGCCAGACGGATGTTGTACCATGTGTATTTGGGGTTTGTGTTTGCTCTTCTGTATGTGGTTTCAATAAAACCCCAGGCAGCTTCCTTCGATCCGAGCTTCCTGAATCCCAAGCTTTCATGGGCGAGCCCCTTTAGCCCTCAGCGCTGGCTCTTAACGCCAGATAACAGTTGAGATGGCCATGCCCCCGGAGGCTGGCCTGGCCTCTCCCTTCCTGGGCAGGACCGATGGCTATCGCTGCCTGGGCACCGACCACCCCCAGTCAACAGGACAGCCTCAGCTATCATCTCCAAACCCAAACACATCCAGGCCACAAACAACACAACAATGTGGAAATAATATCCCTCTGACAAAAATCATTAATTTGAGGAAACACAGCCAGACCTTTACAATCCACAGGACAAGAGTGGCCTACATACTATTCCAGGTCTACTGCAGACGAGTTTGTGCCCATTCCTAGATAGAAATCATCAAATATGAAAATTATATTGAAAAAACAACTGGCTATGGACTTTTATTGATTTGCTACTTTCCAAACCCACCCCCACTTATCTTCTAATGGTCTCTCGTCAGATGGAAAAGATGCTACGAAGATTGGAAGGCAATCTCTGCCACATGCTTTCTTCCATAATGCATGGCGCCCGCCGCCGCAGTCTGCCAAGTCTCTCCCTGCCCCAGGCCAAAGTTGGCATTCACTCCTCCATCAATGACCCTTTCACATGGAGCAACGTGGGGCTTGGGTGCGGCCGGTCCCCGTTCTGGGAATGGAACAGTGAAGCCTTCACATCAGTGGAAAGAAACTGTAGCCTTCCTTAACCCGCTGCATCTCAACTCAGAGGTGGCATCTAGCTCATAGGGTAGGGACAGGGAGGACAATTCCAGAGTTGGGCAAGTTACGCAGGAGTGAATCAGTTTGGAGTCTTACCTTTGCCTCGCATTTCTTGTGAGTGGCTGTTTTACACACTGGAACGAGAAGGATGAGAATGGAACAAAGGGAGACAGAGAATGGAGCAATTAGTCAGCTTCCATCATCCAGGTTAATTTTGTGTATTTGATGTAGCATTGTTAAAAACATGATCTAACTAAGCTGAGCTCCCTAGACAACAATCAGCTTACAGTCAGGAGGTTGTTGGCTCTGAGAGAGACAGCTAGCTAGAGCTGACAGGAGTGCCAGCTGAACAGGATCCTCCATGGAGGAGGGTGGCGAGAGAAAGAGAGAGAGCGAAAGCGGGAGAGAGAGACACTCACCTCGACAGAAGGACCCTGTGCTGTCCACACTCTGACGACACACCCCACACTGACGCCTCTTCCTAAAGGTCTTCTCCTTGAAGACATGGGGCTCTTCCTTGCCCGTCTGTCAACACACAGGTACACACACAGTCAGAAACTCAGTACTTAGGGAGAAGCACACACACTAGCAGGTTGTTGGCGTGTTTGAGTGAAAGGAGTTTTGCAGTCAGGTTTTGCTGATCCTTATTTCTGCTCCAGAACCTCTGGATGGTTGGTCCCCTAACGGAGGTAATCTTCTAGTAACACGCCCATGATCCTACTTTGTTTCACAACATGAAATTGGCTTTGAACATGAGACTGCAGGGGTATGGGAGTTACACGTTTCATGGCATGTTAACTAAGCCAATGTAAACAAATGGTTGCTCTGCTCTTACACACAGACACACATTCACACACTCTCTCCCTATGTCGTGAACTAAGGAAAGAAAGGATGGAGAATGTTTGTGGAAAAAATGAAGGCATAGAAACACCCACTCAGATATACTGAGGGCAAATCCACCAGTTAATGTAAGCCCTCAGAAGTGTCCATGCATGGCCGTGTGTCCATGTTCATGTGTGTACAGTACAATCTATCTACTGCCTCAAAGCCTGTCTGTTTTCATTGGTCCGGAAATCAAACTGAAACATATAATGAACCTTTGTTACGGCAGTGTGTGCTTTTCCTCTTCAGTAAAGGGGCTGTTTGCACACTTTTCCATTCTCCTCTCCCGCTACGACTGGGCACTATTTGGACAGCTGGCAGGAGACTGTGCTTACCATGTTCACTATGCAACTGTGTGGACACCCAGGGCTGGCACCCCCCCCCCCCCCTCTCCCTGCCCACCCATGGCCCCACCTCACCACTGACCCCAAGCATACCAGGCATGACACTAAACAAGTGTCTCTCTGAAACTTTCTGCCTGTCTGCAGCCATGGAGTGGACCGGGAACAAAGTTTAAATAGAGACATTAATTAACTTCACCGCAAGCCTACTGTTGTGTGTGAGTAAAATATTGTAAGCAGTTTCACACATACTGGGCATGGTTTCACAACATTTTTGCAAAAGACACGATCACTGCATTACAGACCACCTGGCAGACAGACAGAGAAACAGACGGACGGACGGACTGCAGCGCCTGCATACCCTGGGATGAGTTCAGAAAAGGTGCAATGTACTGAATGTTGCAGAGATAAAACTCTGACATGACTCCTTACTTTACTTGTCAGAGAGACATTCCAGTCATTGTGAACACTTCACAACATTGTGCAATACTGAACACGGACCTGGATACTGACATAAGCACAAGCAGCCGGCCACAGATGGTAAACACTCAGTTGAAACAATGTGCAAGTTGGGGCCATACGATAACAATAAGGTGTAACAAATGAAAATGTCCCCCATGTGAGACATGTGCCACATGGTTCCTTCTGTATGACATAATAGGAATGATTGGCTCTCTTTGGATAATCATCTGCCAAATGAGAGCTGTGAGGACAGGATGGAGGGAAAGAGAGATGGGGGGGAAAAGATAGATAAGGGTATCTAGTGAAACTGCTACACTCTTAGTAAAAAAGGTGCTGTGTAGAACCTATTTGCTGTCCCCATAGGATAACCCTTTGAAGAATGCTTTTTGGTTCCAGGTAGGACCCTTGTGGGTTCCATGTAGAACCTTTTCCACAGAGGGTTCTACCCAAAAGGGTTTTTACCTGTAACTAAAAAGGGTTGTATCTATAACCAAAAGGGTTCTCCTATGGGGACAGCCGGAAACTCCTTTTTCAAAGTGTACACAGCAACTTGAAAACTTAGACTGGTTGAGTTGATTCAAACCAAATATCTTGGTTTTCCCTCCGTCTTTACAAAGTTTGTCTGTGGTTTTCATGATTTTTCGCTCTCCAGTCATTAGTTTACATATTTGTACAAAAACATGCTAACATTCTCCTCATACTGTACTTTATTTATACAAACATTATTTATTATTACAAGTTCGCAATGTTCACCAACAGGCTATATATCCCATTCACCATCATGGCAAAGTATGTCTAAAATGGGCATGCATAACATCTTACCTCGTTAGCCGCCCAAATAGAACTTCAGACTCTGGGTTAAAAAAAAATTGCAGACAGTTCTCTGTTACAACCCCTCCTCTCCTAAAAACACCCTTCAAGTACACACCAGTGAGTTGCTACCTCACAATCCTGACTGTTTGTGTAGTCAGTCAGTGTAATGGGACAACCTTTATCGCCAAGTCCCTGTGTCTCCCGTCTGCTCTGGGACAGCCCCCCTTCCCCCACCCCCCCCTCACCCCCCAGGCATCAACAGCAGTTCAGCACACAAAAGGGTTCTGTTCTCTTATTTTTATGTCGTCCAGCCCAGAAAACCAGAAGTTCCTTAGTCAAAGAACCGCTTTTTGAAAATAATCCCTCCCTTTCCTTCTCCCTGTCTACCAGAAGCCCGCAGAACAGAAGCGTGATTGAAGGGAGGAGCCAACACAGATGCTACACACATCCATCCCTACAGACCCCCTGGATGCTCTGACTCCCTCTTCCCCTCCAAAAATAGGTTGATATTTAGTTTACACAATGATGGTTATTGTGTGGCACTCTCTCTACCGGACTGGACCCACTGACCCCAGGCTAAAGCGAGGCCAAGGGCCCAAGGCAGCTGGACTATAAAGATACTCCATAAGGGTAGGTCTTCTCTTGGGTTTCCCTTTAGACTCCAATATCTAAACAACTGAAGCTGTATTTGGACCTGAATGTCAACTCCTCTGATGTTGTGGCGCACTGGCTGGATGAGGGGCACCAGCAGCTGAGGGAGAAGAGTTGAAGGAGAAGAGCTGAAGAGCTGCAGAGCAGCTTAGAATGTTCACTGTTCAGTGCAAGAGCATCATACTTTATGTGCCATCTGGTAAAATTATTACGGTAGCATAATAACATTTGTAATATGCCATCTTCTCTCCACTATAAGTCTTTGTGACTCATATTGTTACAGGGGTTGTTTGTGTATATGTGTGGGTGTGCAGTACAGTCCCCCTCCCTCGATTTAAAGCCAGTGTGTCACAGAAGTAGATCAAGTGTGTGTGTGTGTGTGTGTGTGTGTGTGTGTGTGTGTGTGTGTGTGTGTGTGTGTGTGTGTGTGTGTGTGTGTGTGTGTGTGTGTGTGTGTGTGTGTGTGTGTGTGTGTGTGTGTGTGCATAATTGTGTGTGTGTTCTCTCTGTATTCCCCTTCCCTTAATAGAAAGTCTAAAGATGCGGATGTGTGTGTGTCTGTGTTTGAATGTGTGTGCACGTGTTTATGTGTGTGTGGATGTGCACGTGTTTGTGTGTGTGTGTGTGTACACGTGTGTGTGTGTTCTCTGTGCAGCCTCCGTCCCTTCCTCCACAGAAGGCCAGTGTGTCTCAAAAGGGTGGGACAGGCAGCGGAGGGAACAGAGACAGCTTGTTCCAGTGGTGAGGTCAGCGCTGCGCCATGACACACTTCCTGTGTAGCCCTCCTCACTGTTTTAACCTCTGGTGGTCAGCCACACTGCTGCTGTCGCTGGCTAGGGTCCTCTCCTCTCACATTCCCAATCCTGATCCTGTTGTTCAGGGGCCGTATTCATATCTCTCAGAGTAGCACTCCTGATATAGGATCAGGTCCCCCCTTTCCATTGTATTCTTATTCATTTTGATCTAAAATGCAAAACTGATCGTAGATAGGTAATCCTACGATGAGACTTGGGCTGGTTCTACTGTGTCTCTGCTCCTTTCTCCCTCAGAGTCTGAACCACAACACTGCTGCTGGAGTGGGCCCTATCTATCAACTGATAAATTACATGCTCAGGTCACTGCAGTACACAGCAGCGCCAGTCTATTAGCAGTAACACGGTTATCACTGCCAAAGGAAAGATTGGACAATGTTATCGTGTTACCTATCCACTGTGGTTTCCCTCATGTTATTGTGTTCAGACCGCAGGGAAGAAACTTTTGACATGGGAATATGATATTGGAGGAGATTGATTGGATGATACATAAAGCACACATCCACGTCTCCCCCTCACACACACACATTGTACACAACACATGCAAGAAAGCACACACACACTACCTGGTTTACCATCACCAGCTGGTTATTAAAATTGACATTTGTCATTAAGTTCACACACCCGCAAACACACACAGTCTTGCATTTCTAACCAATTTAGGACTCCTCACATTTACATACCTTTTTAGGACCATGCTTTCACACACACACACACACACACACACACACACACACACACACACACACACACACACACACACACACACACACACACACACCGCTAAGGAGATCAAAATACACTTTCACAAAATCATAATAATGGTAAAGGATTGGGAAATTGCTATGACGCAGTAATAAACACAGAACACATTGGGGATGGAGATGCGGGAGGGGAGGGGTGCGCATGGAGTCATATGATCCTTTAACCACTTTCCTTTAAGGCTTTCTGTATCAGACCTGCAAGAATACTGCTCAATTAGCCTGCTATGACATCGGATTTGTAAGTCGCTCTGGATAAGAGCGTCTGCTAAATGACTTAAATGTAAATGTAAAATTATACTGTAATTGGGCAAATAGACTCCACTAAGGCGAGGGTATTCATCTCAGAGTAAAACCACAATATTAGTACTCTAGAATTTCAAATGAGTATAGTTTACCAGAGGATGATTACCCTGTGGAAGAGTCTGGAATATCTCATTCAGTCGGACAGATAACCCTGTCCGATGTGCTGCTGTGTAACTTTCGACTAGTGGGGTGTACTGTCAAAGAACAAGCGAGTTTGGAAAGATGACTAATCCACTAATCTAACCGTGCAAAAACATTTACAGAAAAAGATCATTGTTTATTAAAAAAAAGCTAACAGCACTGGAACATTTGACAAGAGACTATAGCTATTGATGTCAGCATGACAACATTTTGAGGGAGATGGCAAGCGCAGCGTGCGCAAATTAATGGGATGAATACTGTTAAAGAGGATGCTTGCACAGTCCCCCACACCCCAATGTAACACTTTGATTCCCTCACGAATTTGCTTTATTTGATTGACCATAAGTAGTACTATGTAATACTAGTCCTACAATAAAAATACATTTCAATAATAATTACTTTTCCATTATTTTCTTACCTTATTCATTTCTTTTTCCTTTAAATCTACGCCTCGAGGCATAGGTCCGAGTTAGACTTTTTAGTTCAAAAGTTCTCTTACATCCCCAAAAAGTCCTCAAAACATAGTTTGCAACTAAAGGTTACCTTGTTTCTGTTAGTCTCCCTCTGCTCTGTCGCTGTGGGTGGAGCCATTAAAGGAAAGGCTATTGTGGAATTGAATGACTGGAATTCCACTCTGTGATTGGTCAGATCTGGGAGGGGAGAGTGAAGAAATTTCCCCAGGATTGGTGAGGATTGGGAATTAGATATGTCATTTCTGGGGGCAAGTCAAAATGGTCCTAACATTGCATGTTAACCATCATTAATTTTCTAAACTGTCATGGTTGTTTTGGTATAATTGTGGTAAGACAATTATAGATCCAAACTTGTAAATACTCTCCAGACACAATCCCGCCAAAAAGGCACCTTGTGTGGTTATGTAGCCCTCTCTGACTCTCTCTCTCTCTCTCTCTCTCTCTCTCTCTCTCTCTCCTCTCTCTCGCACACAGGCACGGACACACACACTTTTTAATGCATGCACACAGGTTGCAAGATTAGACATTGGCATAATAAAGGTGAGCCAAACTCGTGTCATGTTACCAATAGCACAAGAGCTACACCACGTGGGGGGAAGAGAGAGGTGCAACAAGTAGTGTGCAAGTGCGTCAGTTCTGTGGCGTAGCACATTTTCACACAATCCAGAGGTGGTCTTGTGAGTTCCAAATCAACTCCTAGCCCCTATTCCCCAGCCACATCTGTCCATCTGAGAGGATGGGATAGATGGAAGCATTATGTCGATATTTCTACCCAGCCAACTAGAAGCCAAGATGAAACTATTAAATGCCATAATGCTCAAGAGAATAGTTCTTAGAAACATGACTATAATGACTGAGTATATCTGTGTCCGGGACCTACGTTTATCTAACCACTACATCATTGGAGTGTAACTCACAGGAATCCCAGAACAACACATAGGGTAATTCAGTCCAGCCGTAAAAAAGGCCTAAGCGCCATGGAATTTCCGGCTCATGTGAAAACGGAGGGACCGGGGACGTTTATTTGTCTGTAGCTTTTTTCTATTGGAGAGGAGTGGAGGAGAGGGGGAGGGAGGGAGGGGCAGGAAGGCCACAGGAGAGTTTAACAAAATACAGGGGTACTTCCTCGAGTTGACAAGATGCTTGGAGTCTGGGACTTGGAGAGGAGGGTAGGGTTGGGGGATAGATGAGGGATGGGGATTTGATTACAGCTGTTGAATTGGCCCTAGAACAAATTTTACTGTCACATCCTCAAATACACATAGACATGGATGGACAACAGGTTGATGTTTATTGTCATGAGTCTTGTCCTGGAGGCAGAACTGAGAGATTTCCCCTTAGATAGCAGCTGCAAAATTGTAAACATTCATGAAAACAAAAATATGTTAGGGATAGGCATTTGGGTTAGCACCGTGGTTAAGGTTAGGGTTAGGTTTCAAATCAGATTTTATGACTTGCAAGCTGTGCCAGCAAGTGACCACTCTGCAGAGCTGCCTCCCGAGGAAGATTCATGATGAAAAACGCTAACCTGCGGATGGACATGTCTAGTTATTTACAAAGAAAGATATATGGACAGAGACAACTACAATAGAGAGGGGGGAGCAACAGCGTTTGAACCTCAAATAGGGGGTCGGATAAGCCTTTGTCGAGTTCAAATCAGGCAGAACTGCCTCGCATCATTACAACTTTAACTGTGCAGAGATACTGAGAAACTGAGTCCGAGTGAGCCTGACTGATCCTCATCGGTACTGAACATATAGAATGATACCTCTAAAGTAAAATACTGCTTTTAGCTTAAGTTCACTAAATACAAAGGATATAACACTTTGGGGAATAGGGGAAATGAATGGAGCAACATGGAGGTAAAGGAAAAAGGTTTTGAGAGTGGGAACATTGGCCAAGAGGAAATGGGGTGGGGGAAAGGGGAGTGAAGGGGGAGCTGTATTGCTTGAGGAATGATTGTGTAAGACAGCGCTAAGCCAAAGGTTGATATGGTACAGCTGTAGAGAGAGAGAGAAGAGAGAGAGAGAGAGAGAGAGAGAGAGACTGACTATGAATACATACGCACGAGAGTAAACAAAGCTAGGGTCTCTTTGGGGTTGTATTTATCTTGGGAATATTTACATTCATTTTCCACGAGCGTAATACAATGCTGAATCATATCCCACTTACTTTATGTGCCCTCCCTACTCTCCCTGCCAAATTCCAGCTCATTCCCAAAACATTTCCTACTCTTTCAAAAAACACTCTTTTGCATACAATATTATCTTCAGAGGTTCTGTTATTTAAATGGGTGGGTCTGGGATTTATTGGGGTGGCAGGTTTTGGAGAAAGGAAAGGCTTTACATTTCCTTTTCCCATTTCTCTACTTTCATCTCATACTCTGCCCCACACACACAAACATTCCTCAAGTACTGGTGACAGTTTTGTTCTAAACCAGAGGAGTCAAGTCTAGTCAAAGCTTCCCTGGGGTTTGACTAAAGTTTGACCACAGATAACAGGAAGTGAGTGAGTTTCCATATGAGTGAGTTTGTGGTTATGTATGCCAGTGGAACAGTGTGTTTATGTGTATTTGTGTCTGTGTCTGAGTGAGCATTATGGATCGTAGAGGCTATTTTTACCCTTGATTCGCCACTGCTCTTTTCTGTGTTGGGTGTGTAGAAAATGCCTGTGGAATATGGTCGCTGTAAGGCAGTGCCAGTTTAAAGCGTCGTTGGTTCTTTAAGGAATTCAAACTATTTTCTTTTGACCTTTGAAGGGATGAGTAATCTGAGCCTGCAGAACCACTGTGTGTTACATCTGTAACAGGTGGAACAAGAGGAACATCTAGTCATCTATTCCAATCGAGTCACTACAGTGTTGTTGTACTCTATCTTCACATTCAAGAGATGGAGAGCTGCCCAGCTCTGGCTTAGGGTGAGGGGATCATAAGCCAATATCACAATGTTCTCTGGTGATCAAGATAGGCTTTGAAAGAGTGAATACCATATCACGATAGATTCAATCGCCAAGCAGAAATTACACCTCTGGCTTTGATCCCTGTTGTGCATTTGGCTACAGCAAATTGTGTTTTTCTTTTGCTTGCCAAGTAATTGAATACTATAAGCCATTAATGGAGCTTCTCTATGATAACACAGCCAGCCCACTCATAGGATGTACTGTAGCCAGCAGTATAACAAAGCTGTGACGCATCATGACTCATAGCACATAACCTGTGAGGCTTAAAAACAACCACCAGTATAACCACCACCTTGCCTTTGGCACCCAATAAAAAGCATTGCCATTCTAGCAACAGGAAAACATGCATCGGCCAGAAGGACACTGTTGTGAAGTGTATTTATTAAGAAGTCAATGATATCTCTTCCATACTTATCTGTTCATGGCGCATTTTTGACATTACCAGCTGCAGCCAAACCAGTCAAAATTAAATCAATTCCTCAGAGGCCACCAATACTGTACATCAGCTCTGTGATAAGTAAATAATCATTTAAATGAATAGCTTGAGAGCATGAAAAGAGGATGATCCATTCTGACTGCAGACTCCAGTTCCCACACCCATACTGACGGTCAGTTGGATGCAATAGACTGACGTCGTCCAGGGGGCTAAGCATTCCCACGCTCCACAGCATGTGCTGTAACCATGGAGACTTACAATAACACTCATGTACCCAAACAGGGTTCCAATTATACACAGACTCTTGGGGGTGCCCGACGTCTCTTTCTTTGACAATTTCCATTCTGATGAGGGGGCCATGATTTTTTTTATGGGGGTAGCCATCCCTCCATAGCCCCATGTAATTCAAACCCTGCACCCAAACTTGGGCACAGACACCAGACACAACTCAAAGAAACAAGCACGCTAATATACACAGACCAAACACATGCACTCAAATGTATGAGTATATCATGCATGATGTGCAAGGTTTCCTAAAATACAGCTCTTTTGTCTTGGACCAGCTGTGGCCCCATGCATAACCCTAGACAAGCCCACCCAGACACTCACCTTGGTCAGCTTCATCTTGACGCTGTTGGACCTCTCTGGACCTCGGCGCTTCAGTGACCCTCTCACCAAGGGCACAGGCTCTGCTTCCTCCCCACAGCAAGGCTCCGCACTCAGGGCGCAACCCATATAGAGAAGTGGGCCCTGGTGCTCTCTTTCTCTCCTGTCCTCTCTTTCCCTGTCCCCCGCTCCCTATACTCTACCAGACACTGTTTTCCTGCGTACTTTCAGGCAGCTGTTTTTGTCGGCGGACGCGAGGCCCTTCCCCTTTTCCTGGCTCCCATTCAGCCTCACGCACACTCGCCAAGGGCCAGAGGATATATGTTCTCTCCCTCCTCTCCTTCTGTCTCACACAGACATATGCATCCCCCCATTTCAAATACTCACATATAGACATACAGTACATATATGGTCTCTCTCCTTCGTTCCCTCTCTCCCAGGCACAAATTGTTACCCTCTCTCCTTCCCTCTAACTAACTCTCTTCTCTCATACGCATATACAATACCTCTCTGTTTCTCCCTCCCTCTCTCGCTCTGAAACCGTCTCTGTTTCCTGCTCACACATACACAGTCATTTTGCCAGACATTGCATGTATTGTCTAGAAATGGGTTCACAAAGCAACAAAACCACAATAGTTGCAGTTTGGATGCTCTAAAAGACACAGACCTCTTAGCGTGGAGGCAGTCTCCTCTCCCTATGCTACTTACAAACGTGGAACTTGCAACATCAATTCCAAATACTTCCAGCAGAGTTGAAGTGGTCAGAAGTGCTGCTATGGCCATCCATCTACTCTAAACCTCTATCATTTGGTCTAGAGTAGACAAAGTTAACTTACTTTTACCCATTCTCACACTTTGCTACTGCTCCCAAAAGAGGCCCTTTATACTAGAGTGAGAATAACAGTATTATTCTTGCTTTGTTTTTTCCTCTGTCTTTTCGGTGTTCTTTGTTTATCCTGTTCAGAGTGTTTTGGCTGCTGCATGTGAACTCGCAGGACTTGGAGACCGTACCCCTTAAAAGGAAAATTCTTGATGTGCCTCCAAACCCTGTCTCTCACTCCCTTACTCCACCCCCCTTTTCCTCTCTCTCTCTTTCCCCTCCTACCTCGGTAGACTGAAAACAGCAGTAGGCCAGGCTATGTCTTGTTGTTGTAAATGTGTTGCTCCCTCCAGACGGCCCTTGCAGGTATTCACCCCCAACTCTCTCTCTTCCCACCCCTCCAGTTGTGTCTGTTTCCAGATCCCCGCTTGTGTTTACAACTGAATCCTGCTTCAACCACAGTACAATTAACTCCTTTTAATCAGCTTACAGCCCATATCCTGTGTGGAGCAGACTGATCACAGGGAGAGGGTTTGGATGAAGCTGAGGATCTGTAGCTGGGCTTCCAGACAGTACTGGTTATCAAAGCATACCAGATACAGTGACACATATAACCATACTGAAAAAACACTCACCGTGGGTTTCTATACATTGAAAAATATGACAGAGGAGAGTAAGGACAGACAGAGAGATCATAGAGACCAAATATGGGATGAGAGAAACCCTGAGAGACAAAGTGCGAGGAGAGCGAGAAAGATAGTCTCGACCAAAATTATTGTCACACTTCATAAAGATGAGCAAAAAAGACTATATGAACTACATAATACAAATACTGAGCTATAGTATATTGTATGCAAAAAAAGGGGGCAATTCTATTATTTTATACTAATACAATTGCTCAATATTTGTATTTATTTACAGGTAATAATAAACAATCTATAAAAGATCAAAATGATTGACACCCCTATTTAAAAAAAATACTTTCCATGATATCTGCGCCTATGGACTGCCCTCTTCAATTCAAACCATAGATTTTCAATGGAGATAGAGAAGGCCATTGCAAAATTTGTAAAATAAATTCATGTCAATTTATTTCCTTATGTCTACTTCTATGCTCCTTTTCAAATTTCAAATGTTGCAAATCAACATCACAGATTTCTGTGATAAATTTTTATTATACTACAATGTACATATATGATATATTAATAAACACTATATTTTACACCGGTTGTCTTTGTGCATTGTTTCAGCGATGTAAATGAATGAGCCACATTCTCAAAGCTAGTATTTTTCAAATGATTATCGGTGTTAAGGGGCACCCTCCTTTAGCCTACCACTTTTTTGTGTCTTTCTACATCCAAACACACATTAGCATGAACTCAAATAGAACATAGTTGTCTGCATATGGTAAACCTACATTTTTTGCCGTTTGACCAAGGACAGATTTGCGCCAAGTGTGGGCATAATCCATAAACAGGAAAGAATAAAACATGGGCCATATCACAGACCACAAGACAAAAAGGGAAAGTAACCAAAATGAAGTGCTGTATATTCAAGTACAATATGTGGGACTTACCAACATCTTCCCTTTAGGGAGGTTGCTCCTGGTAAAAGGCTAAGTGAAAGCTGGCTATATTTAAAGGGATAGTTCACCCAAATTACAAAATGACAGTACAAAATGTACATCATGTCCAAATCATCCTAAAGTATCTAAAAATTGATTGTGTAACTTATTGACGTTACATATACAGTAGATGATTTGGAAATGAAGTGCAAAAATGCTAATATACCAAAGGTACCATTGACTTGTGCCACAAAATCCTAAAAAGTAAAACCAACAAAGCATGGACTGCTTACAGGGTAAGGAAAGCAATACGTAATTTGGGTAAACTATCCCTCTAGTGTCTAGGAGTTAGCAAGCCAGGAAGTAAAGGACCAAATATCAATCAATCCTCATGTTAGGATTGGGAATTGTTGTCAGTAGGTAACTTGGGACATTTTTTAAATATGTTATCTCCCCCGATACAAAGGCCAGATATGAAACGTAGTAGTGGCAAAAGGTTGTAGTTATGGAAAATGGAGGAAACGGGTACAGAACAAGCGATGTGATGGAAATGTGCCAAATTGGAACCATCATGATATTGAGGATACTATTAAGAGTAAAACAATTTTTTAACAATGTATGCGAATGACAAATAATAGGCGGTTAGGTAGGAAATTGAATATTCACATTCAAAAGTGACCAATAAAAGTTGCTTTTGGGAAGAAAGTTCAACTGTGACTCCTCAAAGCTGTGGTGAGCGTATTACCTTGTAAAATTTCTTTAATTCAACCATGAATTCAGATCTGAGGCAAAGTTCCACACATTTCCCATTACTGACCCCCCTTAACCTTGACTGAACACAGCCAGGGGCTTTGTCTCTCCCTCCCAGGATAGGACATCTAGACTTCCCCTGGGGGCGGAGGCGCCTGCATTGGTATCCAGGAATAGACCATATGGGAGACAAGCAGGAAAAGATGCTGGGAAAATGTCAAGAGTTTAACAGTGACTCGGAGCACATGCAGCTGGACCGGCTTCAGGCTACAGTACACTCCTCAGACACACTGGGTCCTGTTCCCTGCTCTCCCCCCTCAAAATTACACAGAAATGCCTGTTTACTATCCGCGTTCCGAAGCAGAGAACCCCAAAAAATGCTGTGCTTAATGAGTCCTGTCACACAAGGTTAGAGGTCACAACCTGAGGGTCACACAGGTCAGGGATGTGAAGAAAGAGGTGGTTTGTATAGACAGGATATTACAAGATAAATATTCAAATATTGTATTTTCATCTGTTTGAAGTGAACAAGAGAACCTAAAATGTGACAAAAATACACCTAGAAACCGAAACCTGGGTGAATATTGTTTTAAGATGGGAAGTAAGGGGTTAGATTCCACAATCAAAACGGCATAATTTAGCAGTGGCGTACCATTATCCTTGGGGTATAACTAAATAAAAAAATCCTTATATCCATTTTGATCAAGCTCTCCCACTCTTTAAAAGCTCCCCATAATGAGTTAAGGGTGACTTGACATTCTCATGGCTTAAAGAACCGTAAGAGTCTGGTTCTACAGTCATGCACGTAACAGATAGAGAAACAGAAACATCCAGAAACATTTAATGAGATCTCCCTCTTCAGTTACATGTGATAGTGGGGTTACATACGACAATGCTGAAACATCCTCTGCATTAAATGCCAGTCAACACTTGGCCCATGGATAAGAGTGAGGGAAGAGCATGCCTCCAAAACATTTATCACACAGCTCATATGATTTTCCATGACATGGTTGCCTTGGCGTTGACCTCCAGGCAGGTCCGGATGAGACAAGGAAGCGGTTCCTTTCTGTGAAGGAAGCAGGAAGCCATTGACGGTGTATTGGGAAAGACCCTGGAAAGAAGCAGCTAATGATGATCAGAGGAACACAAACATTGCTTCCCTCATAGTCAAATAAAAAGTTAAGGTATGTCAGCAAAGCCCCCTAAAATAAGGAGACTTTGTCTGTTTTCTTTTATTAAAACTCTTGTCTGTCCCTCTTGGACACAGGCGCTCCATCATTAGCATAACCAGGCTTACAGAGCTCAGACAGCTTACATAGTCCAGCATTTAGACTGGTGGTGGGTGGCGACGACGCCCGTAGCAATACATGTTTTCTCAACCCCCACCTTTCAAAATTGTTATAATGATTAAAACTTCAACCTCCAGTCTCTTTTACTTAAAACCAGTCATTATTTCTCTATGTTTAGGTCCAGTCCTGAAGGTGCAGCCAGTCAGCACTGTGGGTGGGTTTCTATTGAAGCAGGTTAGCAGGAAGGGAGCTGTAGTGCTGCTCCAGCCAGGTTGTGGTGCAGAGCAGAGATCTCACTCTTTTGGCATCAAACATCTTCACTTCTGTCATTCCACCTCTGTCTGCATTGTCCTCCATATTGTCATGTGGGTCTGCGTCCATTATAGCAAGGCTGCATACTGTACTTATTCGCTGAGCTCGACCTCTGTACAGAATTGCGGAAAAATGTATGAGTTTTCAATTGAAAAGTCTGAACATCGCTAAAATCTCAATATAGCAGTAAATTCAGTGTCAGCAACCAATCTTTACCTTTTTTATTTGCCTCATCGTCAGCTAAGCTTGAGGAGCTGAAAAAAAAGACATGTCAATGGAATATGCCCATGGAGAAATGTACTGCTGAATCATGGTTGACTAAAACTGTCCTCAGTTAGGTGCATTGCTAGAATATCAAACAGGGTAGGGCATCCCTGTTCATATAGTGGGTCCTCATTTAAAAGTTGGCTCATACTGCAGCACAGCTTGCAGAATGCTGTGGAATGGTACAGCATGTTACAGTGCATGAGTCATAGTATTTTACTGTCAGACTTTGTTGCCGTTAATGCTTGTTGAAACCACCAGAGGGCATCTTTGAGGGCGTCTTCATGAAGCTTATTGGTGCTTGCTTACTTTCTCAAATAATCCTACAGAGGTCCACGCAGGCCAGACGTTTTGATTGCTATACCCCATCTTAAAAAGCATAGCAAGTTATTAATTTTGTTAACATGAAGCAACCATAGCCCCAACTACTATAGCACAGAGAAACACATCTTGAAACATGCTATTCTGTTCTTTTAAAATAAATTGTCTTAGTATCATGTTTTTTTTATGACCTTCCTAAACAAAATATTAATGGATTTCTTTGTGATTAGGTATATTAAATAGATTTGGACTTGTTTCAAGTGCAGTAAAATCTAACAATTCACAACAGTACACACAACCTAAAAGTAAAAGAACGGAATTAAGGAATATATAAATATTAGGATGAGAAATGTCAGAGTGGCATAGACTAGAATACAGTAGAATAGAATACAGTATATACATATGAGATGAGTAAAGCAAAAATGTAAAATGACTAGTGTTCCATTATTCAAGTGGCCAGTGGTTTCAAGTCTATGTATATGGGGCAGCAGCCTCTAAGGTGCAGGGTTACGTAACTGGGTGGAAGCTACCTAGTGAAGGCTGTTACCGCTGCTCTTTAATTATTTGTTTTTCTTATCTCTTTTTTTTGTTTTGTGTATTTTTTGTGTGTATTTAAAATATATATATATATATATATTCTTAAAAGTGCATTGTTGGTTAAGGGCTTGTAAGTAAGCATTTCTCTGTAAGGTCTACAACCTGTTGTATTCGGCGCATGTGACAAATAACATTTGATTTAACAGTCTGATGACCTTGAGATAGAAGCTGTTTTTCAGTCTCTTGGTCCCAGCTTTGATGCACCTGTACCATCTTCACCTTCTAGATGATAGCAGGGTGAACAGGCAGTGTTAGGTGAATGGATGATCTACGTGTGTGTGTGTGGTTCCCTCCGTGAAGCATAGAGGAGGTGGTGTGATGGTGCTTTGCTGGTGACACTGATTTATTTAGAATTCAAGGCACACTTAACCAGCATGGCTACCACAGCATTCTGCAGTAATACGCCATCCCTTCTGGTTTGCGCTTAGTGGGACTATCATTTGTTTTTCAACAGGACAATGACCAAACACACCTCCAGGCATTGTAAGGGCTATTTGACCAAGAAGGAGAGTAATGGAGTGCTGCATCAGATGACCTGGCCCCCACAATCACCCGACCTCAACCCAAATTGAGATGATTTGGGATGGGTTGGACCGGAGAGTGAAGGAAAAGCGGCCAACAATTGCTCAGCATATGTGGGAACTCCAATACTGTTGGAAAAGTATTCCAGGTGAAGCTGGTTGAGAGAATGCCAAGAGAGTTCATAGCTGTCAAAGCAAATGGTGGCTACTTTGAAGAATCTAAAATATATTTGGATTTGTTTAACACTTTTTGGTTACTACATGATTATATATGTGTTATGATGTCATAGTTGAGTCTTCACTATTAATCTACAATGTAGAAAATAGTAAAAATAAAGAAAAACCCTAGAATGAGTAGGTGTGTCCAAACTTTTGACTGGTACTGTACATCTCGCCGACGTCTGCCCGATGTATACATGATACATCAGGCCGATGTAGTATGGAGAGCGTTTGAACATTGGCAAGAAGTCGCTGAGACTTTGGCATTAGATCGCATTTTCCCTTCAGCCGCTGTTTGGATGATGCATGTCAAAGTGGCTAAATTATACTGGCATTAATAAAAAAATAAAAAACGATATATACATTTTTGGGTTTATTTATTGTTTTTACCTTATTTCACCAAGTCAGTTAAGAACAAATTCTTATTTACAATGACGGCCTAGGAACAGTTGGCAGAATGACAGATTTTTAGCTTGTCAGCTCGGGGATTCGATCTAGCAACCTTTCGGTTACTGGCCCAATGCTCTAACCACTAGGCTACCTGACGCCCCAGACATGACTTATAGTAGTGATTGCATACATTTTCGTATTTTTTTTTCTTCATACTTGTCCCTCATGGGAATCGAACTCTCAATCCTGGCGTTGCAAGCGCCATGCTCTACCAACTGAGCTACATGGGACAATAGACTATTAGTGATTTTCTTGTGGGTAAAATGAAGAGAGATGATTCAAGTTCATTTCAAGTTTATTAGGCTATTGCTATACCATCAAGTTCTTAAAATAACTCCAGCACAGAGAAGAGAAAGGAGCCTTGAATAATTAAACAATAAATCAAACGCAACATGTCGGCTAAAGCAACCGAATTCAGGAATTCATTCAACTGTTTTTAAAATCTTGACTGTACTAAGGACTTTAAAACCTTGTTTGTTAGAACCAGACTATATGGGATTGATTATCATTTGTTTATTACAATAAAATGATTATTGTATTTGTTGTTTACACTGTTTGAAATTGTCAGAAAAAAAATAAAGATGAAATCACACATACTGTAATAAGCAGAGATTCTCCTACCCTGCTTCTTGATCTCTGATCTCCTTCTTCATGTCATTATCATTACTAGGCAAACATCCATTAATAGATTTCAAGTCTATAATAATAGAAATCAACTCGGCAACAGTCTATTGTCCAGCTAATAGCTCATCATAGGTGGATGGCATCTTTTGTATTCAAATGTATTGAACGAATGTATTCATTACAGTCATTTACAATTCTCAGTCTGCAAACGTGTGGAAACGTTGTTCACAACCTGCTACACTTGTGAAAAACAAGTGTTTGAAAACATGTTTTCAAAAGGCCTCCAGCTCACATTGTAAAGTGGTGTGTGACGCGCTGATAACGTGTTGCCTGCACTTGAAAGGTGAATGGGAGGCGCACTTTAATTACCAGTTTAGAAATACAATTATGCAAATTGTTCAATAGACCGATGAGCATGACGGTCAAATGTACTTAGAGACAGAAATTGGGAGATTTTTGTAGGGTGAATTATGTGGATTATAATAAATTGACATATTTGTAGGGGTTGTTACATTTGTCATTGTATCTTGCCCGCCAGATACAAATTAGTTTCGATCACCAATTAGCTATTATGATGGTTTTGGTTGGCTATTGTCCAATTTAATGGCTCATCAATGCGTGAACCAAAGTCCATCACTACTGTAAGCCAAGAACTCAAAAAATAAAAACACAGCATCTAGTGGTAGAAATATTGAATTAGATGTTTTTTTTTACTGTTTCAAAATGCATGTGTTTATTAGGCTACTGTGCAGTGTGACAAAAACCAACCGAATAATGAGATGTTTACTGTAGCCTAGATATACTGTATGCCTAAGTCCTTAGATAAGGGAGAGCAGGCCATGTCCTGACTTTCTCAGCGACCTAAAGTACTCATTAAATCTGTCTTTTATGCTTTTTCGGGTTGCGTCACTCATGGACAGAAACTTCTGAAACACAGTATTCATGATGAACACTCGGAGGTTCACTGGTAAGCCAAATTTGCCTCGGGATCCATCCCAGTTGGTATTCTGTGTCCACTCATGGTGAGCAGTTCTGGTGTCAGAAGAGGAAGAGGAATGGAAATGTCAAGGTGAACAGACGACCTGACGAAATGGCCACGATTGTTGCCTCTGCTTGTCGGAGGTGGAGTTCCAGAGCTCACAGGTGTGCCTGGCATGGATTGTGACTCCATCTCGTCCCTCACCCTCTTCAACGCGTCATTCTCCGCCTGACTCTCCATATCGCCCGTATCTCTGGAACGGGTAGCACCATAGAAAGAAGCTGGCTATGTCCATTCCGTCTGTTCTCCTTGGTCTCAATGAAAAATTTCTGAGATAAACAGATACTTTTTTAAAATGGTAACTGTGTTAATGGTGGAGTTTAGGGTGGGGTGATGAGTACTGGCATAGTGTGACTCCAAGTTACAATAGGCCATAAGTATACAGCAGACCTCCCACTGTCCTCACTTTGATTATGCTATAGCACATACTGTAGCTATGATGATTGAGCGATCTCTCAGACAATGACTCAAAACACATTGCCGCCTGGGTTTGCATTGCAAATGAGGGCATGATCTGGGTCAAGACGCCAGCAGAGTAAGTAGACCTAAAACACTTTTTCACAGCAGATTACTCAACACTAGTGAGACTCACCTCGCCTATGGTAGGCCTACAGTATATCTAAAAATATGTTAATGTAGGTCTCCTGATTTAAACCTGATCAAAACTTGATTGGCATCAACTGAAAACATGAATCTGTAACTCTGCCAAGCCTACAAAGCAAAGATGAACTGGTGAAGGGCATCAAGACGTATTGGCTTGAGAAAAAATACATGAATCATCTCAGCAAGGTTTGCTTTTCCAACAGTCTTGAAGGAGTTCCAACATATGTTGAGCAATGTGGTCCAACTCATCCCAAACCATCTCAATTGGGTTGAGGTCAGGTGATTGTGGAGGCCAGGTCATTTGATGCAGCACTACATCACTCTCCTTCTTGGTCAAATAGCCCTTACACAGCCTGGAGGTGTGTTTTGGGTCATTGTCCTGTTGAAAAACAAATGATAGTCCCACTAAGCGCAAACCAGAAGGGATGGCGTATTGCTGCAGAATGCTGTGGTAGCCATGCTGGTTAAGTGTGCCTTGAATTCTAAATAAATCACTGACAGTGTCACCAGAAAAGCACTAATACACCATAACACCTCCTCCTCCATGCTTCACGGAGGGAACCACACATGCGGAGATCATCCGTTCACATTCTCTGCGTCTCACAAAGACACGGCGGTTGGAAACAAAAATCTAAAATGTGTACTCCAGAACTAAGGACAGATTTCTACCGGTCTAATGTCCATTGCTCGTGTTTCTTGGCCAAAGCAAGTCTTCTTCTTATTGGTGTTCTTCAGTAGTGATTTCTTTGCAGCAATTCGACCATGAAGGTCTGATTCACACAGTCTCCTCTGATCAGTTGATGTTGAGATGTGTCTGTTACTTGAACTCTGAAGCATTTATTTGGTCTGCAATCTGAGGTGCAGTTAACTCTAATGAACTTATCCTCTGCAGCAGAGGTAACTCTGGGTCTTCCTTTCCTGTGGCGGTCCTCATGAGAAACCAGTTTCATCATAGTGCTCGATGGTTTTTGCGAGTGCACTTGAAGAAACTTTCAAAGTTCTTGAAATTTTCTGGATTGATTGACCTCCATGTCTTAAAGTAATGATGGACTGTCGCTTCTCTTTGCTTACTTGAGCTGTTCTTGCCATAATATATACTTGCTCTTTAACCAAATAGGGCTATCTTCTGTATACCACCCCTACCTTGTCACAACACAACTGATGGGCTGAAATGCATTAAGGAAAGAAATTCCACAAATTAACAAGGCAAACTTGTTAATTTAAATGCATTCCAGGAGACTACCTCATGAAGCTGGTTGAGAGAATGCCAAGAGTGTGCAAAGCTGTCATCAGGGCAAAGGGTGGCTAAATATATTTATATTTGTTTAATATTTTTTGGGTTACTACATGATTCCATATGTGTTATTTCATAGTTTTGATGTCTTCACTATTATTCTACAAATAGTAAAAATAAAGTAAAACCCTGAAAAGAGTAGTTGTGTCCAAACTTTTGACTGGTACTGTATATCACTCATTCGTTCAAGCATTTTATTTTATAAAATGAAAAAACAAAGGGAGCCTTGAATAATTAAACAATAAATTAACCGCAACATGAGTCTCGTGTTCAATACTCAACCTCTGCGGGCATTTGGAGTTGCCTATACTGTACGCAATTGAGCAAAATAATAGGCTTGCTCCTTATTTATTCAGGCTACATTATTCCACAGCCTAATTGTAGTCTAACCAATATCCTAACGGAGATCCAGTGAAAAGAAAAACCTGACATTGACATCAAGGGTGGATTGCTTCTTTTGTATTCCAATGTATTGGGAAAAGCTGCTAAACCATTTCCACCTGGCCCACAGCATTGTTGCGAACTTACAGTACAGAGCACTTCCACTCCATGCTCCAGCAGATGGTAACATTCTTACATTATAGAGCACTTCCACTCCATGCTCCAGCAGATGGTCACAATCTTACAGTACAGAGCACTTCCACTCCATGCTCCAGCAGATGGTAACATTCTTACATTATAGAGCACTTCCACTCCATGCTCCAGCAGATGGTAACATTCTTACAGTACAGAGCACTTCCACTCCATGCTCCAGCAGATGGTAACATTCTTACAGTACAGAGCACTTCCACTCCATGCTCCAGCAGATGGTAACATTCTTACAGTACAGAGCACTTCCACTCCATGCTCCAGCAGATGGTAACATTCCACAAGTAAAAGTAATAAATAAAACGAATCAATTAAATAGCTCAGGCCTTGAAAATATGTTAAACTTTTTTTTGAGTTGTATTTTATCTGTGCCTAGTAGCCGAGGCTATATGACTGCGCCATCAACTTGTTTATTTAGCAGACGTCACTAGGTGATTATATTCAGTCAACACTCACAGTATATTTGACGAATATCATGGAATATAACTGAACATTTTTATTTGAACTTAAACTAAGGTTTTTATTCTAACAGTTGAAGTAATATGCTACAGTCCAGTTAGATTCCCTTGATGAAGTGTTTTTTTTTTGGGTGTGCATGCAGGACAGAGGAATAGCAATTCTTACACTATTGTTCTAAATTCAATCACCCTCTTCTTCTTCATCCTCATCATTCAGTTCATTCAAATGCAATTGTGAAGTCGTGCACAATTATCAGTTTCTATCTGGTTTATCTCGCCCATTCTTTTTTTTTTTTTACCCCAATTTCGTGGTATCCAATTGGTAGTTACAGTCTTGTCTCATTGCTGCAACTCCCGTACGGACTCGGGAGAGGCGAAGGTCGAGAGCCGTGCGTCCTCCGAAACACATCCAAACCAAGCCGCACTGCTTCTTGACGCAATGGCCACTTAACCCGGAAGCCAGCTGCACCAATGTGTCGGAGGAAACACTGTGCACCTGGTGACCGTGTCAGCGTGCACTGCGCCCGGTCCGCGACAGAAGTCGCTAGTGCGCGATGGGACAAGTACATCCCTGGCGGCCATATTGCGCCATATTGCCCATTTATTGACAGCATTCACTCAGCTAGAGACACATTAGCGCCATGGGACCAACATTTTACAATGTACCCAAAAGCATAATCAGCGCTCTAACACCGCCTTGCGGTGGTCTGGAGCATATGAAGCAGTGGCGCAGGGTAACATACAAATCCACAAATTACCTCAATGTCCTGCGGCATAATCTCAAAACTTTTAATTGAGGAACCACTGTAGGTGTTAGGGGCATGTGGATTGTAGGGTGGGGTGACCTCTAACCTGGTGAGCTGTGGGGCTGTGTCACTGCTGGGGGCGACAGGTAGCCCAGCCGAGCCCTCACTGGAGCCCCCAACGGGCGTGGTCCTCTTGGCCCAGGCGTTCTCCTTAGGGGGCGGGGCAAGCACCACCTTCAGGGCCTGCCCGTCCTGTCTGGGAGGGGGCAGGGTCACAGGGGAGGAGGGCTCCTCTTCACGACCACTGTCCACCGAGCGCTCGCTCTCCCTGCGCTTGGAGGCTGGCAATGGGACAGGAAGAAGAAAATAGGACTTTATTGTCCAACGTCCACAAATGTCCAACAGGAAATGTGTATTCTATTATTTTAGACCAACCCTCCCAAAGAAGTCAGCTGAAATCACAACATTACCCTCCAAAGACATCTCAGCGACTACAGTACTGATATAATGGCTGACTGCATTACCCATCATAGCCAGTCAAATTCTCACCTCTGCCAGACTGGCTGCCTGGTTGGGAAGACTCGCTGCCAGTCCGAGAGCGTTCTGCAGGTTGGTCCTCACTGCGCCAGCTGGGGTGCCTGAGGGATGACCAGGATCAATAACATCCTATACATGAAGTATATTCTTTACTCCATTTCCTCATGTTAGCCTACGCTCTTCTGCCCTTCGTCACATACCTCTCTCTGGGCTTGCGGTCTGGGATCCTGTCCTCTAGCTGTCGCTGCAGTTTCTCCTGTTCCCTCTTCAGCCTCTCCTCGACCTCTCTCTCCTTGGCGGCTGTGTCCACTGGCTTGGCCCCGCCGAAGATGGAGGCAGCCCTGCCTGAGGGGGCAAACGGGGTGTTGCTCTGCTCCACCTCTTTGGGTACGCTACGGGGCTTCAGGATCAACTTGGGCCTCTCGATAGCACCTAAGAATGGCCAAAAAGTACACCCTGGTACAGTGCAGGTTTCACTGTGCCGGTGCACATGAAGAATGAGATGTATTTTAATATGAAACTTTCTCACCTCTGTCATCCCGGCTTTCCTCCCGTCTCTCGTATCGATCACTACCACGGTCACCATAACGATCCCCACTAACCCGGTAGTCATCCCGTCGGTAGCTATCCTGCCGGTAGCTATCCTGTCCTCCCTCATCGCGCCTGTAACCAGTGCCAAATGCCCTGCGACCACCACCACTACCACCAAAACCACCTGAGGGAAGCGGCAGAAATACTACATTAGTAAGCCTTCGCACTAAAATGCTGAATGTGTATAGGTGTACTGGTGTAAGACCAGGCATTCCAACTGACCTCCTCTGTCATCTCTGCGATCCCGGTCATCATAGCGATCCCTGAACCTGTCCTGGCCCCCTCCGTAGCGATCATCTCCTCTGGGCCTGTCTGACTCGTAGCGGTCCCGTGACCCTGGAGCAAACGAAGACAGAGAGGGGGCGGGGGGGTTTAGGGGGTCAATCTACCCCACATAGAGGACATAAGGTTTCTGACCTGTACTGTACTCACGGTCTCCAAAGGCGTCGTCTCTCCGAGGCGGCCCGTCGTCACTCTCTCCTCCACTGGGCCGAGGAGCCCTCCAGTCATCACAGTCTGTCTTGTCTGGGCCAAAGTCTCCCCCCCGGTCCCTGTCCCGGCCACCCATGGAGTGATTATCCCTCCCTGAGAGAGACACAGACGAGTCAGAAAGGAAGTGGAGACAAACTCTTCTGATGCTTAATCAAGTTCATCTGAACTGAGCAAGTGTGTGTAGAATGCACAGCTGCAAAAATGTGTATGGTAGTACTGTAGCTTCAAGATAAGATACACACCTTTGTCATTAGACTGGTCTGCAATGTCCACACGGATTATTCTATTTCCCAAGTTCTGCATGGAGAAAGAGTAAACATTAAAGGTCCAATGCAGCTGTTTTATCTCAATATCAAATCCTTTCTGGGTAACAAGTACCTTACTGTGATTGTTTTCATTTTTTGACCATCTTATTTGAAAACAAAAATAGCCCAGCAAAGAGCATAAAAAAAGTATATTTATTTCCTACATGACAAAACGTACACATACAAACGATAGCGTCACACCTGCCCAGACCCCCCCGCTCACACCCCCACCTCTGCGCCCGCATCACTCTCCGACACATGGCCTCAAACTGCACCGTTTCGTTTCTCTCCATCGCCCGCACACTTTCAAGATTTAGATAATAAAGCATTTTACCTTTTCATTGTGTTAACGATGGAGGATTGGTTGATTTTACGTTTTTTCAAGATGATTGATGAGAAAAGTATCGTCCAACCCATCTGGTATCTCACTGCACCCCAAACGGACTGGTTGCGGATAAAAATCAGTGCGTGATGACGTAGTGCACACAAAAATTACTTTTTCGGTTACGTTTTCATGTACCGAATAAAAATCTGTGTCTCCATCGCGTTTTCCACTCTACCGATAGTTTGTCACAAAAACTGTTGGGTTAAATAGCAAATGTCTGCTTTGGTCTTGTCACGTGCACTCTAGCAAACAACAGACGTAGTGTGGTTAGGCTGTGCAGGTAGTCTAGTCTACATGATGAGATAATTATGGATAAGAGCGAGAATATTGTTTTTTTGTCAAACAGCAGTCAAGCATCGATCATCCTGTCACTAGAAGAAGACCCTCGATATTTATTGGAAAGGTGCATCAAGCTCATCACCTTGCACTTTCACCACCCTGTGCAGTTCATCATAAATGTATTAATCTGTAGCCTAAAACTCCATGCTTTCCCGTTGAATCGTAGTGGGAGGACCACACAACATGTCATTGCGTGACTCCAAGTCTACATCGATATGATGGTTATTTTTTATTTTTTACTTTCCCAATGCACTGTAACTATACTGAACAAAAATATAAAACGCAACATGTAAAGTGTTGGTCCCATGTTTCATGAGCAGAAAAGATCCCAGAAATGTTCCATTCACACAAAAAACATTTCTCTCAAATTTTGTGCACAAATTTGTTTGCATCCCTGTTAGTGAGCATTTCTCCTTTGCCAAGATAATCCATCCCCCCGACAGGTGTGGCATATCAAGAAGCTAATTAAACAGCATGATCATTACACAGGTGCTGGGAACAATAAAAGGTCATTCTTAAATTTGCAGTTGTATCATACAACACAATGCCACAGATGTCTCAAGTTGAGGGAGCGTGCAATTGGCATGCTGACTGCAGGAGCGTCCTTCAGAGCTGGCAATACGTCCAACTGGCCTCACAACTGCCGATCACATGTAACCACGCCAGCCCAGGACTTCCACATCCGGCTTCTTCACCTGTGGGATTGTCTGAGACTAGCCACCCGGACAGCCGATGAAACTGTGGATTTGCACAATCCAATAATTTCTGCACAAACTGCACACATTTCTGCCGAAAAAGTCTCAGTGAAGCTCATCTGCGTCCTTGTTGCCCTCACCAGGGTCCTGACTTGACATCGTAACTGACTTCAGTGGGCAAATGCTCACTTTCGATGGCCACTGTCACGCTGGATAAGTGGAGTATTTCTGTCTGTAATAAAGACCTTTTGTGAGGAAAAACTCCTTCGGATTGGCTGAGCCTGGCTCCCAAATGCCTGCGCCCCTGCCAAGTTGTGAAATCCATTTATTTCAATTGACTGATTTCCTTATACAAACTGAAATGCAGTAAAATCATTAAAAATAATGCATGTTGCATTTATATTTTTGTTCAGTATATATCAATATTTGCCCATAAAAGCTATCCACCAACATTTCTCGCATAATTCATTTTACAGATACGCAAAGATGCCTCCTTGTCTAGCATACTTTATCAACTTTTGGAAAGTTTATCAACAAATGTTCTGTTTCCATCAGGCCTGTAGTGAAATGTTTTATCCAACATGTACTTTACAGGCATAAAAAGGTTAGTTTTACACTTAAAACTTCTCTGCGCTACGGATCCCTTTTACGGGATCATTTTCCTAAACAACCGCTGAATTGCAGGGCGCAAAATATTACTAAAAATATTTATAATCATGCAATCACAAGTGAAATATACCAAAACACAGCTTAGCTTGTTGTTAATCCACCTATCGTGTCAGATTTTGAAAATACGCTTTTGTGAGTGTATCAATCAATGCTAGAACAGCTAGCCCCAAATTAGCATGGTCACGAAAGTCAGAAAAGCAATAAAATTAATCGCTTACCTTTGATAATCTTCGGATGTTTGCACTCACGAGACTCCCAGTTACACAATAAATTTTCTTTTTGTTCGATAAATATTACTTTTATAACAAAAAAACACCATTTGGGTTGCGCGTTATGTTCAGAAAACCAAAGCCTCGTTCCGGTCCTGAAAGCCAGAAGAAAATTCCCAAACTTATCAGATTCAAAAATATTACAAAAAATATTTATAATCATGCAATCACAAGTGAAATATACCAAAACACAGCTTAGCTTGTTGTTAATCCACCTATCGTGTCAGATTTTGAAAATATGCTTTGCCGCGAAAGCAATCTAAGCTTTTGTGAGTGTATCAATCAATGCTAGAACAGTTAGCCTTATATTAGCTTGGTTAGCTTGGTCACGAAAGTCAGAAAAGCAATAAAATGAATCGCTTACCTTTGATAATCTTCGGATGTTTGCACTCACGAGACTCCCAGTTACACAACAAATGTTATTTTTGTTCGATAAATATTACTTTTATAACAAAAAAACGCCATTTGGGTTGCGCGTTATGTTCAGAAAACCAAAGCCTCGTTCCGTTCGACGAAAATTCCAAAAAGTATCCGTAGTGGTCGTAGAAACATGTCAAATGTTTTTTATAATCAATCCTCAGGTTGTTTTTAACAAACATAATCGATAATATTTCAACCGGACTGTAACCTACTCAATAAGAGAGAAAAAGAAAATGGAGCGCTACCCTCTCGCGCGCAGGAACTAATCTGAGGAGAGAGAGAGGACACCTGACTACTTTTGAAAAATCTCGCTCATTTTTCAAAATAAAAGCCTGAAACTATGTCTAAAGCCTGGTCACAGCCTGAGGAAGCCATTGGAAAAAGGAATCTGGTTGATACCCCTTTAAATGGAAGAAAGACGGCCCAGGAAACACAGATTAAAAAAATAAATAATCACTTCCGGGTTAGATTTTCTCAGGTTTTCGCCTGCAGAATCAGTTTTGTTATACTCACAGACAATATTTTGACAGTTTTGGAAACTTTGGAGTGTTTTCTATCCTAATCTGTAAATTATCTGCATATTCTACGATCTGGACCTGAGAAATAGTCCGTTTACCTTGGGAACGTTATTAAAAGAAATAATAATAATCTGACCCCTAGCGTCAAGAGGTTTAATTAAGACATGACTTTGCCGTTGTGCTGTAGAACTTGTATAATCAATTCTATACATTAGTTTATAATGGATTAAGCATACATTTTCGTTAACTGTAATTTAGTTAATTATGTTTCAACATTCCTTCCATCTTGGGCCAATATCAGTTATTTTTTAAGATTGCAAAGAGCAATTTCTCAAGCAAGAATTTTGGTAGGACTGTCTGGGAGTGGTCTAAGGGGGAGGGGAAATTTGAAAACTAGCTGTTATTGGCAGAGGTTTGGAACTCTCTTATTGGCCTATTAACTCATTTACAGCTTGGTGATGTCACCAGGCAGGACAAAACTCCATCCCACCAAAACAGGCTGACATTTCAGGCAGTCTTTTCAAACAGCTCTTACAGTAGAAAGGCATTATCATTTTCACAATATTATTCCTGCATCAGTGTGGAAAAATGCACTGGGCCTTTAAAAAACAAATGGATGCCATCTAGTGGCTAAACCTATTGAATGGTGTTTTCACTGACTTTTTCCCTTGTCGCGCACTTTGTAAAATTGACTCACCTCTTCGTTTAGACTCAAGGCACTCAGGAGGGATTCCACATCATCAAACTCAGCATAGCCGAACCCCTTCAGCCTCTCTGGGTTGCTGGGCTCTCTAGGAAGACGCACTGCACTGATCTACACAGAGAGAGAAAGAGACAGGGTTCAAACACATACGTCTGGGTTTGGATGAACAAATACTAGCAGCAACTTGACAAATACTTTATAAAAGGGGTATTCAAATCTTACCCTACGAGGTCCAGACTACTGCTGGTTTTCTGTTCTACCTGATCATTAATTACCACCTGGTGTCCCTGGTCTAAATCAGTCCCTGACTCTAGGGAAATAATTAAAATGAGCAGTGGAACTGGTTTCGAGTTCCAGACTTGAATTTGAGGCCTTTATAATATAATAATATAAAATATGCCATTTAGCAGATTATTTTGTCCAAAGCGAATTACAGTCACGCGTGTATACATTTTACATACGGTTTCATGTTTTTACATTCGTAGTGCACTTACCCCCACACCCCTGAAGAAGTCCTTGATTGAGTCCTCAGTGACGTCGTAGGGCAAGTTGCCCAGGAAGGCGGTGTAAGGGGGACCACGGGGGATACGGGCGCGGTCAACGTTTGGCTCCCGGGCTGAACGGGGTGCTGTGGGCAGGATGGAGCGGTCGATGGCCGGGGCCCTGTACATATCCTCCTCTGTATGCCAGGAGGTGGACACTGGACGGAGAAGGGAGAGAATTGAGAGAGATTGGCGGTTAAAGGGTCCATCTATTTTTGGGATTTTAAGTATGTGGACATACTCACATTCCAAAATCAAAATCATGGGCATTAATATAGAGTTGGGTCCCCGCTTTGCTGCTATAACAGCCTCCACTCTTCTGGGAAGGCTTTCCACTAGATGTTGGAACATTGCTGCGGGGACTTTCTTCCATTCAGCCCCAAGAGCATTAGTGAGGTTGGGCACCGATGTTGGGTGATTAGGCCTGGCTCGCAGTCGGCGTTCCAATTCATCCCAAAGGTTTTTCGATGGAGTTGAGGTAAGGGCTCTGTGCAGGCCAGTCAACTTCTTCCACACCAATCTCGACAAACAATTTCTGTATAGACCTCGCTTTGTGCACGGGGGCATTGTCATGCTGAAACAGGAAAGGGCCTTCCCCAAACTGTTGCCACAAAGTTGGAAGCACAGAATCGTCTACAATGTCATTGTATGTTGTAGAGTTAAGATTTCCTTTCACTTGAACTAAGGGGCCTAGAAAAACAGCCCCAGACAAATAGTCCTCCTCCACCAAACTTTACAGTTGGCACTACGCATTCGGGCAGGTAGTGTTCTCCTGGCATCAGCCAAAACCAGATTCGTCATTTGAACTACCAGATGGTGAAGCGTAATTCATAACTCCAGAGAACCTGCTAGCACTGCTCTTTTACCTTTATTTAACCAGGAAAAGCCCATTGAGACCAAGAGACTCTTTTCCAAGCGAGACTTGGCTAAGGCAGCAGCAACAATCAATACATACAATTAAAACATGATCCAGCCTAAAAAAAGCATTTACACTCCTCTGTAACAGAGTCTCCCATCAATATTTGAAATTAATTCAGGGGCACTAACATATCTAGATGAAGCATGGATTGTAGACTATTCCATGCCTTTGGTGCACAAGACGAGAAGGCAGTCTAATACTGTAATACTGTATATATCCTGGGGACTTTAAGTAGCACCCACCTAGCAGACCGGGTATGGTATCTGCTGGTGGTGAAGGAGACCAGAGTACAGAGGTAAAGAGGGAGTTTACCCAAAAGGGCTTTGTAGATGAACACATACAAATGTAGCTTCCTGCACATATAAAGTGAGGTCCAACCTATCATTTGGTACAAGGTGCAATGGTGGGTGAGTGACTTGGCATTTGTAATAAAGCACAAGGATGCATAATAAACAGAGTCCAGTCTCTGTAAAATGGAGGAGGCTGCATGCATATACAACAAGTCACCATAATCAATTACAGAGAGAGAAAAGTGGCCTGAACAAGCTTCTTTCTAGACATAAGTGGGAAGCAAGCCTTATTACGAAAATAAAAACCCAATTTCAATGTAAGCTTTGCTACAAGATCATTCATATGAACTTTAAAGGACAACTTGTCATCCAACTATATACCTAGGTATTTGTAGGATGACACTTTTTCAATGGATAAGCCACCAGATGTGACAATACTAACCTTCTCTGGCTGAGTGCGAGCTCTGGTAAAGGTCATGAATTTCGTTTTTTGTACATTCAAGACCAGTTTGAGACCATAAAGGGAGGCCTGCAGTGACTGAAAAGCAGTCTGGACTCTTCAACAGCCTGAACCAGAGAAGGAGCACATGAATATATGACTGTATCATCTGCATATAGATGTAACTTTGCTGGTTGCATCCCTTTTCCCAAATCATTAATAAAATTGAGAACACAGGAGCTAAAGCGAAACCCTGAGGCACACATCTATTAATCTCTAGAAAGCTAGACTTTTGTCAGTATATACACATTGAGTTCTGTCTCTTCACTGAGACCAATGTTACTGAGTCTAGCTACCAACAATTCATGGTCAACTGAATCAAATGCCTTTGATAAATCAAAAACAGAGCAGCACAATGTTGCTTTTAATCAAGTGCATTTATGATGTCATTTGCCACTGCTATAGCTGCAGCTGTGGTTCTGTGTCCCGATCTAAAGCCAGACTGAACCCTGCTCACTATGTTAATTTCAATTTAAAAAAAAAAAAAAAGAGAAAAAAAAAGAAACTGCGTTCACAAGGGATTTATATACTTTGACCAGGATTGGGAGTTTGGAAATACGACGATAGATATTAGCATCTGAGGGATCTAAACCCTTTAGCAGTGGGAGGACATAAACTGATTCACAAATGCTGGGTATGGAATTAGTCAAGAGACTCAAGTTGAAAATGTGAACCGCAGGTTCAGTAATAATACCAGCTGCTATCTTTAAGAGGTAGGGATCCAGGTTGTTTGGACCTGCAGACTTTTTAGCGTCTACTGCCTTTAATGCTTTATAGACCTCAGCATAAGAAACAGGCTCAAAGTTAAATTGGTTCACGAGGGCCTATATCACAGTTGACTGTAACAGAGCTTACATTAGAGGCCTGGGCCCCACCATTATTAAAAACTGAACCAGCAGATATGCTTGTTAAAAAAAAACTACAATATCGGCTTTATCCTTCACTTCATTAGAATCCATCATTAAATGGTCAGGAAGGTCAGAGGATACATTAGAACCTGACACTGATTTGATTAGCTTCCAGAACTTGGTAGGGTTGTTTAGGTTCTCTGTGACTGCATTTAGATAGAAATCTGATTTGGACTTCCTGATCAATCCTGTGCATTTATTTCTTAGTGCACTGAAGGAGGCCCAGTCAACAGGAGCATATGTATGTCTAGCTTGAGCCCAAGATACATTTCTCTTTCTAATGAATTCTGCTAAGTCATCTGAAAACCACTGAGTCTAAATTTCTTCACAGGGGCGTGCTTATCACTCTGTCAATATTATGGTAAAGATCATGTAAGAACGCTTGCTCATCAAACTGTCTAAAATGTCTTTTAAACTATAACAGGGTTTGGCTTTGGTCATTGTTGTATTTCTAACACTAGCTATTGCACAGTGATCACTGACATCATTACAGAATATCCCAGTCCAGTGTATTTGTGAGGGGTATTCGTTAGAAGAATGTCCAATAGCGTTGATTTGTTAGGTCTTGTACTCGGACTCGGTCTTGTAGGCGCATTGATTAATTGAGCGAGATTCAGAGAGTCACACAGTTCTTTAAAAGAGTCCAATACGGATGTAATCATGACCCAGTTCAAATCTCCTAAAAGAATGAATTCAGAGTCATTTAGCTTGTGTAGGACATCAGAGAGTTACTTGCATCTCCCGAAGCCGGGGGCAGTCTGTAGCAGCCGAGTACAGTGATGTGGGAGTCCTTGTATACGTTCACTTTAACCTAAAGAAATTCCAAATGTTTGGGTTTGGTAAATCGAGAGAATTTCAAGTGTTAAACTTGGATTTCACATAAATTGCAACCCGTCCTCCTTTACTCATCCAATCCTTTCTAAAAACCGTGTATCATCAATAAAATCAAGTTATTTCTTTAGCCAAGTTTCAGATAAAAACCATTATGTCTGCATTTGCCGTATTGGCACATATTCTAAATCATATCTATTTTTGGAAATAGACTTCTGACAACATGCAAGAGGCCAAAACCTGCTCTGATTTTAAAATCCTAGGCAGTCAGTAGAGATTGCATTGCATCTACCGGCCCAGGTATATCTCAGTTGCCCAATGCGTGAGGACTTGGCGAGCCAGCACCATTGTCAATAAAACAAGCTGAGTCTTTCGACACAGAAAAAAGGTAATTCAAGAGATTGAGATTTTGGAAGTACACCATCAAGTGAAGGCCCACTTGCGTTAGAGTGGTACAAATGCAATTGCAGCGCGAGAACCTGGTGGTATTGACATGATGGTCTCGTCAGAGTGTTTGCAAATTATAGGGCATAAGGCGAAGATCATTCACTCATCCCATTGATCATTCATCCCATTTAATCCAGGATGTCACTGAGTAAAGAGCAAGTACAGTAACAGATACATAATGCCGTGTTTTATAGCTCTTTCAGCACAGGTGTGCAACAACCAGTAGACGTTGTGTAGAACGACGTAGATTTGCCCGCGGTGCATCAGATTTTCCAATCTGGCAACCGCTTCTCCTATCCTAGCCTTCAGTGCGCACCTGCGCTCACGTAGCAGGCCTAGCGTGCAGACAGACGCTCCTGACTCGGCAGGCTCCAACTCCAAAAAGGTGTAGGCTACAGTTTACGAGCGGCCCGAGGCAGGAAAAAAAGCCTTCTCAAAAAATATATTTCGTCAAAAAGACATAGTTGTTATATACAGCATTCACCTTCACATCAAAAGTGTTTGCTTCTGTAAACAGGATCAGGGTCATTAATACATAAAAACTCTTAAAACTCTGATCAAAAGGATCAGACATACAAATGGACAGGACTGATTGGCTGCCGTGGCGGTGAGCTTTACACTACTCAAGCCGACACTTGGCATTGTGATCTTAGGCTTGTGTGCGGCTGCTCGGCCATGGAAACCCATTTCATGAAGCTCCTGAAGAACAGTTCTTGTGCTGGCGTTGCTTCCAGAGGCAGTTTGGAACTCGGTAGTGAGTGTTGCAACCGAGGACAGATGATTTTTACGTGCTATGCACTTCAGCATTCGGCGGTCTAGTTCTGTGAGCTTGTGTGGCAGCTCCTAGACGTAGCTCCTATACGCATCCACTTCACAAAAACAGCACTTACAGTTGACCGGGACAGCTCTAGCAGGGCAGACATTTTACAAACTGACTGTTGGAAAGGTAGAATCCTATGACGGTGCCACGTTAAAAGTCACTGAGCTCTTCAGTACGGGCCATTCTACTGCCAATGTTTGTCTATGGCAATTGCATGGCGGTGTGCTAGGTGTGGCTGAAATAGCCAAATCCACTAATTTGAAGGGGTGTCCACATATATACCCATTGATTCTTAATTAAGAATATAATGTATAAATGCCTCATGAGCTTAGTTCAACTATCATACCCGACCAGAACCCCAAATATAAGTTTGTTTTCCTCCATTGTAATCACTGTCTAGACTCAAAGATAGTGGTGGGGGGGACGATAGTTACATTTAGGAATATTATTTTTGACGATATATCGCATAGTTTTGACAATATCGCAATATAATTTTTGCGCTAGTTAGCTGTACCTGTACCAAATAATCCTGACTGTTTGCATCACTGCCTGGTATGGCAACTGCTCGGCCTCCGACTGCAAGGCACTACAGAGGGTAGTGCGTACGACCCAGTACATCAAGCTTCCTGCCATCCAGGACCTCTATACCAGGCGGTGTCAGAAGAAGGCCCTGGAAATTGTCAAAGACTCCTGCCACCCTAGTCATAGGCTGTTCTCTGTTACCGCACAGCACAAGGTACCAGGGCGCCAAGTCTAGGTCCAAAAGGCTTCTTAACAGCTTCTACCCTCAAGCCATAAGACTGCTGAACAGCTAATCAAAGGACTACCCAGACTATTTGCATTGCCCCCCCACTCTTATGCTGCTGCTACTCTCTGTTTATTATCTACGCATAGTCACTAACTCTACCTACATGGACACTACCGTTGTTTGGGGTCACTTAGAAATGTCCTTGTTTTTGAAAGAAAAGCACATTTGTTGTCCATAGAATAACATCAAATTGATCAGAAATACAGCATAGACAATGTTAATGTTGTAAATGACTATTGTAGCTGGAAACGGCTCATTTTTAATGGAATATCTACATAGGCTTCCAGAGGCCCATTATCAGCAACCATCGCTCCTGTGCTCCAATGGCATGTGGTGTTAGCTAATCAGAGTTTATCATTTTAAAAGGCTAATTGATCATTAGACAACCCTTTTGCAATTATGTTAGCACAGCTGAAAACTGTTAATAAAACTGGCCTTCTTTAGACTAGTTGAGTATCTGGAGCATCAGCATTTGTGGGTTTGATTACAGGCTCAAAATGGCCAGAAACAAAGAACTTTCTTCTGAAACTCGTCAGTCTATTCGTTCTGAGAAATGAAGGCTATTCCATGTGGGAAATTGCCAAGAAACTGAAGATCTCATACAACACTGTGTACTACTGCCTACACAGAACAGCGCAAACTGGCTCTAACCAGAATAGAAAAAGGAGTTTTGCCCAAAATTAATTTAATTTAATTCAATCAACGAACATTTGTGAGACGCAGAAAAAATGAAAAGATGCTGGAGGAGTGCTTGACGCCATCTGTCAAGCATGGTGGAGGCAATGTGATGGTCTGAAATGCTTTGGTGGTGGTAAAGTGGGATATTTGTACAGGGTAAAATGGAACTTGAAGGAAGGCTATCACTCCATTTTGCAAAGCCATGCCATACCCTGTGGACGGCACTTAATTGGAGCCAATTTCCTCCTACAACAGGACCATGACCCAAAGCACAGCTCTAAACTATGCAATAACTATTTAGGGAAGAAGCAGTCAGCTGGTATTCTGTCTATAATGGAGTGGCCAGCACAGTCACCGGATCTCATCCCTATTGAGCTGTTGTGGGAGCAGCTTGACCGTATGGTACGTAAGAAGTGCCCATCAAGTCAATCCAACTTGTGGGTGGTGCTTCAGGAAGCATGGGGTGAAATCTCTTCAGATTACCTCAACAAATTGACAACTACAGTGCCTTGCAAAACTACTTATCCCCCTTGGCATTTTTCCTATTTTGTTGCATTACAACCTGTAATTTAAATGGATTTTTATTTGGATATCATGTAATGGACATAAACAAAATAGACCAAATTGGTGAAGTGACATTTAAAAAAAAAAGAAGGAAATGGAAAAGTGGTGCGTGCATATGCATTTGCTATGAAGCCCCTAAATAAGATCTGGTGCAACCGATTACCTTCAGAAATCACATAATTAGTTAAATAAAGTCCACCTGTGTGCAATCTAAGTGTCACATGATCTCAATATATATACACACACCTGTTCTGAAAGGCCCCAGACTCTGCAACACCAAGCAAGTGGCACCATGAAGACCAAGGAGCTCTCCAAACAGGTCAGGCACAAAGTTGTGGATAAGTACAGACAAGGGATGGGTTATAAAAAAATATCCAAAACTTTGAACATCTCACGGAGCACCACTAAATCCATTATAAAATAAATGGAAAGAATGAGGCACCACAACAAACCTACCTAGAGAGGGTCACCCACCAAAACTCACAGCCCAGGCAAGGAGGGAATTAATCAGAGGGGCAACAAAGACACCAAAGATAACCCTGAAGGAGCTGCAAAGCTCCACAGCAGAGTTCGGAGTATCTGTCCATAGGACCACTTTAAGCCATACACTCCACAGAGCTGGGCTTTACGGATGAGTGGCTAGAAAAAAGCCATTGCTTGAAGAAAAAAACTGAGCAAACATGTTTGGTGTTCGCCAAAAGGCATGTGACTCCCCAAACATATGGAAGAAGGTACTCTGGTCAGATGAGACAAATGTAGCTTTTTGGCCATCAAGGAAAACACTATGTCTGGTGCAAACCCAACACCTCTCATCAACCCGAGAACACCATCCCCACAGTGAAGCATGATGGTGGCAGCATCATGTTGTGGGGATGTTTTTCATCGGCAGGGACTGGGAAACTGGTCAGAATTGAAGGAATGATGGATGGTGCTAAATACAGGGAAATTCTTGAGGGAAACCTGTTTCAGTCCTCCAGAGATTTGAGACTGGGACGGAGGTTCACCTTCCAGCAGGACAATGACCCTAAGCATAGTGCTAAAACAACACTTGTCGTTTAAGGAGAAACATTTAAATGCCTTGGAATGGCCTAGTCCAATTGAGAATCTGTGGTATGACTTAAAGATTGCTGTACACCAGCGGAACCTGTCCAACTTGAAGGAGCTGGAACAATTTTGCCTTGAAGAATGGGCAAAAATCCCAGTGGCTAGATGTGCCAAGCTTATAGAGACATACCCCAAGAGACTTGCAGCATCTTCAAAGTGGTAGGCATGTTGTGTAAATCAAATGATACAAACCCCCCAAAAATGCATTTTAATTCCAGATTGTAAGGCAACAAAATAGGAAAAATGCCAAGGGGGTGAATACTTTCGCAAGCCACTGTAGAATGCCAAAGGTCTGCAAGGCTGTAATTGCTGTAAATGGAGGATTCTTTGACGAAAGCAAAGTTTGAAGGACACAATTATTATTTCAATTAAAAATCATTATTTATGACCTTGTCATCATCTTGACTATATTTCCTATCATTTTGCAACTCATTTCATGTGTTTTCATGGAAAACAAAGACATTTATAAGAGACCCCAAACTTTTGAACGGTAGTGTACATATTACCTCAATTAACCGGTGCCCCCGTTCATTGACTCTGTACTGGTACCCCCTGTATATAGCCTCGCTATTGTTATTTTACTGCTGCGATTTTTTACTTAACACTTATTTTTCTTAAAACTGCATTGTTGGTTAAGGGCTTGTAAGTAAGCATTTCACTGTTGTATTCGGCGCATGTGGCATAACATTTGATTTGATCTATAATTTTGATCTCATGGATGTTGAGAGTCCTTGCATCCATAGCTGTCTATTAATTTAAGAGTGGTTACATTTATCCAGCACCATCCCGTAGCTATTTAACAAAACAGTGGCAGGGTGTCCCTTTTGTTGTTTGTACTGCAAATTGCCTCTAAGGTCACGCTGGCTAGGTACTGTATGTACGGATCCTAACAATAAGACGTGTCAGCAGCTGTTGACACGTTGACTATGAATACCAAGCACAGGTGCACTTACACCAAAGGTGAATATCACAAAACAGGATTGGGCCTAAACGAATTACAGTAGCCAACATTATCCTGGTTGAATAAAACACTCAACATATAGGCCTAAACAGGAGAAAATATCTATGGCGATTGTTTATTTTTCTGAAGTATCTCACCCTCTGTTTCCAGGTCATCTGTCTCGTCTGCCCAGCTGCTAGCGGGCTTGGTGGGAGCGTAACTTGTGGGAGCGTTGCCCCCTTTGTCATCAGCAAGGAAGTCAGTCAGAGATAGGGTCTTCACCTTCTTATTCCCCTTCTTCTTAGCTGCTGTGAGTAGAGGAAAACATTTACCATCAAACAGCTCTCTGACACGTCTCTTATAAGACTGACTGTGATGGGGAAATTGTATTACTGCTATCAGAGTGCCTGCTTCATAGCCTAACAGACCAACATAGACCTAGTGCATCATGTAGTGGCATACACACTCCTCTTGGTTCAATTGCCTGATTCATACCAAAGGGCCGACCCAAAACCTTACTGTGTTGGCTTGGATATTTTATTTTCACAGTCACGCTGTCCTTTCCAATATGATTCCAGCAACAATGGTGGCTGCGTAACCAAGCCAGCTCGGCTTGGTTTGCTTTTGGGCCTATAGTGTGAATCAGGCAAAAGTGTTTGGGGATGTTGCACTGGGTCGATGATGGTCCCTTAGTGAGTCAGTGAAGGAAAAATGATAAGCCTGCAAGACTAACATTTCCCTGATTTTTAAGGGTCATTCCAAGCCGGCCATATGGTTCACAGTCAGACCATTTCAGTGCTGTGTGGATGTTCCCTTTACAGACTTGCAGAGAGCTCACAATGGCATGAAATGAGGCCATGACGCACAAGGGTCCCTATTTGATTTACCATCCTCCATCAGATGTTGACACACCCCACAAAACATAAATACCTCACCCTGGTCTACTGTGCATGCCCCAGATACAGTCAACGTAAGCTAGCCAGCTGTCAACTCTCTTGTTTAAATATACTACATGACCAAAAGTATGTGTACACCTACTCGTTGAACATCTCATTCCAAAATCATGGGCATTAACATGGAGTTGATCCCCTCATTGCTGCTATAACAGCCTTCGCTCTTCTGGGAAGACTTTCCACTAGATGTTGGAACATTGCTGTGGGGACTTGCTTCTATTCAGCCACAAGAGCATTAGTGATGTCAGGTACCGATGTTGGGCGATTAGGCCTGGCTCGCAGTCGGCGTTTCAATTCATCCTAAAGATGTTCGGTGGGGTTGAGGTCAGGGCTCTGTGCAGGCCAGTCAACTTCTTCCACACCGATCTCGACAAACAATTTCTGTATGGACCTCGCTTTGTGCACAGGGGCATGCTGAAACAGGAAAGGGCCTTCCCCAAACTGTTGCCACAAAGTTGAAAGCATAGAATCGTCTAGAATGTCATTGTATGCTGTAGCGTTAATATTTAACGTCACTGGAACTAAGGGGCCTAACCCGAACCATGAAAAACAGCACCCGACCATTATTCCTCCTCCACCAAACTTTACAGTTGGTACTATGCATTCGGGCAGGTAGTGTTCTCTGCCAGATGGTGCAGCATGATTTATCACTCCAGAGAACGCGTTTCCACTGCTCCAGAGTCCTATGGCGACGAGCTTTACGCGACTCCAGCCAATGCTTGGCATTGCGCATGGTGATTTAGGCCATGGAAACACATTTCATGAAGCTCCCGAAGAACAGTTCTTGTTCTGACGTTGCTCCCAGAGGCAGTTTGAAACTCGGTTGTGAGTGTTGCAACCAAGGACAGACATTTTTTTTTGCGCTACATGCTTCAGCACTCGGCGGTCCCGTTCTGTGAGCTTCTGTGGCCTACCACTTTGCGGTTGAGCCATTGTTGCTCCTAGACGTTTCCACTTCACAATAACTGCACTTACAGTTGACCGGAGCAGCTCTTGCAGGGCAGAAATTTGACAAACTGACTTTTTGGAAAGGTGACATCCTATGACAGTGCTATGTTTTAAGTCACTGAGCTCTCCAGTAAGGTCATTCTGCTACCAATGTTTGTCTATGGCGAATGCATGGCTGTGAGCTCGATTTTATACACCTGTCAGCAACGGGTGTGGCTAAAATAGCCGAATCCACTAATTTGAAGGTGTGTCCGCATACTTCGGTATATATAGTATAGATGTCAAGCGTCTACAGGTAACTACCTCTAAAAACCCAGCAGATAACTCACTGTCGGCACAGTATGCAACTATCGTAGTCCCAAACAAACAATATCTATGAAGACGCATGGTCATTCCTGTGGTCAATGACCAGATCCTCTTCCTGGGGGGGGAAAAAACTGTAAGTGCGATGTTTACTCGGTCCCATGCCCACTCCCACCCTGCAGCGTCGATCGTGATACAGCCCTGACACAGAGCACGCAATTCTGAAACACCCGGAGAAAGTATGTATTTCAAAAGGTGAGTCCATCCCTTTCTAAAATGTTTAGTCGACGCTACTCAATGCATATCTCCATGCTTGCCACACCCGGCCCATGCAGAATTTAGCTAACATAATCCTCACCTAACGCCGCCATGTTGGAGATCGACAGCCTGCCCTGGATCCCGGAGACGTGGGCACGCAAGTTTCCGCGTGCATGTTTCGCAACGTGTCCACCTACAGGGCTGCACTGCAATGGTGTAGGTCACTCTATCACCACTGGGGGGCGGTGTAAGCCTAGTTAACAGAATTGAAGCGAGGTTCTCAAAAGTAATTCATGAGAAGGGGATCTGTTGTCCAATTTAACATTTTGTACGCATGTTCACTGTGTTAATTCCATTGCATGATGACACTAATATGATGGTCGCTTAGGGCCCCTGGCCCCCGACCAAAAAGTTATAATACTTTTTTACAAATATCTGTTTTAGGAACTTGGTGGGGTCTCGGCTTACTGTTGAGAGTTAGAATAGTAGAATACACAAGGTGCAATTTAAAAATGTGGTTGTGCATCAGCAGATTTTCTCTTGTTATGTCAGTCACTGACAGTCACTCAATTAGCCATGTCAGCTAACAATTAAGATTGGTGAGTTAGTCTAGCCAGCGATCTAAACTTCTAGTAATCATGGCTGAATACCGACCAGGCACACAGGGCATATGCCCAGGGTAGGGATGTGACAAATGGAACATTTTTCTTAATGATTAAACAGCATAAAATGCATAAAATCCCACGTGAATTCACAATGCAGCTGCTGCCAGCAACGGTTTGATCTCACGGTGCTTCCTTTCAGATGGTTAAGCATTGCACCTGTACTACCATTACTGTACCTCACTTCCACCTCGCAAAGTTTGCATTTCCTTCTCAATTAACTTCTCAAAGTATTGCCATACAGGACTTCACTGCTGGTCGCTTGCCTTTCTCTGACATGAGTTTTTTCTGTTAACAACGGTGACGTGGTGGTGAGGTCAACTCCAAAATAATTGATTCCTCAAATCCTTGCAATTCGCCGCCCGATGTCAACGCCCATTTCTGAGTGTCAAGATTAGACTCCTAAGATTCAGTATTTTTGGAACGGAGGAAACGGATTAGTTGCTGTACTTAGGAGAACACAAACACTGTCATCTTTCCATAGCGAGCTAGTGAGGGACGGAGAGAGAGGGGAGGGGCACAGGGGCACAGTATAGGCAGGTCGGCCACCAGGCAGACAGTCAGAACCGTGCACTAGGCCTATCTATCAGCAATCAAAAGCTGTATCTTGCAATGGAATGCTGTATCTCGTAATTTCTTGGCTTGCAATGTCTTGCAACTTAAGTAAAGCAGGGCCTATCATCACAGCGTGGTAGCCAAGGCACCTAAACAGCGGACAAGTTGAACCTTGCACTTCAACAGTCTTGGTTGTTGCGGAGATTGACCCACTATGCTGTTTGCTTTCTGCATCTACGTCATATCGCTGAGTTTACTTTTCAATTACACAACTTCCCCGTGGCCTTTATAGCCTATCATCTAGTTAGGCTATAAAACATATTATGTTTTGTGATAAATGTTTTTGTTAAGGATCCCAATTTCGTTTCAATGTTTTCTCTGCCCCGTGTGAAACTTAGTAGAATTGCATGAAATTTGTTTCAAAATTGCAAAACTTCTCTATTCCCCATAGCAACATGTGTAGAATTACAGGAAATTAACTTTAACACAAAACATTTTCTCTCCACCGTCAAGATGGGGGGGTCACTAAAATGTCCAATATCAAATCTCGCCTAGGGCCCACAAAAGGCTATAGGGCCGGCCCTGTTGTTAGGGCCAAGGGGCGGTCTTAACTCCCTCCCTCATTTCCTTGGTCACCGCAACCAAGGCCTGAAATACTTAGTAACTCCAAAACACTTCAATCAGTGTTTTGGAAACAGTGGCTCCCACATGCATTCCACACAGTAGCCTTTAGACTTTGGAGTACAATGTAACTGTGATACGACTGAAATGAAAACCTTGGTCTTCCACTTTTATCTAATTTTGTTTGACTTAACGTGCTAGTTTGACATATGGCCATTAGGTTGTGCTGGACAAATATCTCATTATGTACTTTCTTTCTGTCAAGTGAAAAGATACAGCTGTTGTAGAAGAAGGCAAAATGAGGAAAGCTCATTTTTAACCCTCACTTGCAAAACTGCACTATTGACGTCTTTATGTATGTTTATCGATATTTTGTTATGTTTGTCCAAGGCCAAAGTATTTTAAACATATGTGTACAGTATATCAAATGTACTGTATGTGTTTTTGCCTTGATCCTCATTACTGTGGAAAGCACTGGTGAACGTCAGAGTTTCTGCTCAATGACAAGACATGAAATCCTGGTCTGATTGTGTGTGTGTGTCTATGGGTGTCTATGTGAGTGTTGCTTATTAAATCATAAAGTCAATGTAACGTTGTGAGGTCCGACTAATTTCTGGGCTGATTTAGTTGGACTGCACCATTGTATGTTGCCAAGCTAGAAGCTGCTGGTGTGTGTGACAGGGTGGAAAACCAGTGAGTCGAGCTCATGCTCTCTCTTCTATCACAAGGTCCTTGTTCCAGCACGGGACATGGATGCCAGTCAGTCAGTGGTTGGTTGAGCTAAGCTCGTGGAGCATTGCTTCTTTGCTCTGTGTTGCCTGCTCCTTTAGGCAGTTTTTCTGGTGCTGACCTGTCTTCCTGGAAATCATTTCAATGTGGTTTCTTTGTGTGTGTGTGTGTGTGTGTGTGTGTGTGTGTGACATCGGGGGGAGGAGGGGGTAATTGACGACAGATTTGTTTTTGTATACTACCAGCAGTATACTGTATATACACAACATGTGGGTACCATTTCTAAAGAATAGGCTAGATGGGATGATAGACAAATATTTCAGAACATTTTTCATTGGAAAATAATTTTTGGATTTAGATTCTTGTCAGTGCAAGTGGGTTCTTGTCCTTTTTGTTTTGGGATTGTTCTCTTGGTCCACTGAAAAGCAACAGACAGCACCTGCCAATTGACTACTGTAAGTACTTTGTTTGCATGTTTCAACAGCATCTCATTATGATCAGTCATACTCTATCAATGTGTTGCCTGTGTGTACAGACAGATACAGTACCATGGACAATAGAACACCTCTCAAACTATTAATAATAACAAATTGGACTTGTTCAAGGACATTGAGTGCACAGTTCCATAGATTTGGTAGTATAACAGAGGTCTCATTTCACTCTCACCTCCACCATCAGTTTGATCTAAAGCCCTCCAGATATACATGGATGCGTATTCCGCGCAGTTCCGACGCCCTTTAGCAATGACATTATATTACGATATTTATTACGTTCCATGGGTTCTGCTGATTGTGGCTTCACAGTGCAACACCACCAGCTCAGTTGTTATAGGTCTCACCTTATCAGTTTCCAGATGCTATTTTAATATTAAGCCATATCAGTAATATCCATATTTTTCGCAAGGAGACTGTACAATTTGTAAAGGAGGCTGTGTTCCACTCTAATGTGTAATTGGCATGTAATAGCCACAACAAATGAATTCCACTAAAAGCTTAACAAGTCATAATTGTGCATCCAGTCAGGATGCCAAGATGGATCTCCCTCGGGAACAGCGTGGCCAGGTTCACTCAAGATTATTCAGGGGTTATTGACAGGATCATTTATTAGATGTTTTTGCACAGAAAGCAGAAGGAGTGTGGCTCAAGTTCATTACATAATCAAAAGATTGACTTGAACACTGTCTCTTTAGAAAGAACCGCACTGACCATGCTGGATTTGCTGGACTTAGTTAAGTGCTTTTAGAGGTTTGGAAGAGCACACAATAGTTTATTGTACTATTTAACTGAGAGAAGTCAAGTAAACACAATTTATCCTTATGACCTTTCAAGCTGTGTCTGTGCTGTCTTGAGAAAATATGCAATCGCAGATGTCAGAGTGACCTGTGAAAAGACATTGGATAGGCCAGAAGATGAGCTAAAACCTGGGGGAGGTCGGTAAAGCCATAACTGCAGCGGCCGTGCAGCTGTACTGAATTGGACTCTGCTATTTGCACAAACATCACCGCTCGTGCACCACAAAAGGCAGGTCTGTCAACATTGCAAAAGGTGTGCAGACGAACCGCGTGATTGAGTAAAGATCTGTTCTCTCACACTCCTTGCTTTGCAAACAAGAGTTGAGTAAAAGCCTGGTAAATATGATTTTACAGAGCTAAGTGGGATGTTTGCAGTGGATCATGCTCCATCTGAAACTGTTCAAGCGTGTGCAGGAGTGGCAGTTAATCACAATGTTTAAGCTCAGTTTTAATGACACCCTCCCTTCTCCCACTGTCACTCTTGGCAGGCAAGCTAGTCTCCTGAGGTTTTACAGATGCCTCGCTCACGGAAATCTTTACTCTCCTCATCCTCACTGATGAGCACCGATGAGGGGAGACAGAGGAATCTAGGTTGGGAATCTAAGATACAGGACTCCATTTACTGTCCTGGGTTTGTTTTTGTCGCTCACAAGTGATTGATACTGACTATCTCGAACTCACCCAAGAGAAGTGGCTGTCATTCCCCCATTTGCTGCTACTGTGGCAACATAGACTATAGCACAGGAGGGTCTTTGAGCAAAGTATTATTACATTGAACAGTACTTGAAGTCTTAAGATTACCGGTAGGAGCCATCCATACATGTTCACATGTGAACCCTGAAAATGGCATCACTATGACGAAGTATTGTTTTGTGAGAGAGTGTTGTTGGCTGATATCCTCACCAATACCATGTGAGGGAATAGTGATCTGGGTCAAAACAGCAGCCAGTTTTCATTATTTTGTTGTTAGCAGTTTTGTCAGCTTTGGTAGTTTGAGTCAATTCTCTTAATTATCGGAATCCTTGAGAATTCATCCCAGTCTGTGTTGATGGGCACAGAGCCAACTCTTTAAGAAATTCAATGCTCAGCTCAAGGTAGCTAGTATTTCTCGGTGTGTCTGCCTGGCCTGTCTGGGCTTTGATGATGAACGTGTTATCTCAGCAGTAATGTCTACAGTCAGGAGATAAGATATGCCTGTTGTGCCAGATACATAGCAGGCTTCAAAATGTAGGGCCCACTTAAGGTCATATCACCCTTGTGGTACATTATATGCATCATCATCATCTGGAGCACAGTTTTTCAATTTTTAAAATCTGGATCAGAATATTATATATTCTGTAATCTTCTTTTTTGTGATCCAGGATCAGATCAACCTGGCTGTTTTTTTTTTAGCAGTTTTTTCCCCCAAAATAATCTTATAGGATCATTCTGATCCAGATACCACAATATCAAGATCACAGAATCAGGATTTTCAGTGGTTTGAACAACCTTTTCATCTACTGGACAGGTTGTGGTACTACTTCTACACTGTCATAAGGAAACGGTGTTGAGTATACTATATGAATAAAGGTACCTTGATTAATAATAGAGCCTGCATATATATCACTTCTTATGTAAGTAGATATATATATTGTTTTAAATAAATGCAACAACTGACCACAGTTGTTAAATGTCAGATTGAATTACCAAATCCTTATCCCTATCCAGGGGCCAAATATAAAAAACTTAGATCTGGATTTTGTCTATCGGATAGAATTAAATGCATAGAAATAGAATGAGGAGCCTCAAGAAATTTGGCTTGGTGCCAAAAACCCTCACAAACTTTTACAGTCGGGCTGTATCACCGCCTGGTACGGCAACTGCACCACCCGCAACCGCAGGGCTCTCCAGAGGGTGGTGCGGTCTGCCCAACGCATCACCGGGGGCAAACTACCTGCCTTGCAGGACACCTACAGCACCCGATGTCACAGGAAGGCCAAAAAGATCATCAAGGACATCATCCACCCGAGCCACAGCCTGTTCACCCCGCTATCATCCAGAAGGCGAGGTCAATACAGGTAGATCAAAGCTGGGACCGAGAGACTTAAAAACACCTTTTATCTCAAGGCCATCAGACTGTTAAATAGCCGGCTTCCAGCCCGTTACGCAACCCTGCACCTTAGAGGCTGCTGTACTATATACATGGACTTGGAATCACTGGCCACTTTAATAATGGAACACTTGTCACTTTAATAATGTTTAAATAATGTTTACATTCTGCTTTACTCATCTCATATGTATATACTGTATTATATTGCTGAAATCCGATCAGATAACTTTAGAAAAACTGGGCCCTGATGATTGGCAAAGATCCTCTCTGATTCTTATAGGTGGGGAAATGAAAATGTAAAAAAGGATCAATGGTTCATGTTACTGTTGTGCATTTAGTTAAGTACCTGATGTGTCAGCTTTAAAAAATGACCTGTTTTGTTCCCACGGGGCATGTTTTGTATAAACAGACCAGATATGGTTTAAACATCCTGATCCTACCAAACTGTCAATTCTCTTTTTCCTGTTTTCATAAGGAGCGTTTAGCTGGGCTGGCGTTTGATAAGTTAGCCGGAGAAGCCCTGGGAGGAGGTCAGAACGTAACACCAGGGTTAAGTGAGCAGTGAAAGTGCAACTGAAATGGTATGGGTTGAATTCGTACCGTGTCAGTTGACACTGTTTTGTCATGTCCAGGTTTAAGCCTTAGCAGCATTCTCATATTCCTTCACTATGACTGTTTGTCCTGTGCTGCATGCACATATGTGTGGCTGTGAGAAAGCCCTGCTGTTATGTCTGTGTGTGTCCTCTCTTCTGTGAGTCAGCCTTTTTTTAAATAATATTATTATTTTTTTTAAATGTATTGAATATTCGTAACATACAATATACTTGCAGTGAAGCCGCTCAATAACTACATCATACCAGTCATCCAACAGATTCCCATTCAGAGCGACACACAGAAGCATCCAGGGTCAATGCCCTGCTCAAGGCCAAAAAATGTAAACCCAAACCCTCCAAGATCCCCCCCATAGTTCCCCAATAGCTGTCCCTCAACCATTCGAGACCCCTCACACAGTCCCCCCCAAGGGAAAAAAAACAACAATTAATTCCATTCCCCACCCCCAAGAACCCCCCAATGCACCAACAACCAAGAGAATGAACTAAAGAGACAAAAGGAAGATGGAAGAAAACAGCAAACAACAATGCAAAATAATATCTAAAAAAATAATACATGTAAAACAAAGGACATCAAGGCCAACTGAAATCATAACAGCAATGCCTACTTTATATGTTTGTGTGCATGTCTGGCACTATTACATGTATTTGTGTGTTCTTGTATCTGTTTATTTGAATGACAGTGTGTGTATATGCATGTGTACAAACACCTGCATGGCATCAACCTCAGGCAAACCGGCATTAGTTGTAAAAACACTGCCACTTAGTGTCATTCAAATGTACTTTAATTATTATTATTATTTTTTTAAACTTTTATCTTTGACCATCATTCTATCTCTCACACAGCAACTCCACTCCCACTTGTCTCCAATTCCACAACCCTCAGCTTCCCTCAGCCCATCCCATCTATCTCTGCTGGCCACCCCCTTCGGGTTTCTACGCAACAATATCTTTCATCTGTGAGTCAGCCTTACCTGTGAGAAACACACACACACACACACACTCCCTGTGAGAAACACACACACACTCCCACGTCTCCTGGCTCAGACATACAGTATTATCTCCAGACAGATGCCAGACCAAAGAGCATTCAACAACAAGGACCGAGCTATGATATTTTCCTGTTGCGCCTTCAGACAATCCTGAAGGCAGTGAGTTGCAAAGCTCCAACGAGAGACACCTCAGACGCTACAGTAATCTGGCCCATCAAAATGCATGATGATCAAGCAGGTAATACAGTGTAAAACAACATGATAATTCAACAGATATCACTGTCAGATAACACGTTTCTTACAGTCAGGTAAATCATTCCTGGCTTCTGTGAGACCCTTGGTATAATAATTTAAGCGTTTTAGTGCTAAGTCAAGTAGCAGTTTGCAACATTCCTCCACTCTGCCCGACAACTACTGAGTCATTTTCCCACTGCTGTGTAGGCGAGAGACATTGCCTGATTCCCAGCAGTTGCAGAAAGTACCCTTTTTTGGTCATATCTGACTGGAATGGGAGGCCAAAAGCCAACTAGTCCAAAGGGGGGAACACAGTAGACTTAGCCAAGCTGCACGATTGCAACTTGGCCTGGGCTGCTCCTGTCTTGTTTCATAGTCAGAGCTGTCATGCCGGGAATTTCTGATTTAATACTCAGATAAGAAAAGTGATTAAGCAAGCATGAAATTAGATTTATACAAAGCCTGCTGGTAATTATACTGTATGTAATTAAAACTTTTTTTCTGTGGTATTCTGAAATGGTCCAATGGCTGTTATCAGAAAATACGGGAAGTGATCTGAAATTATAACCAGGATACAAGCCAAGGCATTCCAAAAGTAATGTTTTGTTGTGGATTAGTAATTGGTAACAGGGAATCCCATGTGGGTCATCATTCCTGAGGAGCGGGAAGTAGCTAGGATTAAAGCGGCATGACTGCTGTGCAAAGTGCTGTGACCAGCCATGCCTGGGGCCTGGCCAGTAGAGGGGTGTGATGATGGTGACAGTCCCTTGATGATCCTGTCCTCACTGTGGTCTCTGTTAAAGCTGTGTGGTGACAGTCACACACCTTGATGACAGGTTTCCAGGCCAGAGATGGCAGCCATTTCTCACAGCTAATGCTTATGTAGAATGCTACTTTCTTATCTATTTTATAGCCTAAAGATGGTTTACTCAGAAGCCATGAGTGTGTTTGCCCTGTTTCTCTGGCAACATTCCCAAAAAACTTGCTCTGTAAACAAATAATGTATCCCATGTGTATGACAACTTTGACTTGATATCTGTTACAGAGCTAGTTTTCTGTGATGGTTGCCAGAACAACTGGGCAAAAACAGGATTGTTATGCCTTAAATGACCCCATTTGCCTCTGAGTAAATCAAACCTCATGCCAACTTGATGGATGTACGTGAATTTCGTCACTAAACTCACTTAACATCCAACATGTTACTAGAGTGATGTCAAGACAAAGTATTGACACAATGTCCTGAAGACCAAGGACCTTCACAACAAATATACCCATATAACAAATAGGGGGGAGGGTTATCTCTAAGATGGATTCTTAGACAATTAGCACTCAGACAGGGCTGTGGACAGGACTCTGAGGGAATGTCTGACCTAATCATCAAAGTACTGTTGACATTTAACCCCATGACTTGGTCTCCACTCCCTACATTCCTCTGGCCTGACTTGTACCTCTGTCTCAGTGCCCAGATACAAAGGAATGTAAATGGGGTGGACAGGACTACCCAAGACCATGTTTTCCACTCATAACGTTTTCCACTCATAACGGAAACTAGCTGGACTTTGTTTTCCAATGTCTTGTCCAGAACACAGTGAACCTGTTGTGTCCATGGGCCTTTCATGTTGGCGGAAAGATCTGTTGATGAACTCAGCAGGTGTGAAGGTGTGGGTGGGTGAACCTTTGTTCACTGTAAATATCGACTCTCCCCTTCCTGCTATAAAATTCCTTTCTCTACACGGTATTCACATGGCAAAGTATAGTGTTCGTTGCACACAAGGAACGAAAGGACCCTGAGCTACTGTAGCCAGACACCATTACCGCGTGTTTTAATCATTTACCTTCAATTCTGGAATCTGTGGTAGTTACTCATTCAACGAATGCCAAGGTTAGGTTTTAGATTCCGCGCTTGCATTGGTACTGGCATAGAATAACAAGTTCACATTTGTTTAGTTTCATTTCGTGATAGTTTGTGAATCATTTCTGAGTTTATTTCAAAATGTATTTTACTCTCAGATCTGTTTTCATGGTAACTCCTCACAGATTTACTGGAAGAGCTCATGCACACTGTGAAATCTTACAGCAAGAAGTAGAAGTTTGGTTTCTTTGTATTTTTAGCCGAAAGGGGTAATCATGTTAGTTGTACTATACTGTGTGGCTCTCTGTGACTGGTCGTTGAGTTCGCTGGTTGGACTTTCCACTGGGACAGACCACTGTGACCAGACTGAGTGACTCATGCACTACCAAAGCAGCAAAAACACGTCTTTGTGCGGTTCGTCTGACATTTCCAGCTCTCCACCCATGCATCAGAAATGGAAAAATGAAATGGAGGAAGAGACCGGCAGCTAGCTGGGCAGTGGCCTCTTTCCCAGTTCTGTTCTTACTTAATCCACCCGTTTCCCTCCCCCTGTCTTCCCCCTCTCTCTGAGCAGTCTGGGAGGGAACGCTGCCCATTCTGACTCTGAGCAGAGAAGGCCACACCCTACAGATGTGTCTGGTAGAGAAGAGAGTGGTTATTAGCAACCTTTGACCAAAAATGTATTTGACTCATGCTTGAAGTCTGTTATTCTGAAGTGACTGTTCATCATCTGATGCTGCAGGGTTGTTTATATACTCTGAATGAAGTTATAAAATAGGCTGAGATAAAATAGGTTGAGATAACTGGACAATAACTTTGCGCTGTTTAGTCTTTGCCTGTCTCTCCCTTCCGTTAAGTTTGCTGTTTGTTCATTCCAATTTTATCCCATTTTAGAGCACAAGCTTTAATTCTCATTCATGTCAGGTTACAACACTGACCATGACTGGGCTCAAACCACCCAGAGCGAAGCCAAAGATGTTCTCCCTCCTACTCTATAATAGATTTCTGTAAAAAACACAATTTGATGTATGAATATAATTGGCCTACTTCCTCCAAGGAAAAACTCCATGAACATTCCTGTGTATTCCTTTGAATTGGATGGGATGAGAGACAGAATAATAGTGTGGATGATCTATATGGACCTAAAGGGCTCACTTGTGATAAGCTGCATGGCTATTCTCCTGGCCAGAGAGTCCAGTGGAGCCCAGCGATGCAGAGGATTGGCAGGTATGCAGTATAGATATTCTGCACGCCCCATTTGGAATCAGCTTGGAATGCTCCGTCTCCCTGATACACCAGTTGCTTTACTTTCATCCCTCTAATGCAAGGCGGCTGAAGATCTCTGGCTCTAACAAAATATACAACACTAGCCAGTGCATGGTCAGGTAGAGAGGAGGAACCACCATCAGCAGACTAACTTTTACACATGTTTTACATAACAACTGGAATGCAGGAAGAGATAAGATAATCATGATTTGGGCAACAATATTTTAGGTGTCATAACCTCTCTCAACCTTTGCTTGATATTTTGGTCTAGTTTTTTTTCTTAATTGAACAAATATTCTAACTAACCAATACAAGTGGATCACCATAGAGACCAAATGATGTCAATGGTACTTAAAACAAACAAAATGCAGACTAGCTAATGTGAATGAAAATAAACCAAAGCAAGAGTGCACTGTGAGTAATAATGTGAAATAGCATGGGAATTGAGGCCCAGTCCAGCAGTCGGGGGGTATATAGAGAACTTTGGGTCAAAATGAAGAATAAACTGAGATTTCATGAGAAAAAACATTCTGTCTAGACTGGGAACAGAGCTGGATGAAGTGTGCTAAGTGACCTAGGGACAATTATTTTTGCAGCTCTATAAAATTGTGTGGGATTTTAAGTTTGTTGCTTGAGTAGTATTGCTTTTCACCTCGCATCAACTTTGCAGTTCTTCTGTATGCATTTAGAGGAAACGAACTGACTTTTCATAATGTACTATACATGTCACACTAAATGAAAATAGACACACACAGACAGACAGACAGCCAGCGCATTGTTTATTGTTATTGTCTCATTTATCATTTTTGAACAATTAACTGTTATTCTACGAGTGTTGTGGTGTGTCATGATGAGGATGATAATGATGAGAGAGAAGATGTTTCTTGACTGGGAAGTTATCTTTGCTATCCATCAGTGTCTGGGGGACAACCAGAGTCTTTGTTCGGAAATATTTTGTCGTTTTTTTTTTCTTCGACAACAACGTAAAAACAAAAAAGCACAGATGAAAGACCCATTGGATACTGTAACTAAAACACAGTCACATCACTTTCCATATCAGGGCTCGGTTTTCCAAAATAACCTTCGTAGGAGCATCATTAAATCTCAGAGCCGTTTCCCAAGACCATCGTTATTAACGTTGCACTTGAAAATGTTTGGAATCCAATGCCTGCCTCAGACCACTCGTTGAACAGCTAAGTGGGTCGTTAGTAACTGCCAAACAGCTTACTGACTGCACACGGTACTATTAGCTACGTTAGTTCTATTAGCTATGTTTACTATGACATTACTTTAGCTAATATGGCGACAATGATGTAGCGTTAGGTTATGATATGATGGTTTGGCTTGGAAAGGTTTTTTCGCCTGGTCACAGACAGCTGATGTGTTCTGCAGTGAAATCCACAAGCAAAGGGAAAAGGTGAGAGGAGGAGAGCATGTAGATGCGAGAAGGAATATAATGAACTGTTTGTATGTGCCTACGGAAGTGAACTGTTTGCATGTGATCAGTGGGTGTATTCATTCCATCAATTCTGTTGAAAAACGTTTCTTAACCGGAACAAAATTGGGATAAACATACCTGAATTTGTCCAATACCTGAATTTGTCCAATAGAAAACGTTTGTTTACAACTAATGATTACACCCTAGATCAGCTAGATGCAGGCAAGTGTGTGCAAGGCGGTATTGAATGTGTAACTGTCTGTCCACGTGTCACTGTCTATCACTTCAAATCTATCTCTCGACTTGTGCACCTACGTTGTCAACTTTCATTCATAGGCTAGTTTGTACGTAGCAACCTCATAATGGGAATAGGGAAAATTTGAGTATAATGTGGTAGTCTGAACCTATCTATGTTACATTGAACTAGGTGAATGGAATATGAATGACAGTCATCCAATGTGCTGTAATAAAAATAAGGCCATACTCATAAAAAAAAAATTGTCCTCCCTCATCTTAAAATGGCACTGGCCGCCACTGATGGATGCCAAGGGAAGCCAGGATTCCCCCAAAAATGTACCAAGAAAAAAATACTACATCTAGCTACATATTGAACTTCCATCCTCTCAGGCCGGGCACACAATGTATGAATTCATGGTTGAATCAGATTTACCGTTATAATCATTAGCTAGTACGGAGAATTGAAGTAAAACCACAAGTCCAAATCCCTATCTCCGTCCATGGCTAATTTAGGAAAGGGACAATAGGCTAATGTTAACTAGCTGCACATGAAAGTAAGTTAGGCTAGCGAGCAAGCATTTTAGCCAGGTAGTCCAGGACAACAAAAACTAATAGTGTGTACTGTATGACAGAGTCATAGACCATTTTGGCAACATGAATAAAAGGAGGATGTCATTGGCGTTGCTCTGCAAGTAGGGTGCGTCAACATGTTTTTTCTACTTACACACACTCACAGAAATCGGAACAATGGAAAGCCACATTTATATTTAGCTCACATTGATCGGACTAAATTGTTTTTGGAATATTTTAGTTGTCACTGTATTAGACTAAGCATAGGTGATTTGATGATGTTTCAAATGTTGAAGTTGAAATGGCACTGGAATAGTGGTGGCAGCTGGGTCATTCCTACAATGTGGTGCCTTTTCTGTCCCCAGGAAATATCTCTTCTTATTTAGTGTAAAATGTGTATTCCAAAAGGCTGTCCTTAAAAATACAAAAATCTGATATTGCAAGGGAATTTTATGCATTTTTTTTCAGTGGATGTAGGCAGTTTTGCCATGTCCCCGGGTGTTATTCCATGAAAAATATAAGCCTTAAAATAATATTTCAAATTTCTTATTATTTTATAGTTAAATTATTACATTTAAGTGTTTTTTTTTTCATGATTATTGTATTTATACTTTTTTTAAAAAAGATTCTGTGTGTCCCTGATATCTCTTTCCACCCTGTTAGTTTGTTGTAATTCTCCATTTAAGAAAACAACCCCTTTCAAAAATGTCACCACATTCAGGAAGTGTCATCATTTCTTTGGTGGGAAAGCAATGGTGCAAAGGTACATACATATACTGAACAAAAATAGAAATGCAACAATTTTAACAATTTTACTGAGTTACAGTTCATATGTGATCTGTTTCAGGAAACTAGGCAATTTTCTCAAAAGCGAGGTTATAAGTTTATCAACTTTCAAAGCAGAATTAATTTCCCATTGTTCCTCAAATGCAGTGTATGATATACTGTACCCGTTTGTAACTCTGTCTCTGCTTTTATCCAATGTAAAAAACACAATTTCAAATTTTGCTACATAAGACCGAATCAAGGTGGTCGGTCACATATAAGGAAATCAGTCAATTGAAATAAATACATTAGGCCCTAATCTATGGATTTCACATGACTGGGCAGGTGCGTTGCTATGGGTGGGCCGGGGAGGGAATAGGCCCACCCACTTGGGAGCTAGGCCCACCCACTGTGGAGCCAGGCCCAGCCAATCAGAACTAGTTTTTCCCCACAAAAGGGCTTTATTACAGACCGAAATACTCCTCAGTTTCATCAGCTGTTGGCTGGTCTCAGACGATCACACAGGTGAAGAGGCCGGATGTGAATGTCCTGGGCTGGCATGGTTACGCGTGGTCTGCGGTTGTGAGGCCGGTTGGACCTACTGCCAAATTCTTGAAAATGACTTTGGATGCGACTTATGGTAGAGAAATGAACATTCAATTCTCTGGCAACATATTGTTTCTCATGATCTGAGAGTCCTTTAGGCGCCTTTTGGCAAACTCCAAGCGGGCTGTCAGGTGCCTTTTACTGAAGAGTCTGGCCACTCTACCACAAATGATTGGTGGAGTGCTGCAGAGATGGTGTCCTTCTGGAAGGTTCTCCCATCTCCACAGAAGCTCAATTTCGAGTCTCATAGCAAATGGTTAAAAATGTCTAAAACCTGTTTTCGCTTTGTCATTATGGGGTATTGTGCATAGATTGATGAGGGAAAATAATAATTTTATACATTTTATAATAAGGCTGTAACGTAACAATGTTGAAAAAGTCAAGGGGTCTGAATACTTTCCGAATTCACTGTATACGAAAAGCTGATTTTTGCTGGGGTCTCGAGACTGAAAGGGTTAATAGGTGCATTATTAGTAACTGGTATAAGCAATTTCATAAATGTGTGAAGTGCAGCATCTGGTTGTTCCTCATTACACACCACATAGAAATCACTACAAAATCTCTTGTATTATCTCTTATACACTATGTTAGGCTCAGCCTTAGGAACTTTGGTTTTCCTAGATATGGGTACTATATTATGATCACTACATCCAATAGATGTGGATGCTACTTTATAGCAGATTTCTGTAGCGTTAGTAAAGATGTGATCAATACATGTGGATGATTTCATTCCTGTGCTGTTTGTAAATACCCTGGTACGTTGACTGATAACCTGAACCAGGTTGCAGGCACTGGTTACAGTTTGCAGCTTTTAATTGAGTGGACAGCTCGATGAAAGCCAGTCAATATTCAGGTCAACAGGAAGATATACCTATCACATAGATATCACATACATTGAAGTCAATATCTAAAATATAACATGGATCTGATGTTGCATATTCAATGTATTTACAACATGAAATGTGTTGCAATTTCCACGTAAATTCTATGTGAGATTTGTAACCATTCTACAGTATGTGGATTTGTCAATGCAATTTCAATGTAAATGGGTCAGTTGTCCAACTGAATGTATTCAACTGAAATGTGTCTTCCGCATTTAACCCAACCCCTCTGAATCAGAGCGGTGAGGGGGGCTGCCTTAATGGACATCCATGGCACCCAGGGAACAGTGGGTTAACTGCCTTGCTCAAGGGCAGAACGACAGATTTTTACTTTGTCAGCTCAGGGATTCTATCCAGCAACCTTCCGGTTACTGGCCCAATGCTCTAACCACTAGGCTACCTGCCGCCCCAATGTATACATAGTTTTGATGATTACGTTGAAATTAGATTGACGTAACAATCTGTTAGTCAGGTTAAGTCATTGTATTTATGTTGAAGTTTACCCTAATTTCAATGTTTGCAACACTGGTTGAAATGCTGGTTGAAAACAGTACTGGTTGATTACTTTTTGCAAATCCGAATGTGTTTCAAACTTGGATTCAATGTCACATTACATTTGTGCCTCGTGGGAATAACTGTCGGATTGACAGATTTATTCAGAGGAGCTAGAGGAAGATAAATGAGGTTATTTACATAAGGACTGACAACACCTCTGGGAAAATGTACATTTGCAGCAGCGCTACGACAACTCAGCGACACAATGGTAGGGATGATCTGAGGAGGGTTTGGGTCACTGATAAATCATTGTCTCAACACGGCCTTGAAATGGTCCAGGACCCAAGATGATTTAGATGGACTCCATCATTCCTGTAGAGAATTTTCTGTTTCCAAAAGGTGTCAAAGTTCTCTATGAAAGTTATACCTATAGAGCTACAGCAGTCTTTTAGCCAGATGTGTAATGCCAGTAGCCTGCTGAATCTTTCGTTGCAGCGGCCCAGCCATGGCACAGGTTCTGAAATAATCGTCCACTTTTTAGTGTTTTTCAGAGCTAGAATCAATTCTTTAAAATCCAGTTTCAGCAGTTCCAAGCTAGCCCTCCTTAATGTTGTTTCAGCCCGCATGGATTATGACAGTGTCAGCCCACGGCAGTTGTCGTAGAATGGTAGGAAGCCGCCTAGTAATGTCCTGTACTCGTGCCCCAGAATAACACATGGTTTTTGCCCCAGGAACCGAGATGTTTCTCACCATAGAGCTTCCGATGATAACAGCTGATGAGTGGTTCAGGAGACCCCTTGAGGACCGATGGAAGCTGGGGCATGGTGGACCCGAGCCAGCCGTAGAATCCACCATGGCTGACGAAGGGGCCGGAGCCTCAGACTCTCGCGGTCTGATGAAGGGGGAGCTCGGAGGATTCGAACCTGAGGTAGAAACCTCCTGGGTTGGAAACAGGGTAGAGGACGATGGCGCGGCAATGCACTATCATAGCTAACCCATAGAGCAAATATTACTTTCACCTATGTGATCTTTTGTAAAGCACTATCAGTAGTTAACCTATAGAAGAAAATAGAGCAAATACAACTACCACCTTCATCATCTGTGTAAATAATTGTCCTTCTCTGTTCAATGTGCATTTGTTATTAGTTTCAATTTGTTGTAGTAAAGTTGCTATTTTGACATTAACCACAATCCATTATGAAAAGTGATAACCGCGAAAACCTGTTTGTTCTATTATGCAGCAATAGTGCATGTTGGGAGTAAAATGTTCAAAGAAGTGCACAGCCATTGAAAGACAATAGTCAAGATTCTGGTAAAAATTTTATTGGACAATGAAGGTACATCACATCAGGCAAATTCAATTGGACAGAAAGGAAACTAAGATGACAATGGTAGAAAAAGAACGTTAATAGATAGACAGATATTTTACTTCATCCAATTGCTAGTTTAAAGGTCTAAAACATTAGTTAAACCAACTTCGTCCCAAATGTATACTATAAACGTATGTATGCCTACATGCGTAAGATACAAAACACTTAAGACCCAAAAGCAAAAGAAACAATGATGAAATAAATAAAGTGATGAGATAACATCTAGCTGGATAAGAAGAAAGCTATCGTATGCCTATGAGGTGTCGATTGGTGTTGTACGTTAAGGATGACGGGGAACGATGGGTGTGGTCTCACTGTTTCCTCTCCTTGGTCTCTGTGCTGGAGGAGACAATTTTCCCATCCACCAGAGTCTGTGTGACGGTCATCACCTTGGTCTTCACTGTCCGCTGGTCCTCCAGAGCATCCTGGAGCCTTGAGAGGGAGAGAGTTTCACAACTGTCAGCCAACAGAAACCAGGTTTCAATATGGCTACTTGTGCCTCCAAGATAGAAAATGGCTCTTTAGATCACCATTTACCCCAATAGTCTCTTGGCCGACAACAAACCTCGTTATCTTTCTCAGGTCTACTTCATTGGTTGGAAGTACACATGCAACACCAATTAAGGCGATCTCACCCTCTGTCTTACTCACTTGAAGTCTCCTCCGTCCAGCAGTCTTCTGTATGTGGCGATCTCCGCCTCCAGCTTCATCTTGATGTTGAGCAGGTGCTCGTACTCCTGTGTCTGCTGCTGGATGTTGGAGCGGAGGTTGGTCAGCTCAGACTCCAGACCCATGAGGATGTTGTTCAAGGATTCCATCTCCATGTTGCAGCGCATCTCTGTGTCGCGCAAGGTTCCCTCCAGAGAACCTTTCTGTTAGAGAGAGAAAGAGGAAGACCGTCAGGACAGGTGGTTGGACTTGTAAATTAACATGAACTTAACCAATGGCATTGATGCCGTGATGTATTTTGTACACACTGGCTGGGTGAGTATAGTGTTATTGAGGGATCTTACCAAGCTCTTCTGTGAGTCCAGCTCAATCTCCAGTGTCTGGAGCTGTCTGCGGAGGTCATTGATCTCCGTGTGTGCGCCCTGCAGGGCCTCTGTGTTCTGTGACACCACAGACTGCACCTCTGTGATCTGGAAGGGAGAGAGGATATAGGTCAGTTTAAAAATCATTGGTTAAGAGGGCGTTTCTGTGGCTGTGCATGTGACGGTTTCACTTTAAAGTCAGCACTGTTTTCAAATGATTATGCTGCTAGGTGTTACCCGTGTTTCGTGCCATGCTTTGAGCTCCTCCTGGTTCTTCAGGGCCTCCTTCTCATACTTGGCCCGGACCTCAGCCATGATAGCGGCCAGGTCCTGTCCCTTAGGAGCATCCACATCCACCTGCACTCCAGACTGGGAGATCATGTTACGCATCTCCATCACTTCCTGTTGGGGTAGAAGGACAACAACGTTAACATTCATTAAGCAATATGTTTTGAAGACTGAAGTCAGCGTCCATGTTTAGGCCGTTTGGGGGAATCCTATGGTTGCGCCGCACCTACCGCTAAATCCAAAAGTTCTCACACAAAACACCCCTGTTTATACAGTAAGGTTGACTTTGTCTCCTATGTAGGCATGCTAGGTCTTACTCTTGCTAAACCATTGTAATGACAAGGAATATGGTAAATATACATTTGGGGGTGCAAGAGAGGTGAGGTTGGATCATGTGTAATATATATGGTTTGGTGGTTGAGGGGTGGGGTTGGGTCAAGAGCTTACATTGTCGTGGTTCTTCTTCAGGAAGATGAGCTCCTCCTTTAGAGACTCGATCTCGCTCTCCAGGTTCATGCGGCCCATGTTGGTGTCATCAATGACCTTCCTCAGGCCAACAATGTCAGCTTCAACAGACTGCCGGATGGACAGCTCGGACTCGAACCTGCAAGACACACAGAAAACAGCATCAGATACAGTGACCTGGAGAGCTACGGTGGAATATTCTCTAAAGTGTCACTAATAGTATAGAGGGTATGCAGATAACTTGGCACATCAACTGTCTTTGTTTTGTTTTCATTGGATGTGCATCGCGCTGCCGTTAATTAAGGTGTGTCAGCAACTGACTGATGGTTGGTTTTGTGCTCTACTAAGCATGACTTACTTCACCCTGAAGTCATCAGCAGCCAAGCGTGAATTGTCGATCTGAAGACACAGACGGGCGTTGTCTTTTGTGGCATCAAACACCTACCAATGACGAGGAGGAATGAGTTAAAGTCAACACGCTTTTAATGTCATTTTTTTTTCACAACAGTTTCAATCCTTTTCTGTAATGGGTATCGAAGTGAAAAGGCAGGTGTGGGAATTTCGAAGCCGGAGCAGTGAAGGCCAGCTACCCCACGGCCACAGTGTTTGCTCTCCATGGTACAATAGATAAGGGTGGGGATGGATGCGTGTGCAGGTTACACAATCTGGGCAATCATTAACAAACAGCCAAGCTGCTGGTGAGCTAGTTGACGTGCCAGGAAGAAGGCAGCGGATTTGCATCAGGTGGGAGGTTGGTGTGTGTGTGTGTGTGGGATGGCTACTGGGGTTGGATATCCTGTTGTTCCTGGCAAGATGAGCCTTGTTTTTTGAAGGATGAACATTTGAACTAACAACCACATCCTTGTATCATGACAAAGAAAAAGAAACCTGTTGGGACTCTAATCTATGGAGTCGGGGGTCGATTAGAGACCATGGGCGGTTGGTAAAGCCAACAAAGACAAGCATTAATAGCAAGGCAAACATCAGCCCTAACTCCCTTCCTCCCCTAACCCTTTATGCAAGGCTTCATAATGAGATCCAAAACAAGAGCAGCAGACTAAACAAATATTTAAACCACTCATGTTGCTTTTCCCATTTCTTTTTTTCAAGGCTGAGTTCAACGTCCTTATTCAGATTTTCTTTTCAAAGGACAAAGCAATAGGAATGCTGTGGGGATAGTCTGTCCTATTTGCATTTTGTCTTTCACTATTGGTATCTGACATCTACCATATAATCTCCCTATTTTGCATAGTTACTCTGTCACTTTGGGTTGTTACTTTGGCATGTTGCTTCAGCAAGGTCCAAATGGCCAAGCCATAGTAGGATGACTAGAATCTTCCAGAATCCAATGGAAAGAGTTGTTCAGATATGTATTTTTTTAATAAAAAATTAAATATAGTATAAAGGATTTGCTGTATACTCTAATGCAAATGCAAATGCATTAGGCCTATAATTTGATTTATAACAGTATTTTCCACCCAGATAATTAGCCTATTTTGAAGTATCATCAGCTCTCATTTACAGTTGGATGACTCACAGAATTTTCCCACAGTGTACACACATAAAGGCATTACAAACCCACATGTCAATTTTTCAGTATATATATATATATATGAATGTAACACTATCAGATGAATGGGATTGGAATTACTTAGACGGTTAGATGGACAACTTTTTAATGGCACACATTGACTCCGAAACTCATTACCTTGCTCCACCCTAAAAGTAAGGACCACACCATCAAATAGTACTATAAGGTGTGAGTTCCCTTCTTTCTCATCGATACTAGTGAATTGTATTTCCATTTAACTTTTATACACTCACCAAAGCAGAGAGACAATATAAAAACAACCTCTTGAACTTTATCTTGAACTGTAACAGCTATCCTTGCTTTCATGGGGAAACTTGTCAGTGGTTACAGTATATCATCGATAATCCTTTTATTGCTAACCATCTCTGTGTTCCAAAAAAGCTAGCTGGACCCAGAACTCTGGCCATGTCGAAAGTCAGCTAGCAGAGCCCCTTGGAATTCCCCTTCTTATTGCTTTATGTCTGCCTTTGCCCTTCTGCCTGGAGATGCTGGCACACTGCCATCACTGATCAGCACGGCTCTAATGAACAAACCAGCTGACCTGGGTCTTTACTACCAAGGGGAATAACCTGACAAGGAAATTAAGTAGGGCCACTGTCTTCCCTCTTTCACTCCCAAACTACATTCTGACACACTGTTACTGTCTTATCTGTTGGGTCAGCTATTCTAGGACAGTGAACTTGCATTTGAAAGATACATTACTTCCCTAAAGCTCTATAGTATAGATTCTCCAGCATCTCTAATATTAGCCAATAGCACCTTCCTTCCTCCCACAGCCCTCTCACCTTCTTCCTCAGGTCATCCAAGATGGCGTTGTAGCGGCTGTAGTCGTTGACGTCTGGGCCTCTCTTCTCCATGGCCTCCCTGATCTTCAGCTCCAGTTTGCCATTGGCCTGCTCCAGGTTCCTCACCATCTCCAGGTAAGAGGCCAGACGGTCGTTGAGGTTCTGCATGGCAAACTTCTCATTGCCCATGATGTGAGCAGTGTCCCCGCTGGAGCTCACCTGGATGCTGCTGGACATGGAGCCCCCGGAGCCTCCCATCCCCATCCCTCCCATCCCGCTGCGCACACCTGAGTAGGACACAGAGGAGATGCGGGTTCCCTGACCCCCAGCCCCACCATAGGTGCTGGCGGCCCGGTAGGCGGGAGCAGCAGAGCTGCGAGTGATGGATTGGCTGTACCCACTACCAGGTCCCCTGACGCTGCTTCGTTTGACACTCATTTTCGTTGGAACGAGAGAGACTGAGAGAGGCACAGAGAGTTAAGAGTGGGTCAGCAGAAACCGGAGCACACAGACACACAGAGCAGGGGCAGAGAGGAAGCCGTTCTAACTATATAAGCCTGCAGGCCCCCACAGTCCCTCCCACTAGACACTCCCCTCTGCCCAAGTTCCCTCCCTCTCTCCTCTATGCCCCAAAAGCAGTTTTCATACTCCTTTGTCCTCATGTCTGGCTTTGCTCTCTCAAAAGTGAAACTCTAAAGTACACTTCTTCAAATGTGAGTGATATGGTACTATTTTTGTTTGCCTCAGTCTGTAGCTTTTCCTATCAAAATCCGTTGGTAATTTGAGATTGCCATCTCTTTAATTGTAATGTCACAGAATAAGTATGGACGGGTCAAACTGAATGATGGTGATCAGAAATATTTTCTGTTTATACATATTTGTGATTAATCATGTGCCCAAATATGATTATATATTATATTAACTGCTTGTGTTTGAACTGTCATGTGTTATTAATGTATTTGTGTTCCACTCCATATACAGGGTTTCTCAATTTCCTCACTGGCATACCTTGAAAACCTGGAATCACATGCGACTCATGTCCTTGCCAGTTTGCATCACAAACCACACAGAAAGTTAAAGGGGCAATTCAGGATTGATACATCCATTTTTGGACCTTTTTAAATCAATTATATATAGCCATTGATTCTTGAAGAATATAACTTATTCGCATGAGCTTTGTTCAACTGTCTTAAACCCATCAGAACCCAAAATATAAGCATATTATATAAAAAATAATGAAAAATGAAACAGAGTAGACCAGTTAAACCCCTCATTATTAGTACACCACATGAGATTATGTAAAGAACCGGACATGGACCTAATTGTCCTCCACCTATCTGAGGATATGAGTTCCAGACAAGCTAAAGAAAAGAACAATTAGCCTAGCCCTGTGCAGACATGCAGGAACAAAGACAACTCTAATCTTGTAAACATATCCGGAAGAGACCCCCTGTAATTTTACCCGGGACATTCCCCACTGAGATGTGGAAAGCTGCAATTGGCTCCCAACAAGAGAAAAGTGTTAAAGGCGGGTTTTTTTCTCAGATGCCGTTCCCTTGGTAGTAAATTGATACTGCCCCATTAATTCTAAGAGCATAAGAACAATGCAAAGATAAGGGTGGTAAGGGTGGCCTCTCTCTCTCTCTTTATCTACCTCTCTCTTTCTCGCACACTCTCTCCTTGTGGATATCTTAGCAGTGTACACACAGGCACCTACAGTATTTACACATAGTACCACCAATAGTATAGCAGTGTTTGAATATACCTAATATACGAGGCCATGAACTAACAAGCCTGTCCTACAAAGCCGATAAAACAAAGATCACTTTCTTTATGCTGCCTGTGGTATTATTGTCTCTTTTCTCATCCCAGTAGAAGGTATTTCTGTCCCAGAGAATCAGGAAGGAGCATGAGGCAGGAAATTAAGTCAAGAAAGAATTCCTGACAAATTTAAAACAACTATCTTTGCCTCTCTTGGAGGCATATGCGTGGTTAGAACCATGAGAAACTCTGTTTTAGACAGTTTGAGAAGGTACCCTATGTACAGTAGATATTCCCTTTTGGTGTGGTGGTTATAAAATAATGGAATGTTTGATCCAAATGCAGTGAGCCATAATGTGAGTTATATTTTCCAAAGGCACAGCCACTCAGACCTCATATGGTATTTTTTATGGTTTGCTAATGTTAGCATTCCAAGCTCATCCAGTTGTAAGGCCGTGCCTGCAGAGTCTTGCCTGGTCCTCCCTGGTGCCACACCGGCTTGGGACACAGAGATGTTGATGGGGGCTAATGCAGATAGGGATAACTGTCTCCATGTGGCCCATCCTGTTGGAGCTTGTCTGTCTTATCTGAAGTGTTCCATCTCATAAGCAAACCACCCTGCTAACCCACCTTTTTAAAATTAGTCCTCTTTTTCACAATCTTGGATAACACAGTGTTATCTTAGGCCAGGAGTCAATCCGATTGCCCTTGTAGACAGTGCAACTTTTAAAGGCAATATAACCGCGTTCGCAGAGATTGCTTTCAAGCTAAACGCTGCAAATGTCGGCTCAATTGGAAATTAACTTTCAATGTCAAGCATGCTATTGTAACAGTTTAACTTTAGTCCGTCCCCTCGCCCCGACCCGGGCGCGAACCAGGGACCCTCTGCACACATCAACAACAGTCACCCACGAAGCATCGTTACCCATCGCTTCCCAAAAGCCACGGCCCTTGCAGAGCAAGGGGAACCACTACTTCAAGGTCTCAGAGCAAGTGACGTCACCGATTGAAAGGCTATTAGCGCGCACCACCACTAACTAGATAGCCATTTCACATCCGTTACACTATAACTAGGATCTAACGCATGACGGACTTAATCCTGGCATTAGCCTCTGTACGAAGCTTCCCGGTTGATGGAGACTTGGGAATATGGTGATGCAAGACTAGCGGTATCTCTATTCTCAACATAATGTCAGTAAACTCATAATAGTTTATGGTCCTTCATAAACAGGTTGTAAAAAGTGCTACTTAATGGTTCCTGTGAAACCTAAGGACAACTTTAGTGACTGTAAGACACTCTGGATAAGAGCATTTGCTAAATGACCAAAATGTGAGGGAAATGTAGGATAACTTGACTGTAGGCTACTATGGCACCATATTGTTTCACATTATGAATTAATCATACCTTGAAAAAACTTTGGAAGGCAGGTGTATAGATAGGGTTGCCTGACAAATTCACGAAAATTATGTGTGTGCAGGGGTAAAAGGCAGTGTGTTTGTGAACGGTCAGATAGCTGGCAACAATGAAAAGAAGCTGCCATGTGGGTAATCGTAGATGGCTCGTTTCAGCTACTGTAGTGGTATCTTGTTCTTGATACCATTTTGTGTTTTGAGGTGTTTGGACTTATATGGATCAAATTCACTAGCTAGCTAACTAACAACTGTAATGATGTATTTGAGAGACAACAAGTTCTTATTGTGCAATTTTTAAAATGCTTTCAATCAATAAACATTTGGAGACATATACCGGCCTCTAAAATATTGACGGGTAGCATCATTAATTTATGGCATCAGTAATTGTCTTAAAATAAATAAGTATAACTGTAAAATCATTTGCATATAGGTTGGCACCAGCTAATCTGGTTACAATGAGGACACAGTGGACGGATAAGATACACATTTTAATACAATGTGTAGATGTGACAAACCTTGATCAGATAGTGATTGGATTTATTGATCAGATCACGAAACTCGCATCTTAGCGCAAGGTGTAGACGAGGCTACGGTGGTTGAGTCATACCAGTTCTGTTAAAGGGAGGAGTGGGTTTGCCGGGTTGCACTTTTACTTTTAAATTCTGGGAAGAGTTATTTGGACTGTCCTCAGATGAGCCTCGTGATCTGACCGTGATTGGCCCCATTGAGTTCTGGCTTTGGCCCATCTTCAGAGAGCCCTTTTTCACTGGAGTAAGAATGAGTTTCCTCTTAGGCTCTGACTGAGCAGGATTGTTAGACGGTCTGTAAGGCTCTGTTCTAGCCATGCACATCTTGTTCAAGTTCAAGGAACACCCACAGAGGGCCTTATATCTAAAGCCAGCCACTGGAGAGACTAGCCGACCCAGGGTCAGTCTCTCAATGTGACTTGGCAGGACATCTCTCACCCCTGAAAATTACAACTGACAATAGACCTTTCCCAGAAACTCCCATTAAACACACAAAGCCCCTTCGATCAACTAGCTACAACAGGCTGTCTCAAGTTGATAAACAACAAACAGAAGTGCATGTCACATGGATGGACTTAGTAATGTAGCATGGCATAAGAAAAGCTCATCTGATTCATACGACTGTGCAGATGCAGATGGCTGCAAACAATTCAGGTGTGCTCAACATTCCTGAGGGTGAATGGTGCACCACAGACATCACTCACCTAGTGTAAACCCACCTGACATCACAGGTCTGTGTGTGTGTGTGTGTGTGGGGGGGGGGGGGGGGGGGTGTTATTCTCTTTTCAGGTTTCCTGGTGGTGGGCTCAATGCATCAGCTTGCAGGCTGACCGTAAAGATGACTCCTGGATTCCTGTTGAGCAAATTACAGCAGCTATTGTCCAGGTCTGGAGGGTCGGAGGGTGGGGGTCTCTGGGTTGGGTTGGGATGAGTGTGAGAAGGTGGGGTGAGCTATACCGGGTGGAGCGAATCTGTAAATGAGTGCTAATGCCGCGCTCACATTACAGACTCAAAGAAAGTCTGATCAGACGGCATCATAGCCGCGGGAAGTAGCAGCACCCCCTGAAAAATCATAATAATAAAATAACAATTATTCACAAAGGGAATAACTGGGCCTGTATTACTGGACCGATATAGCCGCTTGTATGAAATTACATGAATCAACGTGGAATAGATGTTGAATTGATGTATGTGCACAGTGGGTTATGTCAAAAATTCTAAACAAAATAAATACAGCACTTTGAACCACAATATTTCCTAGCTAGACGCTAGATGATATTGCTAAATATAAATGACTCACTGTTGTATTGTTTTAGTTAAGAATAGTCACAAGGGCTAACATCTGGTTTGGCTTTGCCGCCACAGTCAACGTAGAGATATTTTTACTTTTGGCGCCCATGCCGTCTGCCGCCTGCCCTGGTGGAATTTGCAGTTCTGTCCTAATTGTAAACAATGACATCCGATTTCGTCCTGCCGTAATGAGTTGGTAACGTGAACGACATATAACTGGGGTGAGGTCTATAGGGTGGGAGCTATGACATAGGGTGGTGATGGAGAGTGAGACACGGCCCTGGAGGACAAGCTATAAGGACAAGGACATACAGTATGCACAGCACGCACACGCGTACACACATACATTACAATCCCCTCTCTGTCTTTCTCCTTCTATTTCTACAAACTCTTTATTCGCTCAGAAATTCTTTCTTTCTCATTCTTTCGCTTTCTCTCCTTCTTGCACGCTCATTCCCACTCTGGCTATCTATCTCCCCCTATTCCACACCACACATTCTCAGTAATTACCATTAGGAATCCTCCCTCTGACGTCGAAACCACAGGAAAATTCCAAAACGATCCCATGGTGCCCATGGCAACAGAAAACAAAGATTCGGTTTCATTTGGAAGCACATAGCCGGTTTCATACGAAACGATCCCAGACAGTTCTTGGCAGGTCTCAGTGGAGTTGACACACCATATTTCACAAGCATTTGCTAGGCACAGCTGGAGTCGCTCGCTTGACTTCTCTGTTAGTAACTCCCTGCATAGAGGCTGGGATTTTAGAGACACAATGGGTTCATTTGAGTGGATGGGCACAGTGAAAAAACACTCTGTTTTTACTCAAGATGATAAAGAGTCTACAAGAATGCACATGGCTCATTGCGCTAAATTCTCAAAATGCCGCATTAAAGTGGAACTGACAGTGTTTTAACTACTTTGCAGATATGAAACAGACAATCATGGTATCAGTCAAAAATATAATATTCCCAGTTTATGCTAAAAAAACAACTTCATGAACTCCCAATCGTTGCCAAATGTGCTTTCTTTAAAGACAAAATAATGGTTAAAAGCCTGGGTTAAAGATTTGCTGGCATGAATGATCAGTTCCCTAAGGAAATTACAGAACAGCGCAAAGTTCTGTATCCAATTTTCAAGGAAAAGAGACTGAAAGGGAAACGCGTAGCTCTCATAGTAGATAAACTGCATATTGATAACCAATTGTAAAGAGACACAAAGACTACTCCTCTATGAGAATGGAGTCGTCATTAAATAGTACCTGCAAAACACCAGTCTCAACATCAACAGTAAAGAGGCGACTCCGGCATGCTGGCCTTCTAGAGAGAGTTCCTCTGTCCAGTGTCTGTGTTCTGTTGCCCATCTTAAATATTTTTCTTTTTATTGGCCAGTCTAACATGCTGACCAGACCGGACACGTTGCGTGCGCGAGCGTCGCAAAATACATTTAGAAATCCATGTTATTCAATTATTGCACCCACACTGCGCGCACGCGCCAACGAGCGTCTGCGTTACCAAGGGCTAAAATAGAAGTCATTCCTATTTCTGACGCAGATCACGCTGAAAGTCCTGCCTCTCACATCTCCTTATTGGTTTATAGAAGAAGGTACCCACGTGCCATCTCCTCATTGGTTATACACACGTGGGTGATTGAAAGACGAACTGTTTTGCCGGTAGTCGTGATAATACTATGAACGTTTAGATGCGATCACCATATAAGTTCAACGATGAAATAGCCTGGAAGGAGGAGAGATGACTAAAAAACTATTAATTTGTCGGAGTACAGGACCTTGTTCAGGTAAAATAACAACTCAATGTTTATATCCCAGGACAAATTAGCTAGCAACAGCAAGTTAGCTAAATAGGACAAATTAGCTAGCAAGTGCAAGCTAACTAGCTAAATTGGCAATCATGTTTAATGCTTTTCGACCTGTCCCCAAATTAATGTCATTTATTCAGAGTTTGTTTTGATATTTTAACCTGCGTGTCGTGATCGCGTTTGGTGTGGGGGGGGCAAAATACATTTATGCACGATAGCGCACGATGGCGCACGCGCGCAGCCGGTTTGGGTTCCGTGTAAGATATGGCTTTTTCTTTAAAATTCTGCCTAGAAGGCCAGCATCCCGGAGTCGCCCCTTCGCTGTTAACATTGAGACTGGTATTTTGCGGGTACTATTTAATGAAGCTGCCAGTTAAGGACTTGCGAGGCATCCGTTTCTCAAACTAGACACTCTAATGTACTTGTCCTCTTGCTCAGTTGTGCACCGGGGCCTCCCACTCTTCTTTCTATTCTGGTTAGAGCCGGTTTGCACTGTTCTGTGAAGGGAGTAGTACTGCTGGAGGTCATTTTGGAGGTCATTTTGCAGGGCTCTGGCAGTGGTCCTCCTTGCACAAAGGCGGAGGTAGCGGTCCTGCTGCTGGGTTGTTGCCCTCCTACGGCCTCCTCCACGTCTCCTGATGTACTGGCCTGTCTCCTGGTAGCGCCTCCATGCTCTGGACACTACGCTGACAGACACAGCAAACCTTCTTGCCACAGCTCGCATTGATGTGCCATCCTGGATGAGCTGCACTACCTGAGCCACTTGTGTGGGTTGTAGACTCCGTCTCATGCTACCACTAGAGTGAAAGCACCGCCAGCATTCAAAAGTGACCAAAACATCAGCCAGGAAGCATAGGAACTGAGAAGTGGTCTGTGGTCACCACCTGCAGAACAACTCCTTTATTGGGGGTGTCTTGCTAATTGCCTATAATTTCCACCTTTTGTCTATTCCATTTGCACAACAGCATGTGAAATTTATTGTCAATCAGTGTTGCTTCCTAAGTGGACAGTTTGATTTCACAGAAGTGTGATTGACTTGGAGTTACATTGTGTTGTTTAAGTGTTCCCTTTATTTTTTTGAGCAGTGTATATAATACAAATCAAGGTGAGAGCGATGGAAATGCATTTGGCGGTTGATCTGCTTCTGTTCTGTGGGTGGCACTGTGTGCTCTTTTTGAAGGATGGGTCCCGGTCTCTCCGGGGCCATGGGATGCGGTGGGTCGGGGGTGATCTGCCGGGCATTGGGATGACAACCCAACTCGGGATGAAGAGGGGTTTTAGCAGGTGGAATAGTGGGGACCAATTGGAGGTTTACTTAGTAGCAATGCAAATATCATGGTACAGCTATATAGACACTCGATCATTATTACTTTTTAATTGTACGTTTACAAACATATATTATGATAAATAGAATTGAAACTTGAGTCTCATTATGGTAATTGATGAAATAAGTATAACCAGTTATAATTGAAATGGCTTAGCAGATAATAAGAAAAGACGATCAGTATTTACCTGGCTAGAAGAGAAGGAATATAATATCTATTGTTTACAGGAAACTCGTTCAACAATTTTAGATTAAGTTTTGTGGAAAAGCGAAATATATTTCTCCCATGGGCAAAGAAATTCAAAAGGGGTGATGATATTAATTAACAGTAATCATGAATGTCATGGATATATTGGAATTAGTGGATATATGAAGGCTTAAATACCCTGACCTAGTGAGATATACATCGCGGAGGCTCAATCACGCTAGTCGTCTTGATTAATTTCTTATGTCATTCTCTCTGGCACCAAAAGTTTAAAAAGTGTTGATAGTGGACAGAATGCAGTCGGACCATCACATAATTGGCATATATATTACTCTTACAGAATTTCCACGTGGGCGGGGATATTGGAAATTTAATCAAAGCCTACTGGATGATAACTTGTTTTTAAATAGGACAGAAGAATTTCTTTTTCTGACATAACATAGGTACAGCAGATCCCCTTATTGTATGGGACACTTTTAAATGGGCCTTTAGAGGCCATGCAATTCAGTACTCATCTATAAAACAAAAGCAATTTAGGTCAAAAGAGTCCATATTAACAAAGGAAATTGAAGGACTAACAGTACAGATAGATAGCAATAAAAATGATACCATTGTTGTGCCTTCTTCACCACACTGTCTGTGTGGGTGGACCATTTCAGTGATGTGTACGCCGAGGAACTTAAAACGTTCCACCTTCTCCACTGCTGTCCCTTCGATGTGGATAGGAGGGTGCTCCCTTTGCTGTTTCCTGAAGTCCACGATCATCTCCTTTGTTTTTTTGATGTTGAGTGAGAGGTTATTTTCCTGGCACCACACGCCGAGTGCCCTCACTTCCTCCCTGTAGGCTGTCTCGTCGTTGTTGGTGATCAAGCCCACTACTGTTGTGTCGTCTGCAAACTTGATGATTGAGTTGGAGGCGTGCATGGCCATGCAGTCGTGGGTGAACAGGGAGTACAGGAGAGGGCTGAGCATGCACCCTTGTGGGGCCCCAGTGTTGAGGGTCAGCGAAGTGGAGATGTTGTTTCCTAACTTCACCACCTGGGGGTGGCCCGTCAGAAAGTCCAGGACCCAATTGCACAGGGCGGGGTTGAGGCCCAGGGCCTCCAGCTTGATGATGAGCTTGGAGGGTACTATGGTGTTGAATGCTGAGCTGTAGTCCGTGAACAGCATTCTTACATAGGTATTCCTTTTGTCCAGATGGGATAGGGCAGTGTGCAGTGTGATGGCGATTGCGTCATCTGTGGACCGGTTGGGGCAGTATGCAAACTGAAGTGGGTCTAGGCTGGCCGGTAAGGTGGAGGTGACATGATCCTTGACTAGCCTCTCAAAGCACTTCATGATGACAGAAGTGAATGCTACGGGGCGGTAGTCATTTAGTTCAGTTATCTTTGCCTTCTTGGGTACAGGAACAATGGCAGCCATCTTGAACCATGTGGGAACAACAGACTGGGATAGGGAGCGATTGAATATGTCCGTAAACGCATGCTCTGAGGACGCGGCTAGGGATGCCGTCTGTGCCAGCAGGCCTGCGAGGGTTAACATGTTTAAATGTTTTACTCACGTCGGCCACGGAGAAGGAGGGGGAGGGGTGCCACAGTCCTTGTTAGCGAGCTGCGACGGTTGCTCTGTATTATCCTCAAAGTGGGCAAATAATGTGTTTAGTTTGTCTGGAAGTGTGACGTTGGTGACGTGGCCGTTTAACTTTTTGTAGTTTGTGATTTCCTGTTGACCCTGCCACATACGTCTCGTGCCTGAGCCGTTGAATCGCTACTCCTCCTTGTCCCTGTGCCGGCATTTCGCTTGTTTGATTGCCTTTTGGAGGGAATAACTACACTGTTTATATTCAGCCATACTTCCAGAACTCTTTCCATGGTTAAATGCGACGGAGCGCGCTTTCAGTTTTGCCCGAATGCCACCATCCATCCACTGTTTCTGGTTAGGGTAGGTTTTAATAGTCACAGTGGGTACAACATCTCCATTGCACTTCTTTGTAAACTCACTCACCGAGTGGTCGATGTTGCTCTCTGAGGCATATTCCAACATATTCCAGTCCACGTGATCAACACGATTGTGGACATACTCGGTATACATATCCCGAATGAAAGAAATCTCACTCCAATACATTTTAATAGAAAGTTCTCAAAAATAGATCTTGCTGCCAGGGTCTACCTAGTGACCTGCTTTTTAAATTATGTGAACAAAAAATATTCAATTTTATTTGGAATTGCAAGCCAGACAAAATTAAAAGGGTGAATATGAATTCGAAGGGCAGAATGATTCAATATTAAAGTATTAGACCTCTCACTAAAGGCAGCAGTCATACAAAAGTTATACTTAAATCCAAAATGGTTCTATAATAAATGAGTAAGAGAGTCTCACCCCATGTTCAAGGATGGTCTTTTCCCCTTTATTCAGATTACAACTGCTCACTTTCAGTTGTCTGAAAATGAAATAATCTCCCAAATATCGCACATTTTTTAAACAAGCCTTAGAAAGTTGGTTGCAATTTCAGATTAATCCACCTGAAAAGACAGAACAAATATTGTGGTTAAACTCCAATATACTAATTGATAAAAAATTGAAAGAATTAAATATAAAATTAAAGACCAAAAATGGTTAAAGAAAATTGTGATAAATAAAAATATATTCCAGTTCCATTTTAATGTCTGTTGGATAGAGCTGCAGATGTGGCTGGGATGTCACCCTCTTTGTATTATTTCGGGACCTATATGTATCCCTAGAACTCAGTAGGCAGATTCTTCACCACCAACAACAACACTGAAGGCCAGTGGTGTGAAAGATCAAATAATTGCTTTGTCTCATCCATTCCCTTCCCCTTGCCTCTCAATGAAATCTTAAAGTGGAACTGACAGCATTTTACCAACATGAAATCTTATTCAAATCTGTTCATATACTGTACACCGCCAGAAAGAATATGACACTTTCTGACAAGCGAGCACTTAGATACTGTCATTTTTACGTTTTCATATATTCTTCGAATGTTTGGGAATTACATATACTAAGGCATTTGTGAAAATTCTATAGCAACGTAGGTAGGGTGTGTTCGTAAATTAATTCTGGAGTGTCAGAGTGTGCTCAGACTGCGCTCTGGGCATTTAGTAAATTCAGAGCATTGTCAGATTGTCTGTTCATCAATTCAGAGCTTTTCGTTCTCAGAGTAGGAGTAGGATTGGTCCGAGCGTTCTGACCTCACAACGGCAGTCAAGCACCCAAGCTACTGGCAAACTTTGACCAGCTTGCTAGCTACTTCCAGACATGTATGAGAGAACACCTCACTCTGACCATTTTACTCCCCCTAGCAGATGTGGTTAGGCTGTTTTCATGTTATCTAGAGCTTTGGTGACTGTAGCTGTGCTGCTGGCAACAACTTATGTTTTTTTTGCCAACGTTTTCTGACACCGGCCACATTCAACAGGTGTTGAGCGTTTGTAAATTCATCAGTAGTTCTGCGCTCTGGCACACTCAGAGGAGAGTGCTCTGAAATCGGAGTAGATAGCCAAAGTGAATTTACGAATGCACCCATGGAGTGGGAAAGCGGCCGTGCATTTGGACAATTAACTACAGTAAATAAAACCTAATAAAACATCTGTCTCGTCCAGGACCAGAGTCTACACAGACCGGTGCACCATAGCCAATCAGAGCTACAGTAGGCCTTTATTTGCCACACAGGCCTGCCATCATTCACTTTGAACTGGACTGTGTTTACAAGCAGCAGTTGCAACAGCGCGACTTTAGATCATTAGAACGCATTCGCCAAAAGCCACAAAATACATCTGAATGGATTTCTGCAAATGTGTCATTACATTAACAGTCCTATTGATCAAACAACCATGGAAAAAGGTAGGCTCTCTCTTCCTCGGTTATGTACATCAACAACAAAAAGATCAACAACTAATGCTAGCCAGAGAAAGATGAGATAAAATCTAACAAAGGAACATTAGATAAACCCTCTCAAACTTTTTCAGTTAGTTGGCCGTCAAAATTGCACTGATAAACGATGGGGAATTGTAGCCTACTCACCCTTCTGCAGCTTGCCTGCCAACAATCCATGATTGACCCAACCAAGCACCCAAAGCTAACTGGCTAAAGTTGTCTAGCTTGCTCGCTAGCTACATCCAACACAATTGAAAAAACACCTTACTTACCATTTTACTCACCCTAGCAGAGCTGGCTAGGCTGTTTACATTTTATCAAGAGTGTTCGTAACTAACTATTCCTTTCTTTGCCTATGTTTACAGGCATCGGTCGGTCATATATTCAGTGGGTGTTGTGGGTTTGTAAATTCATCACTTATTCTGCGCTCTGGCACACTTAGATGAGAGTGCCCCGAAATCGGAGTTGATAGCTAGAGTGAATTTGCGAATGCAAGCGATATGCTAACTGGATAAAAGTCATTCAAGTTCTTGCTAGCTAACCAAATGACACCTGCATCCTTAGCTGTGTACAGTATAGCCACCGAAAAACAATATGAGGGGAAAAAGTCAGTCACTCACCAACTCCTCCAATGACATGACATCATCCTAGCTAGCTAACGTCACACTCTGTATCTACGCAAATAGATACACTAGCTTATTAGCCCACGTTATGACTGACTTGTGATCATTACTGTTTTTGTCCAAAATATTGAGCCATTGAAACTGTAACAGTGCATCCCGAATGAGGCAGCAAACAATGTACCAGGCCAGCTGTGATTTACAACCTAATAGCAAAAATGTTTGGGAGTACCAAGAAATGTGTTGGTGAATCATGCATTGAACTGCATCCATCTATTCTGCTAACAATGCCTTAGTGTCATGGAACGTTGAGGCAAATAGAACCTATTTTTTTATTGTATTTTTTGATCCACCATATATTTTGGGGGTAAATATATCTATATACATACATATATACATACATAAACATGCATACATATACATACATACATACATGCACTTTTTTTTTTAGGATATACCTTTATTATTCCCCGCAAACCCTACCACCCCTGCCCCAATAGGAGTAATAGTTACATTTGGTTTGTTTTTAGTCCTTCCTCTATTTCTGATGTCCATCCAGTTTGATTTCTATTTGTAACTGTGCTATTTCACAAAAGTTCTGAACCTATGTACATTTTACAGTCCCTGTATGTTTTACATTTGTTATCTTGGTTTTATTAGTCCCACCCTTCAGCTCCATTCAACCCCTCCCATCTATCTCTTGACACCAAACATTTTGGATTTCTATTTGCCATACATTTTTCAACTGTGCTGTGATGCTTCACAAAAGTACTGAACCTTTCTATTCTCATAGTTTCTACAGATTGTAAATTAAAGATAAAAATGTTTGCAAAAATAATTATTATATTATTGATCGATTGACTATGACTTTTCAAATCACCCAGTATTGCTATCTGCAGCGTTACTTCTAGGTAAATGTTGCAATTCTTCAGCCATTCCTGGACCTGTGACCAAAAACGAGCTAGATATGGACAGTACCAAAATAAGTGATCTAATGACTCTGCCTCCTCGCAGCAAAATCTGCAGAGCTGGGAAGATTGTAACCCCCATGTATATAACATGATATTGGTTGCAAGAATTTTGTATAATAATTGAAAAATGAAAAAGTTTTGAATCCGGTGTCGTTTTGCGTGTCAATTCATAAACCATGTGCCATGGAATCGGTACATCGAAAATCTCTTCCCAACTATTTTGCAATTTATATGGCACAGCTGTCAATTTTTTTGGTCCTTAAAAATGCCACTCAGCTTCTTCACCAAGTAAGATCAGGAACCGGCAGCTACAGAATCTCCCAATGTTAGTCCAATAAATGAATCAAGGAGTTTGTAAAAGCTTTCAGTTGACACGTGGGTAACCAAGTCATTTTTGGGAAGTGAGTCTATTTCAGGATCTGAGTCACAAATTGTTAACAGAATTGTAATTATACCTTAGCTACCAGCAACAGTCTGTGCACTTAACTGAACCTACAATAGGGATGATTGGTCTGGAAAACCCCCTCCAAATGGGGTATCCCCAGTCCCAAGAGAACCCTTCCTTTACAACCATGGAAACCATCACATATTCCACTGCTTTTCTTTTTTCCATGTCACGCCACAGTGGCAGCAGCATACTGCTCAACTTTATTCATACTGGCGTGAATTGGGAAAGGCTTGCTCAGTCACTCCTTCCTTGGCCCCTTTCCCCGCTGCGCCACGCCAGGCCGCCACACACATACACAGAGGAATGTCTCATGTATTTGCTGAGAGCACCACATGAGTATGAAAACGACCTGGAAAGTTACTTTTTCTCTTCATGGTTTGCTATCAAGAAATCAAACAGTAGAGCGATCTCTGTCAGTCACAAGGGGTATATCTCTAGTCTAAGTTCAAGATTAATCTATCTGTCTGGCAATGACTTGTTGGCATTTTGGTGTCTGGGATAGACAATAAGAGTCTTGACCTTTTGAGTCATGTCTCCTCATTTTAGTACAAATCTATAAAGCATGACCAATTAAATTGCACCATTCTTATTTCTTCATGACAAATATAATATATATTGGACATTCTGACTCTGTGCTATGTCTCTATTGTGACTGTATACAGTATTCATATTCTGAAATATGTAACTTTTTGGGCGACCTGACCAAATTCAGATAGAAATATGAGTTATGGATCTGTCATTCTCATTGAAAGCAAGTCTAAGAAGCAGTAGATAGGTTCTCTGTGCACTATTTCTATGCTTCCATTCTTACGTTTTGTTTTTGCGTTGTTTGTACACCAGCTTCAAAAAGCTGAAAATACAATATTTCTGCTTATTGAAAATATATTTCACAGCGGTTTAGGTCATAAAATGATTGCTTGTTTTGTCACATAAACGGGAATTAGGCAAACTATTAGAATTTTAGCAACCAGGAAATGGAACCTTTAACAGGGGTGTGGATCATGATTCAATCTGTCTCCACCAGTAGCCTTTTAGTTCAGCGGCTAATCGTAACATTTGAGGGGAATTGTGACTTTTGTGATATAGGCACAAAATTGCACACACAGCTAGGACAAGTCCTTAGAAGTGTTTTAGCTATAGTGCACATTTTTATATTACCCCCTTGGTGGCAATTTATAATATGGCTGCCAACCATCTCCATGGGGCCAAATTGGGCATGATACGTGGCCGTATCAGCATAAATAATAGGTACATACAGCCCAATGACGGCTTAAATTGTTTGAGGGGGGGTCTGGAGAGCAGTGTTGTAGTACTTGAGTCCAGTCTCAAACCCCATATTGACTGTGTTTACCCCGTCTTGACTCGGCCTCGGACAATGAGGACTTGTAATTATTTCCTGAGACCAGCCGAGACCAGTGGAGTAAAAACTCAAACTCTTATCAGCCCCCCTTTAGTCAGCGCATAAAACTGTTTCCCCAGACCAAATTTCTAAACTCCTTTCATGATATTATCGCCAATGGAAACCTGGGCTTCCTACTTTACTCGTAACATTATTGTCCTTTACTTTAGTTGAAAAATATCCTCAACCCTAGTCACGCTCATCAGAATTTCCTTGCTCCGGTAGTAGGGGAAACCGGGGGAAGTTGTTTGAAAGTTGCACGCTCACTAGTAAGGGGAGACCGGGGGAAGTTGTAACATATTTTGTATTTTTATCTATTTAGAGACCCATTTGGATTAGTGATGATTCCTAGAGTGGCTATTTTCCCTCAGAATGCATTTTTAACTATTCTGAATGTATAAAGAATCCATATGTTGTTCTGAAATATGAACACAGAAATACTGGACATTTTGAACTCCTATTATGGTGGTGATTTGACACAATTATTGTTATGCCTTGTGGGTTCCAAAACCATGTCTTTATAAAAATACAATAATGATGAGATGGGAGACAGGAATTAGTTCAACCACTTATCTGGAATGTGATCTGAATACACATTATGATGCTCTGCGTATACAACTACGGTAAGTATGGAGGTGCAAATGGTACAACCCTAATACACAAAAACTCCTCCCCTCTTACATGAACTGTCAGGAGAGTCTGTTTTACAAGTCCAAGCATCTAGGTGCCTGCCAAGCTCTCGTAGATTAGTACAATAAAGTATAAAACTGTATGCACTCACTACTGTAAGAGCGCCTGCTAAATAACTCAAATATAATCACAACCTGACTCTCAACAGCAATATCTTTGGACTGTGGCGTTGACACAGGTGTTGGCATGTGAGTATTTATTAGGATCCCTATTAGCCGACGCCAACGGCAACAGCTAGTCTTACTGCGGTCCGACACACAACGAAAAATACATTACAGACAAAATACTTCACAATTTACATACACACACACACTACATGTTTTTGTATCGATCAGTTACACATACAGTACCTTTCAGTACATATACACAACAAGTAGGTCACATGGGGGAGAGGCGTTGTGCCGAGAGGTGTTGCTTTATTTTTTAAACCAGGTTTGCTGTTCACTATATATATATATGCGCTATATAAGACGGAGGGAGTTCCATGCACTCCTGACTCTGTATAATACTATACCTTTCCTTAAATTTGTTCTGTACCTGAAAAGACCCCTGGTGGCATGTCTGGTGGGGTAAGTATGTGTGTCAGTGCTGTGTGTTGACTATGCAAACAATTTGGAATTTACAACACATTAATGTTTCTTATAAAACAAGAAGGGACACAGTCAGTCTTTCCTTAACTCTCAGGTAAAAGAAATTGGCATGCATAGTATTAATATTAGCCCTCTGACTACAATGAAGAGCAAGATGTGCGGCTCTGTTCTGGGCCAGCTGCAGCTTAAAACTAGGTCTTTCTTGATGACAGCTTTGCACACTCTTGGCATTCTCTCAACCAGCTTCATGAGGTAGTCACTTGGAATGCATTTAAATTAAAAGGTGTGCCTTGTTAATTTGTGGAATTTCTTTCCTTCTTAATGCGTTTGAGCCAATCAGTTGTGTTGTGACAAAGTAGGGGTGGTATACTATTTGGTGCAGTTGCAAAAACCATCAAGCGCTTTGATGAAACTGGCTCTCATGAGAACTGCCACAGGAAAGGTAGACCCAGAGTTACCTCTGCTGCATAGGATAAGTTCTTTAGAGTTACCAGCCCCAAATAAATGCTTCAGAATTCAAGTAACAGACACATCTCAACATCAACTGTTCAGAGGTGTGTGAATCAGGCCTTCATTTTTTAACATTTTATTTTACCATTATTTTACCAGGTAAGTTGATTGAGAACACGTTCTCATTTACAGCAACAACCTGGGGAATAGTTACAGGGGAGAGGAGGGGGATGAATGAGCCAATCCCCAAGCTGGGGATGATTAGGTGACCATGATGGTATGAAAGACAGCTTGGGAATGTTCATCTTCATGGTCGAATTGCTGCAAAGAAACCACTACGAAAGGACACCAATAATAAGAAGAGATGTGCTTGGGCCAAGAAACACAGGCAATGGACATTAGACCGGTGGAAATCTTTCCTTTGGTCTGATGAGTCCAAGTTTGAGATTTTTGGTTCCAACCATCTTGTCTTTGTGAGACGCAGAGTAGGTGAACGGATGATCTCTGCATGTGGTTTTCCCACCGTGAAGCATGGAGGAGGAGGTGTGATGGTGTGGGGGTGCTTTGTTGGTGACACTGTCAGTGATTTAACCAGCATGGCTACCACAGCATTCTGCAGCGATACACCATCCCATCTGGTTTGCGCTTAGTGGGACTATCATTTATTTTTCAACAGGACAATGACCCAAAACACACCTCCAGGCTGTGTAAGGGCTATTTGACCAAGAAGGAGAGTGATGGAGTGCTGCATCAGATGACCTGGCCTCCACAATTACCCAACCTCAACCCAATTGAGATGATTTGGGATGAGTTTGATCGCAAAGGGAAGGAAAAGCAGCCAACAGTGCTCAGCATATGTGGGAACTCCTTCAAGACTGTTGGAAAAGCATTCCTCATATGTGTTATTTCATAGTTTGATGTCTTCACTATTATTCTACAGTGTAGAAAATAGTAAAAATAAAGAAAAACCCTTGAATGAGTAGGTGTGTCCTAACGTTTGACTGGTACTGTATATCTGGCATAACTGGGACATTTTATTGTATTTTCCACACCCCCTCAAACATTGTAATCCATTATTGGGCTTAATATACCACTTATTGATGAAGTTATGGCCAGTTGAAAATTACTAAAATGTCATTTGATGACACCTTTTGAACACTATTCTGTATACATTTGAAAGGATACATATATCTGGCATACTTGGGACATTTTGTTATATTTTCCACAGCACCTCAAGCATTTTAAGCCGTCATTGGCCTTCATGTACCGATTATTTTTGATAGAAATAGCCTTTTGACTCCTGCCTAAGAAGAACAGATGAAGCTGGTTGGCGGCCACTTTGGAATACTGGTCCCTTTTTAAAATACAATAGGTTAAATCTACAATGGCACTATAGCAGTGGAGGCTGCTGAGGGGAGGACGGCTCATAATAATGGCTTGAATGGAGCAAATGGAATGGCGTGATACCTTTCCACTTATTCCGCTCCAGACATTACCACATGCCCGTCCTCCCCAATTAAGGTGCCACCAACCTCCTGTGCTCTATAGCTAGACTATAGCTAGCTTTTTGTAAAGGTTGAATGGTGTCATCACAAAGACATTTTGTGGAAATGGGTGACCTGTCTCTCTGCAGGACATAATGCATTCCTATGGGATTATAATTAGAGAGATGTGTACAGTTCAAGTTTATCACATTTGTAAATATTCACACATGATGTAATATGATGTACTCTCTGTTCACCCATGACTGCGTGGCCATGCACGCCTCCAACTCAATCATCAAGTTTGCAGATGACACTACAGTAGTAGGCTTGATTACCAACAACGACGAGACGGCCTACAGGCAGGAGGTGAGGGACCTCAGAGTGTGGTGTCAGGAAAATAACCTCACGCTCAACGCCAACAAAACAAAGGAGATGACCGTGGACTTCAGGAAACGGCAGAGGGAGCACCGCCCTATCGACGGGACAGTAGTGGAGAAGGTGGAAAGTTTTAGGTTCCTCGGCGTACACATCACGGACAAACTGAAATGGTCCACCCACACAGACAGCGTGGTGAAGAAGGCGCAACAGTGCCTCTTCAACCCCAGGAGGCTGAAGAAATTTGGATTTGGCTTTGGAAAACACTCACAAACTTTTACAGATGCACAATCGAGAGCATCCTGTCGGGCTGTATCACCGCCTGGTACGGCAACTGGTCCGCCCACAACCGTAAGGCTCTCCAGAGGGTAGTGAGGTCTGCACAACGCATCACCGGGGTCAAACTTCCTGCCCTCCAGGACACCTACACCACCCGATGTCACAGGAAGGCCAAAAAGATCATCAAGGACAACAACCACCCAAGCCACTGCCTGTTCACCCCGCTATCATCCAGAAGGCGAGGTCAGTACAGGTGCATCAAAGCTGGGACCGAGAGACTGAAAAACAGCTTCTATCTCAAGGCCATCAGACTGTTAAACAGCCATCACTAACATTGAGTGGCTGCTGCCAACATAGTGACTCATCTCTTGCCACTTTAATAATTAAAAATTGGATGTAATAAATGTATCACTAGTCACTTTTAACAATTCCACTTTATATAATGTTTACATACCCTACATTACTCATCTCAAATGTATATACTGTACTCTATACCATCTACTGCCTCTTGCCTATGCCGCATGGCCATCGCTCATCCATATATTTATATGTACATATTCTTATTCATCCCTTTACACTTATGTGTATAAGGTAGTTGTTGTGAAATTGTTAGATTACTTGTTAGATATTACTGCACGGTCGGAACTAGAAGCACAAGCATTTCGCTACACTCGCATTACCATCTGCTAACCATGTGTATGTGACCAATAACATTTCATTTGATGATATTATGCATCATTTTAAACAGTAGACTTCAGGGAACACTTAATATAACTTGTAGTGTTTACATGTAAAATAGTGGAACTAGACATGAAAAAAATGTCAAAAAAAACTCTAATTTTGGGCACTTTGTCAGCACTTTTCTATTATGTTTTTGAAGAATACATATACACTCCCCTACATATTTATTTGGACAGTGAAGCTACAGTAAAACTTTTAATTTGGCTCTATACTCAAAAGATCAAATGTTTCATATGAGGCGACAATACAGAATATCCACTTTATTTGAGGGTATTTTCATCTCTTTTACCGTTTTGAAACGAAAGCATCCCCCCATTTTAAAGGTTGCATAATTTTGGGGACAAGTTAACTTACATGTATGTTAAATTAGTCAAACATTTAGTATTTGGTCCCATATTCCTAGCACGCAATGATTACATCAAGCTTGACTCTACACATTTGTTGGATGCATTTGCAGTTTGTTTTGATTGTGTTTCAGATTATGTTGTGCCCAATAGAAATTAGTGGCAAATAATGTATTGTGTCATTTTGGAGTACCTTTTATTGTAAATATTAATAAAATAATATGTTTTGCGGATAATGATTATTGAGAAAGGCAGATGGAGGCACAACGATTATACCCCCAAGACATGCTAACCTCTAACCATTACCAATAACAGGGGAGGTTTGGGGGGGGGGGGGGGGGGTTGGGGTTATGATATTTATGCCTCTGTAAATTTCTCACTCGTCATTATTCTCAATTCATTCATGATTATCCATAATCACAGTAGCATCCACATTCACGTAGAAGTGTTCAGAAACGAAATGTAAAAACAAATACAGTATATATGATTATACCCTCAAAATAAACGGTGACGTTCTGTACTGTCGCCTCATATGAATTTGATCTCAAATCCAAAATGCCGGGGTATAGAACTAAAAGTTGTATCTTCATTGTCCAAATAAATACGTAGGGGAATGTATGTAGCATATTCAGACCATTTTATTGTGTTCTCCAGACCCCATCTAGCATTTTAAGCTGTCATTGGGCTGTATATACCAATTATGTATGGGGATATGGCCATGTGACTCCTGTCCAACATGAGCTGGTTGGCAGCCATATTGGAAATGACCGCCAGGGTGGTAATGCACAAAATCTGCGATGGCACTATAGCCAAAAATGCTTCTTTAGACATTCCCTATCCATGTGTGAAATGTGGTGCCTCTATCAAAATAACAACCAAAAAATAAATTGCTTAACATCTGGCCTTTTGACATGGGAGTGGCAGCATCATATGACCAATGAACACACCCTGTGGAAAAAGCAGAAGCGGCTGCAGTTCAGTGACCCAAAAAGATCTCCCTCTCTTTTGCCCGTCACTGCCTCTCTTCTCTTATTTCATTCTCCCCTCTCTCTCTCTCTTTAATATGTCTCTGTCTCTCTTTCGATCTGACCCTTTAGCTGCAATGTAGGAATTTGTTCCTTCTGACCCCATATCCCAAGGTGGAAACATGACATTATAAGAACTGAGCAGAGTCGTCGGCAAGAAGCACAGCTTTCTATCGAACGATATCAGAGTGACATTGGAAGGAAGGCCTTGACCTGTCCCATTACTTTATTTCTCGACTGACTTCTTCTCTCGGTGCCCATTTCACACTCTTCTCTCCTCTCTATTTATTGCTACATCTATCTATTCAACATCCCACTCGCGTATTTCACAAGAGATGTGAGAATGCAAGGTCATTTTGATTTCTGGAGGTTTCTGTTTGGTTTGTCAATACACCCAGAAGAAAACCTTATATGATTATTTTTCCCACATTGCTTTAGATGGTTAAAACCTTTTGAGTGAAGAGCAGGAAACTTCAGACGTGTGTAGATGGAACGTGCAGCTGTTAGGTAAGGAATACATCTACTTAGTCACACATGCCTGAGTCAATGGCACTTCCTTGAAATGAGAGGTGTAAATATATGGGTTTCCAGGGCACTGGGTCAGTTGTGATTGACTAGGTGGTCAACATTAGATACAGTATTGAACCCTTTGCAGAAGAGACATTTTATCTTGTCTAATCACTGGCGAATAGGGAGGAAAAACCAAGTGTATACGCACTGCGCGGCTAAATAGTAATACAAGTGCCAAGGGTCTAAGGCTGTATCTTACTTCATGTCATAGATAGTTACACATTCAACAGCCACTGTGCAGGGCACCATTGTTTTCTTAAACTTCAGTAGGGGGCAGAAGAGGGTAGGTGTTCTGTGCACAGGTAGGCTACAAGGTATAGTAGGTAAAGAACAGGTAAGCACAATGACGGGGTCTCTCTAGTCTCCGCCCTTTTCTTTTCTTTGCACTCGTTTCCCCACATGGTTTTCTTTGTAGACGCCTCACATGGGTTTCTTGTTTCAATGCAGACTTGTTGACATTATGCGAGTGTTGCAGTGGTCTCAGGCACTGCATCTCAGTGCAAGAGGCTGTATCACATCTGGCTGTGATTGGGAGTCCCGTAGGGTGGCACACAATTGGCCCAGCGTTGTCTGGGTTTGGCCGAGGTAGGCCGTCATTGTAAATAAGAATTTGTTTTTAACTGACTTGCCTAGTTAAATTAAGGTTATATTTAAAATAAATAAATAACATGTATTTCATCACCTCCGCCTCCATGATCATATCTGGCCAGCCCTGGCAGTGTTCTGGGAATGCAGGTTCTTATCAGCTGCCATCAATCCACCAAATAAAAGGTGTTGTGACTGGTTTCCAACTACAACCAGCGGAAAGAAAATAACAGGCACATTACCATCACTTTTATAATGTGTTTAGCTCAACAATAAGTACGTATGAAATGTATCTTAACAATACATGCTGACTGCCTAGTTAAATAAAGGTTAAATAAAAAATAAAAAATTCAATAGGAAATTACAGACCTGTAAGCTCCCCCCTCCTCCTGTACCCTTTAACTTCTCTCTCTCTCAATTCAATTCAAGGGCTTTATTGGCATGGGAAACATATGTTAACATTGCCAAAGCAAGTGAAGTAAATAATAAACAAAAGTGAAATAAACAATAAAAATGTACAGTAAACATTACATTCACAGAAGTTACAAAAGAATAAAGACGTTTCAAATGTCATATTGTGTCTATATACAGCGTTGTAACGATGTGCAAATAGTTAAAGTACAAAAGGGAAAATAAATAAACATAAATATAGGTTGTATTTACAATGGTGTTTGTTCTTCGCTGGTTGCCCTTTTCTTGTGGCAACAGGTCACAAATATTGCTGCTGTGATTGCACATTGTGGTATTTCACCCAGTAGATATGGGAGTTTATCAAAATTGGTTTGTTTTCGAATTCTTTGTGGATCTGTGTAATCTGAGGGAAATATGTGTCTCTAATATGGTAATACATTTGGCAGGAGGTTAGGAAGTGCAGCTCAGTTTACACCTCATTTTGTGGGCAGTGTGCACAAAGCCTGTCTTTTTTTGAGAGCCAGGTCTGCCTACGACAGCCTTTCTCAATAGCAAGGCTATGCTCATTGAGTCTGTACATAGTCAAAGTTTTCCTTAAGTTTGGGTCAGTCACAGTGGACCACTGTGTACTCTCTGTTTAGGGCCAAATAGCATTCTAGTTTGCTCAGTTTTTTTGTTAATTCTTTCCAATGTGTCAAGTAATTATCTTTTTGTTTTCTCATGATTTGGTTGGGTCTAATTGTGTTGCTGTCCTGGGGCTCTGTGGAGTATGTTTGTGTTTGTGAACAGAGCCCCAGGACCAGCTTGCTTAGGGGACTCTTCTCCAGGTTCATCTCTCTGTAGGTGATTGCTTTATTATGGAAGGTTTGGGAATCGCTTATTTTTAGGTCGTTGTAGAATTTAACACCTCTTTTCTGGATTTTGATCATTAGAGTGTATCGGCCTAATTCTGCTCTGCATGCAATATTTAGTGTTTTACGTTGTACACGGAGGATATTTTTTCAGAATTCTGCATGCAGTCTCAATTTGGTGTTTGTCCCATTTTGTGAATTCTTGGTTGGTGAGCAGACCCCAGACCTCACAACCATAAAGAGCAATGGGTTCTATAACTGATTGAAGTTTTTTTAGCCAGATCCTAATTGGTATATCGAATTTTATGTTCCTTTTGATGGCATAGAAGGCCCTTCTTACCTTGTCTCTCAGCTCGTTCACAGCTTTGTGGAAGTTACCTGTGGCACTGATGTTAGGCCGAGGTATGTATAGTTTTTTGTGAGCTCTAGGGCAACGGTGTCTAGATGGAATTTGTATTTGTGGTCCTGGTAACTGGACCTTTTTTGGAACACCATTATTTTTGTCTTAATGAGATTTACTGTCAGGGCCAAGGTCTGACAGAATCTGTGCAGAAGATCTAGGTGCTACTGTAGGCCCTCCTTTGTTGGTGACAGAAGCACCAGATCATCAGCAAACAGTAGACATTTGACTTCAGATTCTAGTAGGGTGAGGCCGGGTGCTGCAGACTTTTCTAGTGCCTTCGCCAATTCGTTGATATATATGTTAAAGAGGCTGGGGCTTAAGCTGCATCCCTGTCCCACGGCCCTGTGGAAAGAAATGTCCTGTAGCTCTCTCTATCTCTCAGTTAACCTGCACCATTTGCCTTGTTTTACACTCTCACTATCCTTCTTTCAGTGCCTCCTGTCTCTTGCTCCGTGACCCCAGATTCTCCCCCATTAGTCTTCTGAGGTTAGCCAGGAGGCCTGTGCTGTCAGATAGACCAGTCGGTCCTGCTAGTTAACCACTCCTTTCCTGGATCTGGAATCCCAAGAATTTTCCTGGATACAAAACTAATGCTAATTAAAACACAATTGAATGTAACAGAACAATAGGCCTCCATGAGAACAATCTGGGGCAGCAGGTAGCCTAGTGGTTAGAGCGTTAGGTCAGTAACTGAAAGGTTGCTGGATCGAATCCCTGAGCTGACAAGGTAAAAATCTGTTGTTCTGAACAAGGCAATTAACCCACTGTTTCCTGGTAGGCTGTCATTGTAAAAAATAATTTGTTCTTAACTGACTTGCCTAGTTAAATAAAGGTAAAACAATAAAAATAAGTTACACAAATCAGGTTGTCACATCTTTATAGGAGTGTATCATTTTTCTGACAACCACAAGTACTTGAGTTTATATGTTTTTGAAGATAGATTCAGCTCATTGTTCTCAGAGCAGGGTAGGGTGCATCAACACACCAACCCAAGTGCGATGACACCACAGTGGTAGGCCTGATCACTGACAATGATGAGACAGCCTATAGGGAGGAGGTCAAAGACCTGACAGTGTGGTGCCAGGACAACAACTTCTCCCTCAATGTGATCAAGACAAAGGAGATGATCGTGGACTACAGGAAAAGGAGGGCCGAGCACGCCCCCATTCTCATCGACAGGGCTGTAGTGGAGCAGGTTGAGAGCTTCAAGTTCCTTGGTGTCCACATCACCAACAAACTATTGTCATGACGTTGCCCTCTTTGGGTACAGCGAGTACCATCCCCCTCTCTCTGTCTCCTACAACTAGGCTGCTGTGGTCAGAGAGGTCGTAAATTCCTGGAGGAGATTATCTCCTCATGGCCACAGTATAGAGACAGAGTAAATTTTCATAGAGAACAAAGGAATTTCTTCCACCTCACAGAACTTGAGGTCCGAACAACATTTATGTTCCAGAGAAGGTATAAAAGATCGGTGAAGATTCCAGCTACGAACTGGTCCGTTTGTTACAACTTGGTGAAACTCATGGGAGACAATAGGACCACATTACCATAACGCTGTTTATATAATAGCCTCAGATATGAGGTTTACATCTAATTGTTGTATAAGATGAATGAGTGAGGATGATACTGTTTGTAAAACTGTGTAATGTGATTTTGGACTGTTTAATGAAGGAAACTCCAATTCCCTTTTGAGTTTAACTAAATCAGAGGACCGCCCATGAGCCCAGTTAGGGTCCTGCATCCTGGGACAGGCCCTTTTCTGCAACTCCCGAATAAAACCCCAACTTTGACAATTTCTCAACAGACCATGTTTCTCTCAATTACGAGAGGACAAATGTTGCAGACCAGCTTACCTCGATAACAAGAGGGCCAAGGTTTGAGACGATTGCTGAATCTTTTAACCATCCCACGTGGTTAAACTCTTAGACTATCGATACCGACAGAATAAGAACAAGTCTTTGATATTAATTACTAGTCTGCAGCTAGCAAATGTTGCAGACCAACTACCGAAACATCTATAACGAAATTAATGAATGTCACTCTGAACTATCCATTCTAACCACGACTGAGAGAGAGAGAGAGAGAGGACGAAAACTCTCCAACAAAAACTAACTTTTCAACAGAGATCCCAACGACACACTGAGTGTAAATATATATATTGATTGCAATTGTTCCCGAATGAGTGAGCGTTCATGTGCCAAGGATTAGCATTTCCATTGTTATAATTATCAACTTTGTAGTGTCTCATCACAGTTGACCCCCACTTCCCTTTTTGTCCACCAAGCCGGGATACCGGTTTATCCCACTAGGGAAACTCCGTTATCATTTCCTATTAACTATCTACTGTTTGTTTATGCATTTCTGTGAATTACTTAGTTAGTAAATAAATGATTTAAGACAATTGATGTATGGATGACTCACAGTGAAGACTGGGTTCGTGCAGATAACCAACAATTTACGACGTTTGGACTGAGACTAACGTGAGGTAAATTAAATAATTCATTCATTCAGAAGACTATTGATCAGATATGAAAATATCTGAAAAGTTATATTAGGAAAATTATAACTTTGTAATCTGAATATTTTCCTTGGTTCCCCGACTTCCTAGTTAATTACAGTTACATGATTAATCAGTTTAATCGCGTAATAATAATTACAGAGAATCTTTGATAAAAACTAAGTCTTCAGTTAATGATAGTAAAGACACGACACTATCATGTCCAAACGCACCAAGACAGTCATGAAAAGGGCACAACAACGCCTATTCCCCCTCCGTAGACTGAAAAGATTTGGCATGGGTCCTCAGATCCTCAAAACGTTCTATAGCTTCACCATTGAGAGCATCCTGAATGGTTGCATCACCGCCTGGTATGCCAACCGTTTTGCCTCCGACCGCAAGGCGCTACAGAGGGTAGTGCGTACGGCCCAGTACATTACTGGGGCCAAGCTTCCTGCCATCCAGGACCTCTATACCAGGTGGTGTCAGAGGAAGGCTCTAAAAATTGCCAAAGACTCCAGCCACTCTGGTCATAGACTGTTCTCGCTGCTACCGTACGGCAAGCGGTACCGTATCGCCAAGTCTGTCGTAAAGGCTTTTTAACAGCTTCTACCCCCAAGCCTTAAGACTGCTGAACAGCTAATCAAATGGCTACCCAGACTATTTGCATTGACCACCCCCCCCTTTTTGATGCTGCTGCTAATCGCTGTTTATTATGTATGCATAGTCACTTTACCCCTACCTACATGTACATATTACCTCAATTACCTCGACTAACCTGTTCCCCGCACATTGACTCGGTACCCGCTGTATATAGCCTCGCTTTTGTTATTTTAATGTTGCTCTTTTATTTTTTTACTTTAGTTTATCTAGTAAATCTTTTCTTAACTCTTATTTTTCTTAAAACTGCATTGTTGGTTAAGGGCTTGTAAGTAAGTATTTCACGGTAAGGCCTACACCTGGAGTATTCGGCGCATGTGACAAAAAAATATATATATTCATTTTGATTACTTATGAGTCGTTGCATTTTCTGTTGACCCATCATTTACTGAAGTACCATTTTATGACATAGTATATGACTATGAATACTAATTCCCCACTTGGGTCAATTGACATAATCATGCTAGGCAGGAAAACAAGATGTCCTGAATCTCATGTTAACATATCCAAATATGCTAATTTCACCATACAGAGACCTAGAGTACTAGTCCTCTGCACAATGCTTGTCATACGTTCTCAATGTAATCAAATAAAAGAACAACTTATCTGAACCCATTGGAAAACTGGCAAAACAGTGTTAGTTCCAAGCCCCATGCAGGGATACAGAAAAAAGTCACCCCAAAGTCACCCCAAATAAATGCTCTGACTGTCAACAGGGAAACAACCCAAAACAGCCCCATGTTCTGAGGATTTACTTTGTGACCACTTCTTAAGATAACACTGTGTGTAAACGTGGACTCCAGCTGAGCTGTCCATCAGCTGATTATACAGACAACAAGATCTAACTGACCAGAAGGACAGGGTATGTGTGAATATTGAGTTGGGAAGAAACATATTACATTTCTTATCTGGGTTTGGCCTTTTTTGGGGGTGTTACGCAATCAGAGCAGATGCCGATGTGGGACACACAACACACATTTGTCCCCAGATAGTGTGGACTGGGTAACACAATAAACTTGCTCTCCTCTCTCCCTTGAGGCCCCTCCAGCAACGCTAACCACAGGCCAAGTCTCTTCATAATTCAACCCAAATGCCTGACAAAATGATTGTGCAGGGAGTGTTCCTTCTCTGAGAATAACCAAAGCAGCTCCCTATCAGAACAGTGTGGGAGTGCTGAGTGAAAGAACAATGAGATAAGAAATGCACATGGCCACCGTTCAGCATTCTTTAACATTCAACCGGGTGTAGCAAGATGGTGTGTTTGAAGAATTAATATTCCCATTCTCTCAGGCACATTTAACACAAGGTCACAGGTGAGGTAGGCTGCAGCAGATACAATGTCTCTTTTTACAGAGTCGGCGAGAGCTGGATTATGGGTTGTGGACAGAAGAAGTGAGGAATTGAACACCTCACATGTTTTTCCTGAAGCCTATTAATCTTTATCCCTGCTGCATCTGTTCCACAGCAATACTGCTCACTCTCTACTGCCCTCTAACTCCACCTCTCCAACCCCTCACCCGCTCCTCTGTCTGCCCGTTTCAGTGCATTCCTATCCCCTGCCATCATTCCTGCAAGCTTTTCACACAGACCTAAAGCTCCCCAGTCCTCCCTGCTGTAAAACAGGCCTGGACAAAGGGCTCTGGTGTTGCTGGACTCCTGGCCCATGCTAGCTTGATCCACGGGGGAAAAAATCTGGTTGGCAACGCGAGCAACACAGGGGAAATATTTGCCCAAGTGCATTGCACGTGTGCTGACTTTCCTCCTGTTTCTTTGTTTTATACAGCCCCTTGTTTCTGGTTACGGGCTATTTTTGGCAAGTTTATAAGCAGCCAGGCAGCACATAATAAGTCTGCACCTCTGTGGAAAGGAGTAGTAATAATAACCTCCATGAGTGGTGAGCTGAGAACTACAGATCCAGAAATTGAGGGCTAGAACTACAATTTTCAAACGTTGCTTTCTTAAACAGAAGCAGCCTTTGGGGAATGAGTCAGACCATTTCATTTCCCTTCTGTGAGTGCCTCCTGTTTTGCTTCGCTATTGTGTTTGACTTTATTACCTTTGGCTCATGGCGATGTCCAAAACTGCATTCCTGCTAAGGTTCTGAGTAGATACTTCTCAGGGCGAGGAGGATGAAATTGAGGTACAGTCTACAGTCCACCCAAAGGTTTCTGTCAACATTGTGGATCTCATTCTGACACGCCTTCATGTCACGTTAAAGGTGTTCTGACAAATGTTGAAAAGTGTCTTTGTTAGTTTGCATAGATAAGACACTTTGTTATGTATTTTATTTATTTTTTTGTAATTAAGTGTGAGATTAGAGATATCAGCTTTCGAGTGATCCCATGCCAAGAAGTTGCCAGTAAGAAAACTGCACACTTAAAAAATAGCTTCTCTATCCTCTACAAAGTCTATGTGCATGTACACACAGACAGCTTTGTCACCATTTGAACTACTCAAGTTGGTAGACATTCAACAGAAACGTCTAGTTTTGTCCACTCTCTCACCTCCTTAAGGAACATGGTTCACACTTCAGACCTGATGATTGATATGCATGTTTGCTGCTTTGGCCTGCCTATAGGGGATGTAAGAGCCCCTCCCACACATATCAGAGAAACTCTACTGAGGAACACAACCAAGGCAATACAGAAAACTGAATTTCTATTTACTCAAAAACAGATCTTCAAACAGATTAATGCGTTGCACCTCTATAGTGTCTAGATAAACAGCTATTCCATTCTGTGCATGTCATTTAAATAGTAGCCAATAGCCATACATCCCAAATCATGACTATTATGTGAGTAGTAAGTAGCAGCCAAGGCACACCCCACTCTATCACTAACCAAACCTCATTAGAAGAGTGTGCTCTGAGACCCTCAATCTACACCTAAACATTAGAGCTGCACAATGTAAATACTGTAATCAAGCTGCTGTTGTACTCGTGCAAACACAGACACACTCGAGCACAGATAAGAACCCAGAGCAAAGCTCAAACAGGGGCCACATACTATCTTCATACAAAAAAATGCAAGGAGAAGAACATACAGACCGGATGCCAATAGACATAAAAACCAAGATGCAATCACACAGACATGCATAGACACCAACAGGATCAGACACACATAGCATGTGCATGTATACACAGACAGGCATGCACACAGCACACAGGCACACACACCTAGAAAAACACTCTCCTGCAGGCATAAGCATCACTCCTACACGCTTGTACACGTGATCGTGCATAAGATAAGAGGCTTATGATAACACATTATGGGGTAAGACATGACAAGGCTTTATAGAATACCACTGTCAGTCTGTGGCTGAAGGCTGTCTGCAGCTAAGGTAACAGGAAACGTCTAGCTTCAGTACTAGCAATGACACATGTTTTAGTTTAGAGAGCTAACCCCAAGCCCTGCTTTGTATGTGACAGAGAATCAGATCTAAATGGATCTCTTTAAATTCAACAGTCAGCTTAGATCAGACCCCTGGGCACTATAATTTAGGCCAACTTGCAGGAAGCTAGAAAATGCCTGTTTGAGTAAAACTATCCACTCAGGTTTGGCAAGTAAACTATTCATTACCCTTGTATATAAATATATACAGTACCACTCGAAAGTTTGGACATAACTACTCATTCAATTATTTTTCTTTATTTTTACTATTTTCAACATTGTGGGATAATAGTGAAAACATCAAAACGATGTAATAACACATATGGAATCATGTAGTAACCAAAAAAGTGTTAAACAAATCCAAATATATTTGACATTTGAGAATTTTCAAAGTACTCACCCTTTGCCTTGATGACAGCTTTGCACACTCTTGGCATTCTCTCAACCAGCTTCATGAGGAATGCTTTTCCAACAGTCTTGAAGGAGTTCCCACAAATGCGGAGCACTTCTTGGCTGCTTTTCCTTCACTCTGCGGTCCAACTCAACCCAAACCATCTCAATTGGGTTAAGGTCAGGTGATTGTGAAGGCCAGGTCATCTGATGCAGCACTGGATCACTCTCCTTCTTGGTCAAATAGCTCTTACACAGCCTGGAGGTGTGTTGGGTCATTGTCCTGTTGAAAAACAAATGATGCTGTATGTATGTGTATATATATATATATATATATATATATAGTCCAAAAATGGGTGTGGTAACTAAGGATTCTAGCTTTAAAAGAAAATGCACAGTAATAGTAACTTTTCTAAACTGTTGTTACTGTCGTTAATTCTCAGACCAGGAACCATATTATGACGAATAGAGCAGTCTCTCTCCTCAGTTTGACTCAGACTAGAGTTACTTACATCATTTCGGAGGGCCTGTTGTCCGGACCTCTGGCAGTTTCTATGGTAGTGCCACAGGATTCAATTCTCAGGCCGACTCTTTTCTCTGTATACATCAATGATGTCGCTCTTGCTGCTGGTGATTCTCTGATCCACCTCTACGCAGACGACACCATTCTGTATACTTCTGACCCTTCTTTGGACACTGTGATAACTAACCTCCAGACGAGCTTCAATGCCGTACAACTCTCCTCCCGTGGCCTCCAACTGCTCTAAAATGCTAGTAAAACTAAATGCATGCTCTTCAACCGATCGCTGCCCACACCTGCCCGCTCGTCCTGCATCACTACTCTGGACGGCTCTGACTTAGAATATGTGGACAACTACAAATACCTAGGTGTCTGGTTAGACTGTAAACTCTCCTTCCAGACTCATATTAAGCATCTCCAATCCAAAATTAAATCTAGAATCGGCTTCCTATTTCGCAACAAAGCATCCTTCACTCATGCTGCCAAACATACCCTCATAAAACTGACTATCCTACCGATCCAGTCTATCACAGTGCCATCTGTTTTGTCACCAAAGCCCCGTATACTACCCACCACTGCGACCTGTATGCTCTCGTTGGCTGGCCCTCGCTTCATATTCGTCGCCAAAACCACTGGCTCCAGGTCATCTATAAGTCTTTGCTAGGTAAATCCCCACCTTATCTCAGCTCACTGGTCACCATAGCAGCACCCACTCGTAGCACGCGCTCCAGCAGGTATTTCTCACTGGTCACCCCCAAAGCCAATTCCTCCTTTGGCCACCTTTCCTTCCAGTTCTCTGCTGCCAATGACTGGAACAAACTGCAAAAATCACTCCCTCACTAACTTTAAGCACCAGCCGTCAGAGCAGCTCACAGATCACTGCACCTGTACATAGCCCAACTGCAAATTGCCCATCCAACTACCTTATCCCCCATACTGTTATTTATTTGATTTATTTTGCTCCTTCTGCACATCTATCACTCCAGTGTTTAATTGCTATATTGTAATTATTTCGCCCCTATGGCCTATATATTGCCTTACCTCCCTTATACTACCTCATTTGCACACACTGTATGTAGACCTTTTCTATTCTATTATTGACTGTATGTTTGTTTATTCCATGTGTAACTCTGTTGTTGTTTGTGTCACACTGCTTTGCTTTATCTTGGCCAGGTCGCAGTTGTAAATGAGAACTTGTTCTCAACTAGCCTACCTGGTTAAATAAAGTTGAAATAAAAAAAATGTCAAGCTCATGAGGTCACATATTATACTTATAATATAATTTAGCTGGAATGCATAAGCCCCATCTAACATCACCTCCCTGCTTTATTTACACAAACTACAATGTAAAACACGGACAAATATGCAGGGCATTCATTGCAACATTGAGAAAAAATGTATTCTGATCAATTTCTGTTGTCTATAATTATTACATTGAACTGTAAAATACATGCTGTTAATCTATCTGGAATGTGACTCTGAGCATGTTACATGATTATAATCATGTCTTCTAGATGTACCTGTTGGCAACCACATGTTGACTGTGCCTCACAGACAGAAAGTGTGACTGGTAACGACCAAAGGCTAAAGACACAGCCACTCAACTGTCACCCACAGATTCCATATGGGATTATGATGAGACAATCTCGATGGGTGACAAGAGTGCATGTGTTTGTATGTGTGTATGCACACACAGTGTTGTGAAACACTCATTCTAGAAACCTGTAATTAGAACCTGCACATTTTACAACAACTATATGGTAGGGTATGTCTCATAGTCAAGGTCTTAAGGTGAGTAGGTGTGTGTGTGGGTGGGTAGGAAGCAATGAAGGTAGTGGGGAAGCCAGAGACAGAGAGATATCACCTCCCATGTCTATATAACAAGGTGCCAAGGGATTTGGCAACTATCCTTCATCATGATAGGCGCAACGTGTGAGTCATGTCTGTAGAAGATATCTCACGGTAGCTACTGTACCCTATGATTACTTCACAGACCGGCTGTTTTTATGAATGAATCTCTCACACGTCTGTGAACATCACCGCTATGAGTAATGGACCAGCTCAGCGATGAGAAAAGGTGCAACTGTCAAGACTGTTAGGACATTTTAGAGTCCTGTTGAAAAGATTACTGTACCTCTTTGATACCAGGCTGGTCTCAGAGGCATACGAAACATACTTTACGTATCATGTAGCATTTTAGCTAACCCTTCCCCCTAACCCTAATTCTAAAATGGAACACCATTCACCTAACCTGCTACCTAAATTCACCTAATCTTTGTCATTTTAGTTCTCCTAACCTTTGACGTATATTATCCAGCATTTGCCGTTAGTTCCCCTGAGCGCCAACGTAAATACTCCCTACAATTCTCCTTTGTGGTTACAGCGCAACAAGCAACCTGGTCTAAGTGAAAGACATATAATACTATACGTCCTCCAAGATTATTTAGGTACTTCAGCCAATTCATATACCATTGTGCGAACAGGTAAGACGTATGACACTATATGTCCTATAATTCATATGATATTGTACGATAGCTATTGTATTCATAATGTAACTGAACGTAAAGTAATATATCATACATTACTGGAGTGTCACAGATTTACATACAGAAAAATACGAATTGCCCTAAGACCACGTTGTTGATACATACACACCCAACTTCCAAAGTGATTTGTCAGTGCATAGTGATTTATTATGAAATAAAGTTGGAGGGATATCGGTCAAATACTCTTTACGCTTTCCAAGGCTGAAGCCAAAGTCCTCCATGATGTTTTTCTTTTCCATGCAGTTCCCAATGTCCCACAGGCTTCTGGAAGTAAAACTTCAACATTTGATGCTCTCTGGGGAGAATTACATTTCCATTTATTTAACATAGAACTTATCCTCCTAACTTCAAATGAGGGTACTTTTACCACAGTAACGTAATAAGCTGTATTGAAAGTCAGTGATAAACCCTTACAGTCTATGGATAAACCACATCTGTTCACCTCAATGTTCTCGAAGAGCCCTTCTCACTATGACTAATTTTGTGAGAATCCTTGTATACATTCTGGCAGCAAATACACTACCAGCGGAAAAGTGGTTTATAAAATTGACAATATGAGTCAGCTTTGTGATTGTATAACATTGAACGTTTTCCACATCTTGAGGGCCTTGATGTAGGTTTTACTTGAACACTCTTCCTTAAAGGTCCAATGCAGCAGTTTTTATCTCAACATCAAATCATTCCTGGGTTACAATTAAGTAGCTTACTGTGATTGTAATAGAAAACAATTGTCAAAAAGAAGCAAAAATAGTTTCTTGGCAAAGAGCAGTTTCTCAAGCAATAATTTTGCTAGGAAAGCAGAACGTTTTGGAACTCTCTTTCTTATTGGTCATTTAACTAATTTACCACCTGGTGATGTCACAAAAACTCCATCCCACAAAAACAGGCAGTCTTTTCAGACAGCTCTTACACTAAAAAGGAATTATTATAGTTTTCACAATTTCACAGTACTATTCTCACCTCATAGTGTGGAAATATATAAAACACAAATTTTCCCATTTTTTGCCCTAGTCAAAAAGTCCTATAAGATTAGTGATTTTTCCAATACATTTAGATTTTTAGCTAGACTACCTGCCACCACAATCCTATAGGATTGTATGTCATCTCAATCAGAATCCTATTGGAATTCTGTTGTACTACTTTTTTTCCTATTGGAAATAAAAAGTAATCTGATTAGATCATATATGTATACAGTAAAAGTCAAAAGTTTGGACACACCTAGTCATTCCAGGATTTTTATTTTATTTTTTATGTTCTACATTGTAGAATAATAGTGAATACATTAAAACTATGAAATAACACATATGGAATCATGTAGTAACCAAAAAAGTGTTTTATATTTTAGATTCTTCAAAGTAGCCACCCTTTGCCTTGATGACAGCTTTGCACACTCTTGGCATTCTCTCAACCAGCTTCATAAGGTAGTCACCTGGAATGCATTTCAATTAACAGGTGTGCCTTGTTAAAAGTGAATTTTGGGAATTTCTTTCCTTCTTAGATAATGTTTTTATTATGTGATGAAATTGATTGATGACAATGAAGAGTTGGTTGATTACTTTCGTAGAGCTCCATGTTTTGTTGCCAGATGTAAAAAGAAAAAAGAAAAAAAAGAAAACAGACACGTAACTAAATCAATGAGTCTGATTAAGGACAGGGAATAGGAAGTGGACTACAATTCATACTTTAATATTTTACGACATAAACCTGATGGCTAGAAAATCACAAACTGTACACGTTGACTTATAAACAAGCGTAAGTCAGATGCTTCCTCTCCATTCAAAGTCACAATGTCAATTTATTTGTCTTTGCATTTTTACTACAGGTGTGTTTAGTCTAGTGGAGACGGGGAGGTGTTCCTGCACAGAAAATGTGCCAGGAGGATGGACTGTCAATATTTACATTTGTTGGTGAACCACAATTTTTGAATTTGCAGGTATTTTCTTGCTGCATGCATGTGTATGTCTTTGAATGAGATTGCACTGTTCAAATCGTCAAGCACACTTTAGTCACAAATGATCCACTATGCATGCAGTTTTGCGGTATATCCTCACAAGTGATTACACATTGTATGGCTATACTTATCCCGGTATCCATGGCAACATCCCTCAACTTTCCATGGCAAGAGTATGGCAAGAATATCTGGCAAAGTCATCAGTGATCTGTGGTAACACTGTTGCCATAACGACAGTGGGTGTGGCAGCGAAGGCAGAGAGAGGAAAAGCCATTAGAAAAGGATCACTGCAGGACAGCACAGAGTTTCATGAAAGTGAAAGAAAGATCCTCAAAGAACAGCAGAAATTGCAGCAAACAAAAGCCCCACACACATCTTTCACATAAAGAGTCTGTTTTCACTGAACAGAAAATGCTCCGGAATGGGAGAGAGAAAGAGAATGTTCTAGCAGAACTGGAGTCAAAAACCCACTTTGAAGGCAATGTTCAATCGGGCTCAGCGCTGTAGGACCATGCTTTTCCATTGATACACATGTTATTTGTTTTCTTAACTTGAGGTTGGGGATGTGGTTAACCTTCTTATGTCTCCAAACAGGATCTAAGAACCAGACAATTGGGTGAAAGTACAGTAAGAAAAGGGTATGTGCAATTTTAGAGGCAGGGTCGCATTTCAGCAGTTTGAAGTATGGTGCAGAGCGATTGCTTTACAATGGCCTTACAACTCTTAGGTCATGCACATGCATTGTCAGCGATGGCTACTTGAGTACCCACATTTGAGCAATAAACACAACAATAATTGAACAACAGTTTAACAACAGTCGAACAAAACATAAACACCATATTGACATCAATCTATTATCATTGTGTTTACACATTGAAAGTGGTCTGGGTTTTGCTTGGAACTGATATTTCACCACAGCGCATCTGATGTCCTCAATAAAGAAGAATGTTTGTGAAAGCACCGCAACTGAATAAATCCTTATAAATTTGTCAACACCTATTTTGCGCATATTTATGGTCATGAGATTCAATCTCCACCCCTTTATTCTAGAACAATTCATTGGATTAAAGCATTTATGACCTGAGGGAGTTGCACAAGTTCCACAACATACACACCCAGACCTAGACACACCCTTTCTGGGTCCTCTGTGGGGGTCAAAGGTTGAGAGAGATATTTCTTACTGCCCTTTTACCCAGAGCTGACTGCACACAAAGCTTGAACGTCCATCAATAAAATGATCTCTCTGTAAAGTGGTCTGTATGTAAAATGACCACTTTACATGATTTAAAATGAGATGATTCTTCAGTAATCTCGGATAGCCAGAAGGAAAATGTGCTTGCGAAAGATTGTCATTTTCCTCTTTAGCTTCTGGGTGGAATGCCATTAACAATTGTGATTACCTTTGTGCAAAGGAAGGAAGCGAAGTCTCCTTCCTCGCAAATGGAAACTCTCGGACAAACCCTTGGAAACCGTTTATCATCTGCACAATGGCTTGAAAATAACTGCACCAGTTTAAGCACTGCCTTCACCCAATCCCGATTCATCCAAATAATCAATGACAAAAACGAAAAACTAGCAACTACAGCTGCTCGTAATCACATAGTTCTACGTAAGCCTTGACAGATTCTTGCCGTGTCATCTGTCCACGAGAATCAGTCCACGAGGGATGAACTCTTCAGTAAGCCTGTAGCTAAGAGGTTATCTAATAGATACCAGCCTAAGACAAAAGAGGTAAACACAGTCGATGAAGTAATCATCATCGTGTGCGCACTGCACGGGGAGGGACAGAGACTCTTCAGACAGTAGAAAAGGGGTCCTGTATGTTGTTCCCTGATGTACAGTTAAGAAAGGAGTGGTCATAAATACTTCACTGACACTTTTGAGGCCAAATAAGGCGAAAGGTGATTAGATCAGGTGATAAATTGATTATTACAAATTGGGTGGTTAGAGCCCTGAATGCTGATTGGCTGACTGCCATGGTATATCAGACCGTATACCATGGGTAGGACAAAACATGTATTTTTACTGCTCTAATTACGTTGATAACGAGTTTATAATAGCAATAAGGCACCTCAGGGGTTTGTGGTGAATGGCCAATATACCACTGCTAAGGGCTGTGTCCAGGCACTCCACGATCTGTTGTGCTAAGAACAGCCCTTAGCCATGGTATATTGGTCATATTCCACACCCCCTCGTGCCTTATTGCTTAAGTAGAGGACGCTCTGATGCAAGTTTGGAATGAATAGGTCAACTGTTTTGAAAGCAATAGGGTCAACTGATAACCACATCCCATGCTAATCTGAAATGGTAGTAAGTGCCCAAAAAGAAATTGTAAGGTGCTTCAATGAATATATTTCAAGATTTGTATATGGCTCTTGCATTGACAATATTGTGTCGATATTGTCACTCACCTGCACATATTTTTCATGGTATGTAAGACGGTTTAACAGTCTGTGGACATTCCAGTCACACAGCTCACACACTTGGATCTATTTCAAGAGAGTGAGGGAGTCCATAATGTATTTCTCAAGGTTTCCATGGCAATGACAAGGGCAAGGGATTCGTTGGCGGGACGAGAGGGAATGGACGGTTTGGCTCAAGGAGTCGTGACTCACTCTGAGACTGGAGAGGAAAGGTGAGGTGAGGGGAAACAGTGCCAAGGTATTGTGTACGATCACAAATTATTTATTTATTAACACAAATGGTCACACCCAACAAAAAAAAACAGTAGACAAATGCTAGCCTCTCTCTTGACATAACATACAGTGCCTTCGGAACGTATTCAGACCCCTTTACTTTTTCCACATTTTGTTACGTTACAGCCTTGTTCTAAAATGGATTAAATAAAAAACAAATCTAAGCAATCTAAGCAATCTACACACAATACCCCATAATGACGAAGCGAAAACAGTTTTTAGAAATTTTAGAAATGTTACTTATTTATTTAAGTATTCAGACCCTTTGCTATGAGACTTGAAATTGAACTCCATTGATCATTTCCATTGGTCATCCTTGAGTTGTTTCTACAACTTGATTGGAGTCCACTTGTGGTAAATTCAATTGATTGGACATGATTTGGAAAGGCACACACCCGTCTATATAAGGTCCCACAGTTGACAGTGCATGTCAGAGCAAAAACCAAGCCATAAGGTTGAAGGAACTGTCAGTGGAGATCAGAGACAGGATTGTGTCAATGCACAGATCTAGAGAAGGGAACCAACACATTTCTGCAGCATTGAAGGTCCCCAAGAACACAGTGGCTTCCATCATTCTGGGGCGGCAGGTAGCCTAGTGGTTCGAGAGTTGGGCCAGTAACCGAAAGGTTGCTAGTTTGAATCCCTGAGCTGACTGGGTAAAATCTGTTGTTCTGCCCCTGAACAAGGCAGTTAACCCACTGTTCCTAGGCTGTCATTGTAAATAAGAATTTGTTCTGAACTGACTTGCCTAGGTAAATAAAGGTTAAATAAATAAATAACTATACATTCTTAAATGGAATAAGTTTGGAACAACCAAGACTCTTCCTAGAGCTGGCCGCCCGGCCAAACTGAGCAATCGGGGGAGAAGGGCCTTGGTCAGGGAGGTGACCAAGAACCCGATGGACACTCTGACAGAGCTCCAGAGTTCCTCTGTGGAAATAGCAGAAACTTCTAGAAGGGCAACCATCTCTGCAGCACTCCACAAATTAGGCCTTTATGGTAGAGTGACCAGACGGAAGTAACTCCTCAGTAAAAGCTACATGACAGCTGGCTTGGAGTTTGCCAAAAGGCACCTAAAGACTCTCAGACCATGATGAAACCAAGATTGAACTCTTTGGCCTGAATGCCAAGTGTCACGTCTGGAGGAAACCGGGCACCATCCCTACGGTGAAGCACGGTGGTGGTAGCATCATGCTGTGGGGATGTTTTTCAGAGGCAGGAACTGGAAGACTAGTCGGGATGGAGGAAAACATGAACGGTGCAAAGTACAGCGAGATCCTTGATGAAAACCTGCTCCAGAGTGCTCAGGACCATAGACTGGGGCGAAGGTTCACTTTCCAACAGGACAACGACCCTAAGCACACAGCCAAGACAACGCAGGAGTGGCTTTGGGGCAAGTCTCTGAATTTCCTGGAGTGGCCCAGCCAGAGCCCAGACTTGAACCTGATCTAACATCTCTGGAAAGACCTGAAAATAGCTGTGCAGCAACGCTCCCCATCCAATCTGACAGAGCTTTAGAGGACCGACAGAGAAGAATGGGAGAAACTCCCAAAATAAAGGTGTGCCAAGCTTGTAGCGTCATACCCAAGAAGACTTGATGCTGTCAAAGGTGCTTCAACAAAGAACTGAGTAAAGGGTCTGAATACTTATGCAAATGTGATATTTCAGTTTCTTATTTGTAATACATTTACAAAATGTAAAGTATTTTTGCTTTGTCATTATGGGGTATTGTGTGTAGATTGCTGAGGGGGAAAAAACAATTTTATCAATTTTAGAATAAGGCTGTAACATAACAAAATGTGGAAAATGTCAAGGGGTCTGAATACTTTCCGAAGCCACTGTATATGCTGATTGATGTTGTACAGCTCAATAATACTGGAATTCTCTTCCTGAAAAGATTACCCTACTCGTTATGGCAGGCCACACATATTCCTACATTATACAAGTAGTATTGAGGTAATCAAGATTGCGAACACAACAGCACTATACCTAGACAAATGTCTACTTGCCTGCAACTTTTGTCAGTCTTCAGTAAATCACAACACAGTTAACCATCATCATCTCATCACCATGATATTCTGACATGGTTTTCTGTAACATATTGCCCCAGACACAGATAATGCATGCAGCCTCAGGCCTCGCTCCATACTACTACAAGTCCCATTGGGGGAATTTGAATGAGAACCTAGCCAGTTGGTGCGGTTGTCCCGGTTTCCATTTATAACTGGTTGTGCTGAGAGACAACTATGGCTGATTGAGAACATGATGGTTCAGAAAAGTATTATTTAACTAATAGTAAAGCGCCTATGAGGTCAATTAATCAAAAAACGGTGTCTGTGATATGATATCAGGACATGGCCTATTGGCAGCAGTAATTCATACAAGTTCATTCATGTATGCAACCAGGGATTGAAACAAAGAGCAATAGTTCTGCTTGGCAACTTCATTCTATGAGATTTACTGACGAGCCTCTGAATCCTTGTCATGTGTCAAATTTGACTATTTTAAGCTACAATTGAAGTCGGAAGTTTACATACACCTTAGCTAAATACATTTAAACTCAGTTTTTGACAATTTCTGACATTTAATCCTAGTAAAAATGACCTGTCTTAGGTCAGTTAGGATCACCACTTTATTTTTAGAATGTGAAATATCAGAATAATAGTAGAGAGAATTATTCATTTCAGCTTTTATTTATTTCATCACATTCCCCGTGGGTCAGAAGTTTACATACACTCAATTAGTATTTGGTAGCATTGACTTTAAATTGTTTAACTTTGGTCAAACGTTTTGGGTAGTCTTCCACAAGCTTCCCACAATAAGTTGGGTGAATTTTGGCCCATTCCTCCTGACAGAGCTGGTGTAACTGAGTCAGGTTTGTAGGCCTCCTTGCTCGCACATGCTTTTTCAGTTCTGCCCACAAATTTTCTATAGGATTGAGGTCAGGGCTTTGTGATGGCCACTCCAATACCTTGACTTTGTCATCCTTAAGCCATTTTCCCACAACTTTGGAAGTATGCTTGGGGTCATTGTCCATTTGGAAGACCCATTTGCGACCAAGGTTTAACTTCCTGACTTATGTCTTGAGATGTTGCTTCCATATATCCACGTAATTTTCCTGCCCCAATGATGCCATCTATTTTGTGAAGTGCACCAGTCCCTCCTGCAGCAAAGCACCCCCACGACATGATGCACCCTCGTGCTTCACGGTTGGGATGGTGTTCTTCGGCTTGCAAGGATCCCCTTTTTCCTCCAAACATAACGATGGTCATTATGGCCAAACAGTTCTATTTCTGTTCCATCAGACCAGATGACATTTCTCCAAAAAGTATGATCTTTGTCCCCATGTGCAGTTGCAAACCGTAGTCTGGCTTTTTTATGGCGGTTTTGGAGCAGTGGCTTCTTCCTTGCTGAGCTGCCTTTCAGGTTATGTCGATATAGGACTCGTTTTACTGTGGATATAGATACTTTTGTACCTGTTTCCCCCAACATCTTCACAAGGTCCTTTGCTGTTGTTCTGGGATTGATTTGCACTTTTTGCACCAAAGTACGTTAATCTCTAGGAGACAGAACGCATCTCCTTCCTGAGCGGTATGACGGCTGTGTGGTCCCATGGTGTTTATACTTGCGTACTATTGTTTGTACAGATGAACGTGGTACCTTCAGGCATTTGGAAATTGCTCCCAAGGATGAAGCAGAGTTGTGGAGGTCTACAATTTTTTTTCTGAGGTCTTGGCTGATTTCTTTAGATTTTCCCATGATGTCAAGCAAAGAGGCACTGAGTTTGAAGGAAGGCCTTGAAATACATCCACAGGTACACCTCCAATTGACTCAAATGATGTCAATTAGCCTATCAGGAGCTTCTAAAGCCATGACATAATTTTCTGGAATTTTCCAAGCTGTTTAAAGGCACAGTCAACTTAGTGTATGTAAACTTCTGACCCACTGGAATTGTGATACAGTGAATTATAAGTGAAATAATCTGTCTGTTAACAATTGTTGGAAAAATGACTTGTCATGCACAAAGTAGATGTCCTAACCGACTTGCCAAACTATAGCTTGTTGACAAGAAATGTGTGGAGTGATTGAAAAACGAGTTTTAATGACTCCAACCTAAGTGTATGTAAACTTCCGACTTCAACTGTATGCTAAGAGGTGACACTGTTCAACTACATGACAATTTGAATAAGCTGAGGGAATGCTCAAGAAAAGGTAAAACAAAGTTCATATGAGGCTGATTAACTTCATGACATTCAACATTCATTTCAGAAATCTCTAACAGATGAATATATTAAAAAGGGTTCATAAGTCAGTTGATACACTATTACTTATAGATCATTATGAATCTGTAGAAAACGGTTAGTAAGACATTGGTTGAAATTGTGTGGTTGATGTTTTGATGCTTGGCAAATAGTGTGATTAGTAAGAAAATCACACCATTTAAACCAATTTGCTATGTGTTATGTTTATTATTGATTCCTAAACTAAACTAATGATTAACAATCTACTTATAAAGCCTAGAAAGCCTTATATTAATGTAAAGTGTTACCATCCAAACTTACTCAAATACAATAATACCTGAGCATACAACAACATAAATAGATCAGAAAGTTTAGCAAGGAGCAGGGTAAGGACTGACACAAGACATCAGATCTGTTTACACAATAGCCTGCTGAGGACATACTGCTCTCATATTTCACCACAGATTTCACATTCTAACAGTTATTCTAAAGCCCCAGCCCCTATGCCGTACCTCCATCACGGGAAAAAACACCCCAAAATACCAACAAAATGGTGTTTTTCCTAACAGGCTCCAAAAGCCAGGTTACGGTTTCGTGGGCTTGTGTTAGAAACTAAAAGTGTTCTGTTACACTGCACAACTCCTCCCTCTCCTACCATTCACCCAGAGGCCTGGCCAATGAGAGTTAGCCATTGGCCCCTCCCACCAGGGAGGCTCTTAAAACCAGTGTTGTAGCTAATTCTCTGTCTATCCACTCAGGTCTCCCCAGTACTCCAGACAAGCCACCTGCCACTCTATCTCCCCCTTATTCTCCTGCACTCACCAACCACTCAAGACCAGCCAGGATGTCGGTCAGGAAAACCACCAGCTACACAGTCAAGTCCTCTTCCTCCGGGGCAGCCCCTCGCAGCTTTAGCAGCATGTCCTACTCTGGACCCAGCCAGGGGGTCTCTCGCCAGAGCTACAGCGCCCGCAGCTCCTATGGAGGGGCCAACAGAGGCATGGGAGGTGGGTTCGGTGCCGGTGGTGGAGGCGGCAGCTACATTTCCAGCTCCTCTGCCTATGGAGGTGGCATGGGCCTGGGGATGGGGATGGGGATGGGTGGCGCCTCTCATGCCCCCATCACTGCTGTCCAAGTGAACAAGAGCCTGCTTGCCCCCCTTAACTTGGACATCGACCCCAACATCCAGATCGTCCGCACCCATGAGAAAGAACAGATCAAGGGCCTCAACAACCGCTTTGCCTCCTTCATTGATAAGGTCAGTCCTGGTAACTTGTCTGTCTGTCTTTCTGTGCCTATGAAGATATCTGACAATGTAGTTTGCCTGGAGCTTGTAAACTGCCAGAAAATGTAAAAGTGAAGTAGAGACAGTCATGTACTATGGGATTTTATGAATCTATCTCTATTAGCCATTAGAATGCTGAGGTGTCTGTTGTGTAATGAATGTGGAACAACAGAGAAGATCCATAGAAAAGTCCACGTTGTGTAATGCTGGTACACGCCATTAGAGCTCTGTTACAGTATGTTAGGTTGATTACAAGCACAAGCAAACTCATGAGTTTGGAAAAGGGAAGGAAATGTAGAAAAGTCTGTTATTGAACAAAGCACAGATACAGTCAAACTAACTACTTGTGATCGTTTTTCCCTGGGTTCTCAAGAATTCACATCTCATGGTTTTGCAGTAATTGTCCTTTTATAGTGATGAATAACAAATGTGCAGCAGGGTGGGGTGGGGGAGAGAGTTTATACAGAAGGGTGTCTGTCTCTGGTTAGAGTATAGCTCATAGCTAGTGATCTGGTTTACATTGGGAATGGCTACCCTGACCCTGCGGAGGGGTGTATGTGACCCGCCGCTACCCTGGATGACATGACAAAAAAGGTCATACACCTGAAACACAGACAGGAGCATTTGGTCATCACCATCATTGCTATGCTTACGCACATTTCACATTCCTAACAAGTCTTGGAACAATGGAGTGAAGTTCATTGATAGGGTAGCCTATACTGGTAGATGGAGGGCAACATCTGAACACGGTCTAACATCAATAGATAACATTTACAAGTGATAGCAATGTTTGATATTGCTTTCATTCATGCCTGGGGGGCGTTTTCTTTCTGGGTTTTCTACTGGCCTATCTGTCCCACATGCGTAGGCTGCTCCAGTGGGTTAATATTTTAAAAGGGCAGCTGGTTTCATGTTCGAGCTAACACTAGTGGATTGATTACATAAAAAGGAGCAACACTAATCAGAAAGAGATTTCACCTCTGCATGTTTCCAAAGAAACTAAATAAAAATGTGCAAATAGACTCTCTTTTCTTATCGTGATAACAATTCCCTTTTATACTTATTTCTAAGTATTGACTCTTAACCAATACCAGTTGACGCAGCCATTTCAGGAGAATTCCTGATCTCACCTGAGGCTCAGCCAGGAGCATTGTCCACTGACAGCCATCTATCTATTTTCTCACCCTATTGTTAGTAGCCAACATGTCAGTCTGCATGCTCTCCCCCTCCCCCATTACACCTACCTGTATACTGCAATCAAATATTTACATTCTAGCCGTTTGGATGAAGCCCCGCCTATAACTTTGTCCTGTTCCTCTCTTTTCTCCACTTCCCGACCGTGCCCTTTTAAAACAGGAAAACATGAAGGAAGCCTAAATCACCAGCTCTTTCCATCTGCCCCCTCTGCCTCCTGTCAGGATGCACGTCATAGCTTCCTTGGAAAAACAGCTTGCTAGGTCTATCCTGAAAACAGAGGCAGCTGTCCGTACAAGTTCCAAACACTAATTGAAGCAATAAACACCCTAATTTAATGAGGATGACATGATTGTCATGGATGAGTCATGTTAGCCCACCATCAAAGTTCCTAATGTCCTTTTATTCAAAAATTATATTATTCTCTTTATTCTCTCATATAAAAACAGAAAAAGTCCCAAAGGCAACAATATAATATGATAAACTCAGTGTGCCTATCAAATGAATAAACATCTACCCCCTCTCTCTACACATAGGTACGCTTCCTGGAACAGCAGAACAAAATGCTGGAGACCAAGTGGGGTCTCCTCCAGGGACAGACCACCACCCGCTCCAACATTGATGCCATGTTCGAGGCCTACATCGCCAACCTGCGCAGACAGCTCGACGGCCTGGGTAACGACAAGATGAGGCTGGAGGCTGACCTGCACAACATGCAGGGTCTGGTCGAGGACTTCAAGAACAAGTGAGTTAGACTTCAAGAAGAAGTGACTACAAATGTTACTCCTTTTACCTAGCAGACCCTCAGCCACATTCTCAGCAAATGCTGTGATTAGGCTTCTGTCCCAGTGCATAGCACCATTGTAGAGATAAGGTCATGGAATGCATGTTAGTAAAGGGAGTTTCATGGAGTTTTTGATTTAATCAGTAATACAGGACACACCAGTAATAGGTCATTTCAGTACTATGGATGGACAACACCCAACTGCGGTCAATTGTTTTCATATCATAGGGATTACTCCATTGAATAAGCGTTTCCTGGAGGGACCATTCTATTTCATATATCTGGAGGTGAAACTCATTTAGATGACAGAGCTGGATGTCTTTCAGCTTCATGTCACACACCTGCATCATGGCGCACACATCAGTGTGTCAGTCCTGACAAATTATATGAGCATTTAAGCAGTCTATGTCCTTAGGAGAAAAAGCACAAAGTAAAGAAACACCACACAAGTTTGGCATGGAGTCAAGTTACCACAGCAGAAAACAATTCCCAGACGCATATTTGTTGTGGACGTAGCACTCATGCCCCCTAGTGTGAAAATTGTACATTACCTATATAACTATAATAACACATAATAAATAGTTACAATATAATTATGACATAGAAATATATAAAATGTAATCTTGAATATATGAATATCAGAAAAAAGCTAACAATGGCTCTGTATCTTCTTCTCAGGTATGAAGACGAGATCAACAAGCGTACAGAGTGCGAAAATGACTTTGTGCTCATTAAGAAGGTTAGTAACTTAAGTTTGGATCCCATTCGTTTTTCTGTCATTCTCTTATTGTCATCTTGCCATCTTAGTAACGTATTGATTGTGAATGTTCCACTCAGGACGTGGATGAGGCCTACATGAACAAAGTTGAGCTGGAGGCTAAGCTGGAGAGTCTGACAGATGAAATTAACTTCCTGAGGCAGATCTATGAGGAGGTACGGCACTGAGCTCATCGCTTAGCTACTTCAGTTGTTAATAAGACACTCATTCATTACAACCAGTTGTGTTGTTGGCGGCTTCCAACAACTGCTCTGATGTATTTGCGTATAGTTTATTTATTCACTAAGTTATGGCATACGGATCTGCTTGGTATCTGGACTTTGATGTCAAACTGATGGACTCAATCTGGGTGGGTTTTTATCTCTGGGGAAGGCAGACGTCTGAAAGCCTTGTCTGCAGTAGGCCAAGTGTTTAATGGTCTCTCTCACCTTCTCTCTCTTTCCTTCTCGCTCTTTCCAGGAGCTGCGTGAGCTTCAGTGCCAGATTAAGGACACCTCAGTGGTGGTGGAGATGGACAACAGCCGTAACCTGGACATGGATGCCATCGTGGCTGAAGTGCGCGCCCAGTACGAGGACGTCGCCAACAAGAGCCGGGCAGAGGCGGAGACATGGTACAAGAGCAAGGTACAGTAATGGGCTTAAATATATTTTTTCTCCCTTTGGCCACTTAATTATGTTCAGGTCTGCTAATAGCCTTTCAGTACATTGTATGTGGTTCAAATGAACATAAGTTGATGTCACATGGTTCGTCCACACTAACCATGTATTACCAACAAACCATCCACTTTCGCCTCTGTTGGATGTTTAGTATGAGGAGATGCAGACATCTGCCACCAGATATGGGGATGACCTGAGATCCACCAAGACAGAGATCTCCGACCTGAACCGTATGATCCAGAGGCTGCAGTCTGAGATCGACTCCGTCAAGGGACAGGTACACAATAAAGAATCTCTGTGCTAAGAATTAGATTGGTGGCATGTAGACCCACATGATGTTGACAGAATAGAGTATTTTTCAACGGCATTATCAATTTGATAAAGAGCAGAAGTAGCGACATGCTGCGTCTTTGTCATCTGTTAGCGTGCCAACCTGGAGAACCAGATAGCCGAGGCTGAGGAGCGCGGTGAGATAGCAGTGAAGGACGCCAAGCTCCGCATCAGGGACGTGGAGGATGCCCTCCAGAGAGCCAAGCAGGACATGGCCCGGCAGATCAGGGAATACCAGGACCTGATGAACGTCAAGCTGGCCCTGGACATTGAGATCGCCACCTACAGGAAACTGCTGGAAGGAGAGGAAGACAGGTGAGCGGAAATGGGAAACATCAATTTGAAAGTACAGTGTAATCTTAATATAAGATAATGGACATTTATTACCAAAAACATACATTTTCAAAAGGGTCTTCTTTTCACCACCAGGCTAGCAACTGGTATCCAGTCCATCAACATAACCAAACAGAGCTGTAAGTACCTGCTTTCTTCAAATAAAACCCTGTGTTTTCCCCTTATGTGTTGTGGTGCATTCATAACATCTTGATATTCATATTTAGCCAGCCCCTACTCACCTGTTGTCTCTCTCTGTGTCACCTTACAGCTAGCTACAACTCCTTCCCCTCTGAGAGTGTTAACAGCAGCTACACTAGCGGCTACTCCAGTGGCTTCTCTGGCGGATACGGTGGTGGATACGGCAGTGGATACGGCGGTGGCAGCAGCTACAGCTCTGGCAGCGGCTACGGCGGCGGCAGCCGCTACGGCGGTGGCAGCGGCACCAGCATCACCACCCAGAACAAGAAGAGTGTTGTCATCAAGATGATCGAGACCAAGGATGGCAAAGTTGTTTCTGAGTCCTCTGAAGTGGTGGATGATTGAGCGACTGGATAATGCCCCCTTGTCTACTCTCTTGCTCACCATTGTAACAATTCAAGTGAAAGGCAAACAATGCTACATGAGAAGAAATATAAATGTGGCTGTTAAGCAATAAACATTTTTAATCCAACCAAAGATTTGAAAGGGACCAAATAATATTTTTCTTGTTCATACTGTATGTCTTTTGCCTTTTCTAATTCTGTACTAAAACAAAATGCCTGCAGTTTGCTACACCACAAGTAAATAAGCAAAACCATAAGTTGCAACTTGTAGTACATTCTGTCCAAACCTATGCAACCCTGTTAACTGTATAGAGGGCCATTCTCTGAGTTCAGTTGCATGAAATGGATGATAACGTTGTGTTCATGAGTAGTGTTGCTCAGAGTGAGTGTGAATGTAACAGTGCAGCAGCCGTGTTTTTGGTCAACTAGTCTAAAATGTCTGCTAGGCTTAAGTAGAAGTAGCATGACTTCCCTGTCGTGTTCTATTGGACGCCAAGGAAGCTGCCCACAGTGTACTGTTGCCTGAGGTGCTGTTTTTGCTACCAAACAATTAAATGTGTTTACTGGAAACTGCTTGGGTTGTCTGAGTTTCTCGTCTTGATTCTGTATGCATATAGGTAGCCTAGTGGTTAGAGCGTTGGACTGGTAACGGAAAGGTTGAAAGATCAAATCCCCGAGCTGACAAAGTAAAAATCTGTCGTTCTGCCCCTGAACAGGGTAGTTAATCCACTGTTCCTAGGCTGTCATTGAAAATAAGAATTTGTTCTTAACTGACTATCCAAGCTAAATAAAAAAACATTTTTATTGTGAATTCCAACATGGCAGCCATGATTGCGTAATCTAGAATTATGAGCTGTGTTCAACCCTGTCACTCAGAATTTCCCAACTTGGCTTGCACACATAAATGAGCATCCGATGTCATGAAGTCAGTGTAAAAACCTGAGATAGACCACTGCGCCACCCGGGAGGCCCCTAAGTTACTGCACTGCACTCTGTGCCAACAGAGATTCTGGGTTTGAGCCCAGGCTCTGTCGCAGCCGGCCGCGACCTGGAGGCCCATGGGGCGGCGCACAATTGGTCCAGCGTCGTCCAGGTTAGGGAGGGTTTGGCCGGCAGGGATATCCTTGTCTCATCGCGCACTAGCGACTCTTGTGGCGGGCCGGGTGCAGTGCACGCTGACCAGGTCACCAGGTGTAAGGTGTTTCCTCTGACACATTGGTGCGGCTGGCTTCCGGGTTGGATGTGCATTATGTCAAGAAGCAGTGCGGCTTGGTTGGGTTGTGTTTCAGAGGACGCATGGCTCTCGACCTTCGCCTCTCCTGAGTCCGTGCGGCAGTTGCAGCGATGAGACTAGACTGTAACTACTACCAATTGGATACCATGAAATTGGGGAGGAAAAAGGTGTAAAAAAAAAAAAAAACGGAGATAATGGCTTTGTTCAAGACAATCAAAACCATGGGTAAATTGTGACTGACTGATCTACATATAATAAAGAGTAGTTATTTATTATGCAAGGTTCTTTATAGATCAGTCAGTCGGCTGTCGGCTGCAATGTCGAGCAAGCCCGACGTTAGTAAAAGTGAAAATGGGGAAGTGTAACGGCTTTCTTCCTGGGATGAAGGAGAGGACCAAAATGCAGCACAGTTAGTGTTCAACATGTTTAATTTAACGAACTGTGAACACTTACAACAATACAAAACAACAAACGTGAAAACCGAGACAGTCCTATCTGGTGCAGAACACAAACACAGAGACAGGAAACAACCACCCACAATCCCCAACACAAAACAAGCCACCTATATATGATTCTCAATCAGGGACAACGATTGACAGCTGCCTCTGATTGAGAACCATATTAGGCTGAACACAGAAACAGACAAACTAGACACACAACATAGAATGCCCACCCCAACTCACGCCCTGACCATACTAAACAAATACAAAAACAAGGGAAAACAGGTCAGGAACGTGACAGGAAGAGACATAGAAGCATCCAGTGGTAGTAAAGGAGAAGGGACACAAGTTGAAGGTGATATACACAGCACCCCAACAAATGACTCCACACCTCTACACAAGCCTTTTTTGGGCTGTGATAATATATTGCACATCCTTCTACTGTGCATAACACCAAAATAATCACCAGTGTCGTGCAGTACGAGTAACACAGTGACATACATGTCTATGTCCTAGACTGAATGCAGTGATGACCCACTGGGCACACACTGGTTGAATCAACGTTGCTTCCATTTCCTTTCTGTATGCATTAACTTCTCTAAGATAGGGGGCAGCATTTTCACGTTTGGATGAAACGCATACCCAAATTCAACTGCCAGCTACTCATCCCCAGAAGATAAGATATGCATATGGTTAGTAGATTTGGATAGAAAACACGCGGAAGTTTCTAAAACTGTTTGAATCATGTCTGTGAGTATAACAGAACTTATTTAGCAGGCGAAACCCAGAGGACAAACCATTCAGTTTTCTTTTTTTTTGAGGTCACTCTCTTTTCAATGGATTTTCATTGGGAATACAGATTTGTAATTGACCTTCTTGCAGTTCCTACCGCTTCCACTGGATGTCAACAGTCTTTAGAAATTGGTTGAGGGTTTTTCCTTTGTGTAATGAAGAAGTATGGCCATTTTGAATCGGGGTCACTTGTTGTGTCCTGTTTGTTAGAGGCGCATGACCAGAAGGCTAGCTACAGTTTGTTTTAATCCTGTATTGAACACAGATCATCCCATCTTCAATTTTATCGATTATTTACGTAAAAAAATACCTAACGTTGTATTACAAAAGTAGTTTGAAATGTTTTGGCAAAGTTTACAGGTAAATTTTGAGATATTTTGTAGTCAAGTTTCACAAGTTGGAACCGGTGTTTTTCTGGATCAAACGCGCCAAATAAATTGACATTTTGGATATATATCGACGGAATTAATCGAACAAAAGGACCATTTGTGATGTTTATGGGACATATTGGAGTGCCAACAAGGCATGAATTATATTTTTATTTCTGCATTTTGTGTCTCGCCTGCAGGGTTGAAATATGCTTCTCTCTCTGTTTACTATGGTGCTATCCTCAGATAATAGCATTGTTTGCTTTCGCCGAAAAGCCTATTTGAATTTTGACATGTTGGCTGGATTCACAACCAGTGTAGCTTTAATTTGGTAACTTTCATGCGTGATTTAATGAAAGTTCGATTTTTATAGTAATTTATTTGAATATGGCGCTCTGCATTTTCTCTGGCTTTTGGCCAAGTGAGACAGTAGCGTCCCGCCTAAACTCAGATTTTTGGATATAAATATGGACTTTACCGAACAAAACATACATGTATTGTGTAACATGAAGTCCTATGAGTGTCATCTGATGAAGATCATCAAAGGTTAGTGATTAATTTTATCTCTATTTCTGCTTTTTGTTACTCCTCTCTTTGGCTGGAAAAATGGCTGTGTTTTTCTGTGGCTATGTACTGACCTAACATAATCGTTTGGTGTGCTTTTGCCGTAAATCCTTTTTGAAATCAGACATGTTGGCTGGATTCACAACAAGTGTAGCTTGTTGTGTCTTTCATGTGTGATTTTTATAGTAATTTATTTGAATTTGGCGCTCTGCATTTTTACTGGCTTTTGGCCAAGTAGGACGTTAGCGTCCCACATATCCCAGATAAGTTAAGAAGCCTTTAGACAACATGTCCCAAAAAACATGTATTTTTTTATATTCTCATTTCACCACTAGCAGCCTAGATATGCAATAATTGTATTTGCGCTCAGAACACAAAAACTTTGAGTGACTGTCAAAAATGTAATTTAAAGAAACCATACAGGTAACTGTCAAAATAAAGGAAACACCAACATAAAGTATCTGGGCCACCGTGAGCCAGAACAGCTTCAATGAACCTTGGCATAGATTCTACAAGTGTCTGGAACTCTATTGGATGGCATATGGTTTACATAATTGTCATGTTCATCAAACCATTCAGTGACCACTTGTGCTCTGTGGATGGGGGAATTGTTATCCTATGGGGGCATAGCCATGGTAAGCAAAAAATTATGGCCTACCCAGCATTTTTATACATGACTCTAAGCATGATGGGATGTTAATTGCTTAATTTGCTCAGGAACCACACCTGTGTGGAAGCACCTGCTTTCAATTCACTTTGTATCCCTCATTTACACAAATGTTTCCATTATTTTGGCAGTTACCTGTAGTTGAAGGCCTACCAGAGACAAAGCGCTCTCAATACGTCCTCTCAGCCAGTAGAGGGAGCAGTATAAAATGTGGTGTACTCTGTGATAGAAGTCAGATTGAGTTATTTTGCACTGCTCACTAGGGGGCAGCATAGTATAACAATATCTTCACTCCTCCTCATCACCCAACACCTTGATATGTTCCTTCATAGGCTGTTGACCACTCCCTTTTTCAGAATGCTGTAATTGAAGTGGTGTGATACTACATGTAAAATACAAACATGTACAAAAATATGACATTATCAATTAGGTGGGCTTTCCCTTAAGTAGGCTGGCCTGATACCAATGAGATACATGGCCAGCTAATGCAGCCTGAGTGCACATATCATGTATTTACTATGCATAAAACATACATTCTGGCATGCAGTGCTCCAACCTATATCTCTTATGAATTGTTAGATTAATGTAAAGCACCACATTCATGTAGTAGAAAACTGTTCAAATGGTTCTTCCCAGTTGTGGGAACGTATGTTTTTGGTTTCCCATTGGTTCTGAGAACAAAGCCATACGTAATTTGAACATTAAAACTGAACACTTTTTAAACATTCTTAGAACGGAAGTGAAAATTTAGCCTGTTCTGGGAAAAATGTTAGGAGGCGGGGAGGTTCTGAAAATGTTTTACTATGTTTCCCTGAAAGTTTTCCTGGGACGATTTATTAACGTTCTGAGAACGGAAATGAACATTCTCTAAATGTTGTGAACAAAATGTTTTTGAATATCTCCCTTAAAACATTCACTGAATGTTTAAATAAGACTTTTAATAACACTGCTAGCTTAGGTTAACTATTTTGATCTCCAAGCACAGATACTGTAGGACAAATGGAAATTAATTTGCTTCGGCATTAATCATGCAAAAACATTTATATTTTATTGTGGCACGGCATCAGTGAGTTTCAAACCTATGATCTTCTTTTCTCTGTCCATGGAATTAGTCCACTGCGCCACCAGGATGGAGCTAGCGTGACTCGTTAAAGCTGTTTATTTTAGTCTATTCAAACCGACTCCATTTCAAATGAAACAAGATAAGGTGTGGCCAATTAGTGTGTCAGCCAACAGAGGATAGAGAGAGTTTTGTTGATGATAAGAACTGAATGTATATTGTTTTTAAATAAAAAGTTGTCTTAATGTTCTGAGAACATGACTGCAGAAAACGTTATGCGGACGTATTGAAATTCCCACAGAAGAACGTAGTTTCTTAACGTTCACTGACCTATTTGGGAACACTTCCAATGTCAAACCAGTTGGAGAACGTTCTTAAAACATTACCAAAATGTAAATTAAATGTAACCATGTTAGAACTTTTAGGAAAGTTCTGTTAAAGTAATAAAATACCAAGAAAATAACGTTTTCTTTTGTGAAGTTCCTTAATTGTGCTGAGAATGTTCCAAAGTAAAGCAACAATTCCCAGAAAGTTGTAGGAAGGTTGTGTGCAAAATAACCATAGGACAACCACGCTCTCACCAAGCTCTAAGAAACATATGGTTCTCAGAATGTTATGTGCTAGCTGGGTTGTATCTTGAATTTGACCTCCATGTCGCATCGACTCAAAAAGCTCTAAAATCAAAAACCTGCTTGTCTCCTTTGGGGCCTCTTTGAGACACCGTCACTTGAGACAGCTGTGGATTCCATGCTCTTTACGGCCAAGGATAGATATGCATACAAGGAGATAAACCGTATAACAAGCCAAGATACTACCACGGTGCCACCTTCTAAGTGCACTAATCGGCACAGAATAGGGCATTACGTTGGATTTTAAGATTTGTCATTATAGCAGGAGAGTACGAGTGCCACTGCAGCCAGTGTACTTACAGTACATTTTGGTGAAGGAGTAAAGAGATGTGCTTTTCCCCCTGCAGTTGGCAACCTGCAGTTCAAACAATAACACAGCAGTCACCCAGTGTTGTACAGGTGCCTGGAGAAGTGGGTGTACTCCAAATTATATATTTTTTATCCCAAACTCAGGAAAGGCACCCTGTGTGACAAATTATATGAGAATCAGCGACATACACTCTGAATGACCTAAAATAATAACTTCCATATTGGTCTTTCACAGTCAGGCCAACTCAAGCTGTACTGTGCACGTAGGCTAATAGTAGGCCTACTATTGAAACAGATAACTGAGGCTGTCAACTGAGTCAGAAATTCACAAGTTTCCTTTTTCTTTCAGGTTTCAGTCCCACTTTTTGAATAGAAGAAAAAACTAAATTGGATGATCTAAGTGCATAACAATGCTATACCACATCAATAGACCACTTTTGAGGTTTGGGGGGGGGGGGGGAGAATGACTCTTTAAGTCAAGTGCACAGGCACCTAGCACTGTTGTTTGTTTAGGTGGTTCTGTAGCACATGAGATGGAGTTAGCTAAACTAACGGCCACTGGATAAATGCAAATAATCATGATATCATTCTGCCAGGTAAGCATAGGCTACGTTGTAGCTAGTTAGCATTTAACTGAGAAAGGTTTTCAGGAAAGCCTTTCCAACTACCATTAGAATTTAAGCCTATCATTAGCATCTGTACATTTTTCCTGTCCCTTAATTATTTGAAACCTGGACGTTTTACTTCATATTATGAGGCATGTCTTACCTTGCTTCAAAGTAGCCTATAGCCAAAATCCCACTATAGAAACGTGGAGGCAATTATTTTATAAAGACTTCCTTCTATGCATTCTGCTGTTCTATTGGTTTTCGTTCAACGTTCTTTCATTGTCTAAGAGCCAAGGGCATTATCCTTGTCATATTAGCAACCCATGATAGGGTTGCATCTTGAGATCTCCCCTCTTTCTAAATTTCTAACGGATATTTCCATCTCTGTCCATGAAACTGTTCACATGTGCGGTGCTCATTTTAGAATGGTGTTTTCCTGCAAATTGCATTTTGAAGCATTCATGCGTAGGCCTAACCCCCGTGTGCACATTGCTGCACCTAAAATGTGAAGAAATAAGAGTTTATCGACATTTTAAGCTAAACATTCTGATCTGTTCCATAAACCTTATTAATTGATATGGTGTATACCTCCACTACACTACTTTGATATCCATCGTGGGATGAAGAACTGAGTATATGCAATGCCCACTGAAAAATACATGGGTATACAGCATATACAGTTGAAGTCAGAAGTTTACATACACTTAGGTTGGAGTCATTAAAACTTGTTTTTCAACCACTCCACAAATTTCTTGTTAACAAACTATAGATTTGGTAAGTCAGTTAGGACATCTACTTTGTGCATGACAAGTCATTTTTCCAACAATTGTTTACAGACAGATTATTTCACTTATAATTCACTGTATCACAATTCCAGTGGGTCAGAAGTTTACATACACTAAGTTGACTGTGCCTTTAAACAGCTTGGAAAGTTCCAGAAAAGTATGTCATAGCTTCAGAAGCTTCTGATAGGCCTGTGTACCTGTGGATGTAGTTCAAGGCCTACCTTCAAACTCAGTGCCTCTTTGCTTGACATAATGGGAAAATCAAAAGAAATCAGCCAAGACCTCAGAGAAAAATTGGTTCATCCTTGGGAGCAATTTACAAACGCCTGAAGGTACCACATTCATCTGTACAAACAATAGTACGCAAGTATAAACACCATGGGATCACGCAGCCGTCATACCGCTCAGGAAGGAGATGCGTTCTGTCTCCTAGAGATGAAAAGTGCAAATCAATCGCAGAACAACAGCAAAGGACCTTGTGAAGATGTTGGAGGAAACAGGTACAAAGGTATCTATATCCACAGTAAAACGAGTCCTATATCGACATAACCTGAAAGGCAGCTCAGCAAGGAAGAAGCCACTGCTCCAAAACCGCCATAAAAAAGCCAGACTACGGTTTGCAACTGCACACGAGGACAAAGATCATACTTTTTGGAGAAATGTCCTCTGGTCTGATGAAACACAAATAGAACTGTTTGGCCATAATGACCATCGTTATGTTTGGAGGATAAAGGGGGAGGCTTGCAAGCTGAAGAACACCATCCCAACCGTGGCAGCATCAAGTTGTGGTGGTGCTTTTCTGCAGGAGGGACTGGTGCACTTCACAAAATAGATGGCATCATGGGGCAGGAAAATTATGTGGGTATATTGAAGCAACCTCTCAAGACATAAGTCAGGAAGTTAAAGCTTGGTCGCAAATGGGTCTTCCAAATGGACAATGACCCCAAGCATACTTCCAAAGTTGTGGCAAAATGGCTTAAGGACGACAAAGTCAAGGTATTGGAGTGGCCATCACAAAGCCCTGACCTCAATCCTATAGAAAATTTGTGGGCAGAACTGAAAAAGCGTGTGTGAGCAAGGGGGCCTACAAACCTGACTAAGTTACACCAGCTCTGTCAGGAGGAATGGGCCAAAATTCACCCAACTTTTTGAGGGAAGCTTGTGGAAGACTACCCAAAACGTTTGAAGGCAATTTAAAGGCAATGCTACCAAATACTAATTGAGTGTATGTAAAGGAATATTCTGACAGGAAATAAGGAATACCCTGTGGCAGCATTCCCTCTACACTAAGTGTACAAAATATTAGGAACATCTTCCTAATATTGAGTTGCACCCCCTTTTGCCCTCAGAACAGCCTCAATTATGTTTGTACATAATGTTTCCGCCATCGTTTCCTGTGACCGAAAAGAGCTTCTGGACATCAGAACAGCTATCACAACAGCTATCACATCCAAAACTGGATGAACTCAGTCCAAGACTATCCTATCAACGTGATCTGTAGAATTTAAATATCCTATTTTTCTACGAGTTGTGGCTGAATATGGTAAATATAAATCCAGCTGTTTACATCGGCAGGACAGAACGGCTGCTTTGGGAAAGCTTAGAAGAGGGGGTGTGTATTTCTTTGTTAAAAACAACTGGTGCGCGATCTCTAATATTAAGGAAGTTTCTCGAGGTTCTGCTTGCCTGAGTTAGAATACATCATGATAAGTTGTAGACCACACTATTTACCAAAATAGTTTTCATCTATATTTTTCGTAGCTGTCTATTTACCACCATAAATCGATGCTGGCACTAAGAGCGCATTCAAAGAGCTGTATGGTGCCTTAAATAAGCAAACAAGAAAATGTGTCAGGACCCGGTGTGAGAAACAGTCACTTAGTAAACTGAGCCACTAATAGTCGGCAGAACCCAGAAGATGAGGCAGACACAGCGGTACTAGAGACGGTGGTTTAATAAAGTAAAAAGGAAAAGATCTTCAGGCAAAAAATATAAATCCACAACGTCAACAGTAATTCCAAGAGAAAAAATGTATATCCTCCAAGACACAAGGAAAATCCACAAAGTGGTAAGAACAGCAGGGAAAAACAAACCTCAAAAGAATAATCAAAAATAAACAAGAACAAAACCAGAGTACCTCAAGAAAATCCAACTAGAGAAACAAATGTTCACAGCATGGCTGGGGCTGGGTGCTAACATACAAACACAGAGCAAAGAACTGAGGAACACTAAGGGTTTAAATACTTTCAAGGGAATTGAGGCACAGGTGCAAATAATAACTGGAACAAGGGAAAAAACAAAAGGGTCAAAAAAGCACAATGGGGGCATCTAGTGACCAAAACCTGAACAATCCTGGCCAAATCCTGACAAAATGCTCACCCAGAGTTGGCGCTCCTAATGGCCAGTGATTTTAGCTCAGAAGCCAGGGTAGCGTCCAAAAAACTCTCATCGGAGTCAATGAGGACACGAAAAGATTTAGACCGGCTACCCCACAGCAGAATGGCATGAACAGGGTTGTGAGCAAGGGAAGCAGGAAAGTTCTACCTATGGCCCACCAGAGTACTCGCAGTGAGCCTGACCAGTGAGCCTGATCTCTTAAAAAGGACAAGAGGCCACAAAATGACAAAGAGTCCCGCAATACAGACAACTCTTCGTGTTGATCCTGAATTGCCGTTCCGCTGGCGATAGCCCAGCTCTACCTAGTTGCATAGGCTCAGGAAGCGGTGACTCAGCCGTCTCCGGCGACTCAGCCGGCTCCGGCGACTCTCGGGGAAGGTCGGGAGGCCTCGGGTCCTCTCGGCAACGGGATCGTCTGGGACTTCCGGGATGACTCGGAGGCAAGGTGGAATCGTTGGACGTGCGAGCAAAGTCAAATTTCCTCTCCCTCCGTTGTTCCCGTAGTCGTCCATTGATGCGGATGGTCAAAGCGATGAGGGAATTGAGATCCGTAGGTAACTCCCGAGCAGCAAGCTCGTCGTTGACCTCCTCCAAGATGCCATGCAGGAACATATCGAACAGTACTTCCTGGTTCCAAGCACTCTCCGCTGCCAACGTGCGGAAATTCAGCGTATACTGTAGTCAGCCACACTGCAGTAGTCAGCCACACTGCAGTAGTCCTGCCGAAGCTGGATTAGCTCCCGGGCAGCTTCTCTCCCGGAGAACGGGCTGTAAAAAATCTTATTCACCTCTCCCACGATCCCCTCCAGACTAATGCATATAGCCAGCTGCTGTTCCCATACAGCATTAGCCCAGGTGAGAGCCCTCCCGGACATCAGCGTGATGAGATAGGCTACCTTGGAGCGATCCGAGGGGAAGGAGGAGGGCTGAAGCTCGAAAATGAGGGCACTCTGAGCTAGAAACACCATAGGTGTGTGGGGGGGGGGGGGGGGGTAAACTACGGGGTTCTTGAGAAGATGGAGTGGCCGATGAGACGGTGCAGCTAGCAGCTGGGTTACTGTCGGGCTGTGGGGTTACCACCGTGGTAGGCTGCCTCCCAGACAACCCGTGGAATTTCTCCAGCAAACTGTTCAATGCCCGGTCATGGCGTTCAGCCAACATTTGGATCCCCTCCATAAGGCTACGAAGCAGTTCCTCGTGCCTCCCGATGGTGGCTTCACATGAGGAGATGGCGTCGTGCAGCTGGCCCGGGTCTGCTGGGTCAGTCATGGCCAATTCCTACTATCAGGATAAGGTATGACCCAGATGCAGACCGTGTCGAAGTAGCAATGTTTATTACAGCAACAGAGGCAAAGGTACAGGAAGGCAGGCATGCTCAGGGTCAGGTCAGGCAGAGGTCGGTAATCCAGAGACGGGGCAAATGTACAGGACGGCAGGCAGTCTCAGGCAGAGTGGGTGACTGTGGGCTCACAGTCAGGACAGCCAAGGGTCAAAACCAGGACGAGAAAAGAGAGACTGGGGAAAAGCAGGAGCTGATACAAAAACGCTGGTTGACTTGACAAACAAGACGAACTGGCAACAGACAAACAGAGATCACCGGTATAAATATACAGGGGATAATGGGGAAGATGGGCGAAACCTGGAGGGGGTTGAAGACAATCACAAAGACAGGTGAAACAGATCATGGTGTGACATTAATGTCCAACTTTGTTCCTTTTTATCTGATAATTGTATTCTTAATATAAACCAATCAGGGTTTAGGCCTGGGCATAGTACTACCACAGCAACCACGCTAGTTGTTAATGATCTTGTCAATGCCTTGGATGCTAAAAAGAGCTCGACTGCCTTGTTATTTGAGCTGTCAAAGGCTTTCGACACTGTTGATCATTCTGTTTTGCTGAAGAAATTATCAAGAGTAGGCCTGGGATATACAGCCTGTTTATGGTTTCAGAATTATCTTAGCGACAGACCTCAGGCCATCTTAATAGATGGGGTTAAATCTGAATTTCTTGAAATTCAAAAAGGTGTTCCTCAGGGATCGATTTTGGGTCCATTAATTTATAAAAATGTGGGATGGACCTCTCTGTCTCTAAGAAGAGAGCTGCATTCTCTTTTATTTATTTACAAAGAAATCTTACAGAAACTCCCTCTGTATGTAACATCATTAATTAAGATAAGAATCATAAGTTACCAAACCCGTTCACAGGAATGGATAACATTAGAGATCCCTTCAGTCTCCACAGATTTGGGAAAATCTACATTTTGTTGTTTTGCCCTTAATTTGTGGAACAATATGCAGAGATCACTGCAGGTGTAACGAACGTCGTCGGGAGAAGGAGAAGAGGACCAAGGTGCAGCGTGGTAAGTATTCATAATACTTTTAATAAATACGAACACTTGAACAAAAACAACAAAGCGACAAACGAACAGTTCTGCAAGGTGCAATACACAAAACAGAAAACAACTACCCACCAAGCACAGGTGGGAATGAGGATACCTAAGTATGGTTCTCAATCAGAGACAACGATAGACAGCTGCCTCTGATTGAGAACCACACCAGGCCAAACCCCTAGAAATACAAAACATAGAACAAAACATAGAATGCCCACCCCAACTAACGCCCTGACCAAACCAAAATAGAGACATAAAAAAGGAACTAAGGTCAGGGCGTGACAGCAGGAAGATGTGCTGGTGCCACTCAGGCAGTTTAAATCATTGATTGAGGACCTCTATGTAGTTGAATGTGATTGCTTTCATTAAATATGTTTATTTTTGTTTATTGTGCTGAATTATATTGTTTTATACACATACACTACCATTCAAAAGTTTGGGGTCACTTAGAAATGTCCTTGTTTTTGAAAGAAAAGCATTGTCCATTATTGTCCATTTATAACGATGTATGCTGAGAGTCGGGAAGCAAGTTCAGGGAGTGAATACATTTAATAAATAAATGAACAAAACAAGAAACACAAACAGCGCACTGACATGAAACAGCAACAATGACGACTGGGGAAGAAACCAAAGGGAGTGACATATACTGTAAAGGGCAGGTAATTAAGGAGGTGATGGAGTCCAGGTGAGTGTCATTATGTGCGTAACGCTGGTGAAAGGTGTGCGCCCTAACAAGCAGCCGGAGAGGGAGCACACGTGACACCATTAAAATAACATCAAATTGGCCTTCTTCAGACTAGTTGAGTATCTGGAGCATCAGCATTTGTGTGTTCGATTACAGGCTCAAAATGACCAGAAACAAAGTACTTTCTTCTGAAACTCGTCAGTCTATTCTTGTTCTGAGAAATGAAGGCTATTCCATGTGAGAAATTGCCAAGAAACTGAAGATCTCGTACAACGATGTGTACTACTCCCTTCACAGAACAGCGCAAACTGCCTCTAACCAGAATAGAAGGAGGAGTGGGAGGCCCCGGTGCACACCTGAGCAAGAGGACAAGTACTGTACATTAGTCTAGTTTGAGAAACAGATGCCTCACAAGTCTTCAACTGGCAGCTTCCTTAAAAGATGAACATTCGTGAGACGCAGAAGAAATGAAAAGATGCTGGAGGAGTGCTTGACGCCATCTGTCAAGCATGGTGGAGGCAATGTGATGGTCTGGGGGTGCTTTGGTGGTGGTAAAGTGGGATATTTGTACAGGGTAAAAGGGATCTTGAAGAAGGAAAGCTATCACTCCATTTTGCAAAGCCATGCCGTACCCTGTGGATGGCGCTTAATTGGAGCCAATTTCCTCCTACAACAGGACAATGACCCAAAGCACAGCTCCAAACTATGCAAGAGGGAAGAAGCAGTCAGTTGGTATTCTGTCTATGATGGAGTGGCCAGCACAGTCACCGGAAGTTTGAAGGACACAATTACAAATCATTATTTATGACGTCTTGACGTCTATTCATTTAGTAACTCATTTCATGTATGTCTTCATGGAAAACAAGGACATCTAAGTGACCCCAAACTTTTGAATGGTAGTGTATATGTGTATGTTGTTTTAATATTCTGTTTTTATTGTAACGTGTACAGGGCTCTCTAGTAAAATATATATTTTTTTATCTCAATGTGACTCCCTGTTTAAATAAAGGTTAAATACAATAATTCAGGACCTATATACCAGGCGGTGTCAGAGGAAGGCCCTAAAAATGGTCAAAGACTCCAGCCACCCTTCATAGACTGTTCTCTCTGCTACCGCACGGCAAGCGGTACCAGAGCGCCAAGTCTAGGTCCAAAAGGCTTCTTAACAGCTTTTAACCCCAAGCCATAAGACTCCTGAACAGCTAATCAAATGGCTACCCCCCCCCCCCCCCCCCCTTACACTGCTGCTACTCTCTGTTTATTATCTATGCGTAGTCACTTTAACTCTACCTACATGTACATATTACCTCAATTTCCTCTACTAACCGGTGCCCCCACACATTGACTCTGTACCGATACCCCCTGTATATAGCCTTGCTAATGTTATTTTAATGCTGCTCTTTAGTTATTTGTTACTTTTATTTAAATTTTTCCTTTAACTCTTATTTTTCTTAAAACTGCATTGTTGGTTATGGACTTGTAAGTAAGCATTTCACTGTGAAGTCTACACCTGTTGTATTCGGCGCATGTGACAAAAAACATTTGATTTGATTTGATTTAGTGCAGACAGCAGATTGTTAGACAAGTTGAATATTAAAGTCCACATTGAGGTAAATTACATAAGAAATGTGTTAGAACTGGTCAATTCAATGTCTATTCCACATTGGTTGAATGTCATTTCATTGAGAATCATGTGGAGACAAAGTTTATTCAACCAGTATGTGCCCAGTGGGTTGTTCTGGTTGTCAGCTTAAAATATAAGAGCAGATAGACTGGGCTCCATACAAATAATGTACAGTTGATACCCCTAGCACAATGCAGGCTGGGACAAGGCAAACTAATCTCCTTCAACCTTTAAAAACCTCACATTTCACTTCAAAGGGTTCTAGGATGGGCTTTGCCGCTTGTCGGGGCTTGCCATCCTAGAAAAATATGTGATGGAGGTGTAGGCCTATCAATGAAGGGGGCGTATCAATGAGAGAGGCCCTTTATTTCACACACAGAGTTGAAACTAAGTCCTAAATCTATCTGCGACCAGGGAGTGTGCGGAATTCAGCATCCCCACATCACAAGGCAACAGATTCACCGCAAAAAAAGTATTGTTTACCCTTTGACAGAGGGGTGTATTTGAAAGCCGTTAATCAGCTGGCTGGAGTGTTTACGGACATATTCAATCTCTCCCTATCCCAGTCTGCTTGCTTCAAGATGTCTGCCATTGTTGCTGTACCCAAGAAAGCAAAGGTAACTGAACTAAATTACTATTGCCCTGTAGCACTATCTTCTATCACCATGAAGTGCTTTGAGAGGCTAGTTAATAAGGATCATATCACCTCTACCTTATCTGACACCCTAGACCCACTTCAATTTGCTTACCGCCCCAATAGATCCACAGATGATGCAATCGCCATCGCACTGCACACTGCCCTATCCCATCTGGACAAGAGGAATACCGATGTAAGAATACTGTTCATTGACTATAGCTCAGCATTCAACACCATAGTACCCTCCAAGCTCATCATTAAGCTCAGGGCCCTGGGTCTGAACCCCGCCCTGTGCAACTGGGTCCTGGACTTCCTGACAGGCAGCCCCCAGGTGGTGAAGGTGCGAAACAGCACCTCCACTTCGCTGATCCTCAACACAGGGGCCCCACAAGGGTGCGTGCTCAGCCCCCTCCTGTACTCCCTATTCACCCATGACTGCATGGCCACGCACGCCTCCAACTCAATCATCAAGTTTGCAGACGACACAACAGTAGAAGGCCTGATTACCAACAATGATGAGACAGCCTACAGGGAGGAGGTGAGGGCACTCGGAGTGTGGTGCCAGGAAAATAACCTCTCACTCAATGTCAACAAAACAAAGGAGCTGATTGTGGACTTCAGGAAACAGCAGAGGGAGCACACCCCTATCCACATCGACGGGACCGCAGTGGAGTAGGTGGAAAGCTTCAACTTCCTCTGCGTACACATCACTGACAATCGGAAATAGTCCAGCCACACAGACAGTGTGGTGAAGAAGGTGCAACAGGGCCTCTTCAACCTCAGGAGGCTGAATAAACCCTCACAAACTTTTACAGATGCACAATTGAGAGCATCCTGTCGGGCTGTATCATCGCCTGGTACAACAACTGCACCACCCGCAACCGCAGGGCTCTCCAGCGGGTTGTGTGGTCTGCCCAACGCATCACCGCGGGCAAACTACCTGCCCTCCAGGACACCTACCGCACCCAATGTCACAGGAAGGTCAAAAATATCATCAAGGACAACAACCATCCGAGCCACTGCCTGTTCACCCCACTATCATCCAGGAGGTGAGGTCAGTACAGGTGCATCAAAGCTGGGACCGAGAGACTGAAAAACAGCTTCTATCTCAAGGCCATCAGACGGTTAAATAGCCATCACTAGGCGGATTCCACCCGGTTACGTAATCCTGCACGTTAGAGGCTGCTGCCCTATATACATAGACTTGAAATCACTGGCCACTTTAATAATGGAACACTAGTCACTTTAATAATGTTTACATATTTTTGCTTTACTCATCTCATATGTATATACTGTATTATATTCTACTGTGTTTTAGTCTATGCCACTCCGACATTACTCATCCTAATTTTTTTATTTATTTTTATTTAACCTTTATTTAACCAGGTAGGCAAGTTGAGAACAAGGTCTCATTTACAATTGCGACCTGGCCAAGATAAAGCAAAGCAGTTCGACACATACAACAACACAGAGTTACACATGGATTAAAAACAAACATACAGTCAATAATACAGTAGAAAAAATAAGTATATACAATGTGAGCAAATGAGGTGAGATAAGGGAGGTAAAGGCAAAAAAAAGGACATGGTGGCGAAGTAAATACAATATAGCAAGTAAAACACTGGAATGGTAGATTTGCAGTGGAAGGATGTGCAAAGTAAAGATAGAAATAATGGGGTGCAAAGGAACAAAATAAATAAATAAATACAGTAGAGGGAGAGGTAGTTGTTTTGGCTAAATTATAGATGGGCTATGTGCAGGTGCAGTAATCTGTGAGCTGCTCTGACAGCTGGTGCTTAAAGCTAGTGAGGGAGATAAGTGTTTCCAGTTTCAGAGATTTTTGTAGTTCATTCCAGTCATTGGCAGCAGAGAACTGGAAGGAGAGGTGGCCAAAGGAAGAATTGGATTTGGGGGTGACCAGAGAGATATACCTGCTAATATTTATATATTCCTTAATTCCATTCTTTTACTTTTAGGTTTGAGCTAGAAACACAAGCATTTCGCTACACCCACAATAACATCTGCTAAACATGTGTATGTGACCAATAACATTTGATTTGATTTGTTCATACAGGTTTCACAATCTTGTTGATATACAGTACAGTATGTTGTGGGAGAAGCCAAAAGCATCTTGTTGCTTCTGAGTGGACAATACTTTACTATACAGTACAGTATACAGGTTATATACAGTTTATATGTAACAGCTCAACCTTGTGTTATGGAATGAGGTCATGGAAAAAGGTCAGGTACAATGTCAGTCTGCTTCATGTAAAATTCTCAATCTTCCTTTCCCCTCAAGAGGAAGCTTCTTACTGTAACCAGTGTCTGTAATCTGGTTCAGGTTATTAATCTACCAGGGTGTTTACAAACACTACATGAGCAAGATTATCCACATGTATCAATCACATTTTTACTAATACTGTAGAACTATGTTCTAAAGCTCTATCTGTACTCATTGGATGAAGTGATCACAATATTGTGGCTATATCCAGGAAAGCCAAAGTTCCAACAGCTGGGCCTAAAATAATATATAAGAGATCATACATGTGGATGATGTAAAAAAATATTTGTTGGTCTGATGTGCATAATGAGGAGCATCCAGAAGCTGCACTTGATGAATTTATGAAATTGATTCTCCCAACTAATGATAAACATGAACTTGTTCAGAAACTGACTGTTAGAACTGTTAAGGATCCATGGATTGATGAGGAATTGAAAAACTGTATGGTTGAAAGAGACAGTGCAAAGGGAGTGACCTATAAGTGGCTGCACATCTGACTGGCTGACTTACTGAAAATTGAGAAATGATTTGACTAAACTCAACAAAAAGAAGAAGAAACTGTATTATGAAGCCAAAATCAATGATATAAAGAACGATAAAAAAAACTTTGGAGTACTTTAAATGAAATTATGGGCAGAAACACAAATTCAACTCCATCTTTCATCGAATCAGATGGCTTATTCATCACAAAACCATTTAATGTTGCCAATTATTTTAATGATTACTTCATTGGCAAAGTGGGCAAACGTAGGCAGGAAATGCCAACAACGAACAGTGAGCCAAAGTATTCATGCATAAAAAAACAAATAATGAAAGAAAAGCATTGCAAGTTTGAATTCTATAAAGTTAGTGTGGGAGAGGTGGGAAAATTATTGTTATTGATCAATAATGACAAACCTCCTGGCATTGACAACTTAGATGGAAAGCTACTGAGGATGGTAGCTGACTCTATAGCCACTCCTATCTGTCATATATTTAATCTTAGCCTAGAAGAAAGTATTTGTCCTCAGGCCTGGAGGGAGGCCAAAGTAATTCCCCTACACAAGAGTGGTAAAGCAGCTTTTACTGGTTTTAACAGCAGACCTATAAGCTTGCTGCCAGCTCTTAGCAAACTGTTGGGGGAAATTGTGTTCGACCAAATACAATGCTATTTCTAACAACAGACTTTCAGACTTCATGCTTATAGAGAAGGGCACTCAACATGTACTGCACTGACACAAATGACTGATGATTAGTTGAAAGAAAGTGATAATAGGAAGATTTTGGGAGCTGTACTGTTAGATTTCAGTGCAGCCTTTGATATTATTGACCATAACCTGTTGTTGAAAAATCATATGTGTTATGGCTTGTCAACCTTTGCCATATTGTGGATTCAGAGCTATCTATCTAATAGAACTCAAAGGCTTTTCTTTAATGGAAGATTCTCTAATGTGAAACATGTAAAGTGTGGTGTACTGCAGGGCAGCTCTCTAGGCCCTCTACTCGTTTCTATTTATACCAATGACTTGCCACTGGCATTAAACAAAGCATGTGTGTCCATGTATGCTGATGATTCAATCATATACACATCAGCAACCACAGCTAATGAAGTCACTGAAACCCTTAACAAAGAGTTGCAGTCTGTTTTGGAATGGGTGGCCAGTAATAAACTGGTCCTGAACATCTCTAAAACTAAGAGCATTGTATTTGGTACAAATCATTACCTAAGTTCTAGACCTCAGCTGAATCTGGTAATGAATGGTGTGGCTGTTGAACAAGTTGAGGAGACTACATTTCTTGGCGTTACCTTGTAAACTGTCATTGTCAAAACATATAGATTCAATGGTTGTAAAGATGGGAAGAGATCTGTCCATAATAAAGAGATGCTCTGCTTTTTTGACACCACACTCCAAAAGCAAGTTCTGCAGGCACTAGTTTTGTCTAATCTTGATTATTGTCCAGTCGTATGGTCCAGTGCTGCAAGGAAATACCTAGTTAAGCTGCAGCTGGTCCAGAACAGTGGCACATCGTGCTCTTCATTGTAATCAGAGGGCTGATATAAATACTATGCATGCCAGTCTCTCTTGGCTAAGAGTTGAGGAGAGACTGTCTGCATCACTTCTTCTTTTTATAAGAAACATGAATGTGTTGAAATTCCAAATTGTTTGCATAGTCAACTTACACACAGCTCTGACACACACTTACCCCACCAGACATGCCACCATGGATCTTTTCACAGTTCACAGCTAATGGGGATCTTAATAAAATACCAAATACCATCCTAATCTTGTGTTATAGTAATCATGGTATTTATCCTCATCGATTTTCTCCAATATTGACTCTACAAACTCCCCATAGTAGGTTTAGGGATTGTTCCCTCTCAAGAGACTTCAGTGCATATATATTTATATATATACATAAACTCTGTCAAAACAATGGCACTAGTTATGATTGGTCCAGTACAGACAGATTGATGGAGTAACACACATTGTCATCCAGCCAATGAGACCTGGGAAAGCAGCACCATTGGCCAAGCAGTCTCCCATCCAGACCACACAGTGATACCAAGCTGCAGCCAACTAGATCATCTGGCTCATGGCTTAATTGTCAGTCATGTGACAGTGGTGCGATCGGGCGCACTCATCTAGTCCACACCTATTTATGTAAGCGCCGGCATCTCTACTATACTACAGCCAACCAACGGTATGACACTGTCTCTTGGGCATGTACCAACAACTTTCCCAGGAGCCTGGCAATGCTGGACTGTACAGAGGATCTGCAGCAGGTTGAGAATATTTGGGGAATTCGTCATCATATACATTTAAACCTAATGAGCTGTCGTGGTTCATGATTCAGTGTCATGTTCTTCACTGACCCATTTTCATACATCTGTTCTGTGTGTGAAGGCACAAAATCAGTAAGTCACCAGGTCAGCCAAATTAGTCCTACTTTTCAATTGATTTTTATACAAAAAATTACTTACATTTGGCCTCCAAGACCAGCTGAATACCTGTCACAAATAGTATGTGTAAGAACTTGAGGTGTGGCTCTATAGCCGACAGGCGTTAATGTTTTTGGCACAGAAGTGCAGGCTTCTGCTGGTACTTGTAGCACAGAGTATGACCCCAGGGGAGCCTGTCAGCGAAGGGGTGTGGAGCAGAAAGTGAGACTGACTGAGGATTGTTCTGTATTTTTTTTTAAATAAGGGAGAGGCAGTAAAAGATGGAACAAGAAATAGAAAACTGGAAAGTATACTATGGAATATACAACAGACATTGCCATAATCAGATATGGAGACTACTGATCGTTGCAGAAAGTTCAACGGGTTACTCATCAGTTCAATAAATCGAAGTGTAAACACGGTTGTTGTTTTTCGGGTCATTAGGTATGCTATGCCAGCTCCTTGAAACCAATAAAACATGTAGAAATGTAGCAATGATGCATATAAATAACCATTTTAGTTCAGTTAACTACACAGTATTGTCGTTTTACCAGAAGTTGGTTTGCATCTTGAGGTCTTTGAGATAATCCCTTTCCTGCTGTCAATGATCAAAAGCGTCTTCTTTGGCGTCATGGGCGGACTGACTAGTGATGGAAAGGGTAGCGTTTTTTTACTGATTCAGATCTTTTTGACTCGTTCAGTCAAAACAACAAATCTTTCTGCTAATTTCGTTCATTTGAGTCAGTAGTGCCCAGAGCACGCAGGACCGGTGAACAATGAACTGAAAATTCATCCAAGTTTGGCACAGACGTCAATTCAATGTCTATTCCATGTTGGTTTGAAATTACTTGGAAACAACGTTGATTCGGCCTGTGTGTGCCAGTGTGGGTCATGGTTCTACAAGCCTCTTGTTCACCATAGGGGCCAGGCAGGATCACCTATCGGCGAACAATCAACTGAAAACTCGAAAGAGTCACGACTCTACAAGCCTTTTGTTCACGTCATTCACCAAAGGAGACTTATTGGAGCTGTCATTTGTGAGTGAGACTTGTAAAAGTGCGCTTTAAACAATGTACCATTGTTGATTGCTAGGCATACAGACACGATTATTTCTTGATACATTTGAAACGAGACCTAGTTGTGGCCACAACCGGAATAAATTGTGAATTACTCTTGGCGGAATGCATTGCTTGACTCTCATGAGGATGATAAGCACAATGTAATTTGCGCACCATGCGATCAATTATCAGTTCTAAATGTCTTTTTCTTCTCTATGCTCACAATCATCAGTATTTCCCTGTGCGCATATGACAGACAGTTGGTGATCGGAGCATGTCTCTGGAGCTGCTGAGCAGGATGAGCGTGTATTAATTCTGCTGTAGGACTCATTGTGGCCAGCACTATGAGGTCAATGAGTGACTAAAATGAACGAGTCACTCAGAAAAAACGAATCATGACTCTCGAGTCAGTTAAAAGAGTTGTTATAAAAGAACGTATAATTTGCGAACTGCACATCATTAGCGAGGACAATGGCGCCCGATGATGACAAAGATGATTCTGGCCAACTGGGAGTGAGATTTTTTGAGAAACTGCATCCTTGCCTTCTGGCTGATCCATATGTGGTGTCAGGTTGGGTGGAGATGAGGTTGGGGACTATTGAATCAATGAAAGTAACTCAGAATTAAAACAAGTACCAGAAGTTCCACTACGACCTCTGCAGAATCATCAAATGAGCAAAAGGAAAATATAGGAATAAGGGGAAATCATATCGCACAGGCTCTGCCTCCTGCCGCATGTGCCAGTGGCTACAGTCCATTAAGGATCTCAAAGGAAGACCCAGCCGTGATCTGCCCAACGATGCCTCCCTACCAGATTAACTAAATGCTTTGACAACAACAACACCGAGCCACGCATGAGGGCTTCCGCTGACCCAGAGGACTGGGTGATCTTGCTGTCCGAGGCCGGTATGAGTAAAGTCTTTAATCAGGTCAACACTTGCAAAGCCGTGGGGCTGGACGGTATGCCAGGAAGCGTTCTCAGAGAATACACATATCAGCTGGCAGGCATATTCAATGTAATTTTCAACCTCTCCTTGTTCCTTTGTGTAATCCCCACATGAAGCTGACACCATAATTCCTGTTCCCAAGAACTCTAAGGCTTCATGCCACAATGACTAACGCCCTGTAGCACTCACATCTGTAATCATGAAGTGCTTTCGAAAGCTGGTTATGGCACACATCAACTCCATCATCCCAGACCCACTCCAATTTGTATACTGCCCCAACATCACTGGGGCCGAGCTCCCTGCCATCCAGGACCTCTATATCAAATCAAATCCAAGTTTATTTGTCACGTGCACTGAATACAACAGGTGTAGACCTTACAGTGAAATGTTTACTTACAGGCTCTAACCAACAGCGCAAAAAATGTATTAAGTGGACAATAGGTAAGTAAGGAAATAAAAACAACAGTATAAAGACAGTGAAAAATAACAGTAGCGAGGCTATATACAGTAGCAAGGCTATATACAGTAGCGAGGCTATAACAGTAGCGAGGCTATAACAGTAGCGAGGCTATAACAGTAGCGAGGCTATAACAGTAGCGAGGCTATATACAGTAGCGAGGCTATAACAGTAGCGAGGCTATAACAGTAGCGAGGCTATAACAGTAGCGAGGCTATATACAGTAGCGAGGCTATAACAGTAGCGAGGCTATATACAGTAGCGAGGCTATAACAGTAGCGAGGCTATAACAGTAGCGAGGCTATATACAGTAGCGAGGCTATAACAGTAGCGAGGCTATAACAGTAGCGAGGCTATATACAGTAGCGAGGCTATAACAGTACCGAGGCTATAACAGTAGCGAGGCTATATACAGTAGCGAGGCTATAACAGTAGCGAGGCTATAACAGTAGCGAGGCTATATACAGTAGCGAGGCTATAACAGTAGCGAGGCTATATACAGTAGCAAGGCTATATACAGTAGCGAGGCTATATACAGTAGCAAGGCTATATACAGTAGCAAGGCTATATACAGTAGCAAGGCTATATACAGTAGCAAGGCTATATACAGTAGCGAGGCTATAACAGTAGCAAGGCTATATACAGTAGCGAGGCTATAACAGTAGCGAGGCTATAACAGTAGCGAGGCTATATACAGTAGCGAGGCTATAACAGTAGCGAGGCTATATACAGTAGCAAGGCTATATACAGTAGCGAGGCTATAACAGTAGCGAGGCTATAACAGTAGCGAGGCTATATACAGTAGCGAGGCTATAACAGTAGCGAGGCTATAACAGTAGCGAGGCTATATACAGTAGCGAGGCTATAACAGTAGCGAGGCTAAATACAGGCACCGGTTAGTCGGACTGATTGAGGTAGTACGTACATGTAGATATGGTTAAAGTGACTATGCATATATGATAAACAGAGAGTAGCAGTAGCATGAAGGAGGGGTTGGCGGGTGGTGGGTGGCGGGACACAATGCAGATAGCCCGGTTAGCCAATGTGCGGGGGCACTGGTTGGTCGGGCCAAATGAGGTAGTATGTACATGAATGTATAGTTAAAGTGACTATGCATATATGATAAACAGAGAGTAGCAGCAGTGTAAAAGAGGGGTTGGGGGGGGGGGGGGGGGGGGGGGGGTACACAATGTAAATAGTCCTGTTAGCCATTTGATTACCTGTTCAGGAGTCTTATCTTAATGTGTTTGAGCCAATCAGTTGTGTTGTGACAAGGTAGGGGTGGTATACAGAAAAAGTAGGCGGATACAGCCCACACAGTAGGTGGTGGCATGCACCTCTAACGAATGTTTGCGAACCACCATAATACCATAGAAGAAGAATCAATATTCTCTACCCTGGCAGTCATTTTCAATGCAGGTTGTGGGTGATTAAAAGTTCCAATTGTTGGATATCCTCACTCTGGCTGGATTCCAATAGGAATTACACAACAGTACCAGTCAAAAATGTGGACACACCTACTCATTCAAGGGATTTTCTTCATTTTTTCTATACAGAAGAAAGCCCTATTTGGGAAAGACCAAGTCCATATTGTGGCAAGAACAGCTCAAATAAGCAAAGAGAAATGACAGTCCGTCATTACTTTAAGACATGAAGGTCAGTCAATGTGGAACATTTCAAGAACTTTGAAAGTTTCTTCAAATGCAGTCGCAAAAACAATGAAGCGCTATGATGAAACTGGCTCTTATGAGGACCGCCACAGGAAAGGAAGTCCCAGAGTTACCTCTGCTGCAGAGGACAAGTTCATGAGAGTTACCAGCCTCAGAAATTGCAGCCCAAATAAACGCTTCACAGAGTTCAAGTAACAGACACATCTCAACATCAACTGTTCAGAGGAGACTGCGTGAATCAGGCCTTCATGGTGAAATTGCTGCAAAGAAACCACTACTAAAGGACACCAATAATAAGAAGAGACTTGCTTGGGCCAAGAAACACAGGCAATGGACATTAGACCGGTGGAAATCTGTCCTTTGGTCTGATGAGTCCAAATTAGAAATGTTGGGTTCCAACCACCGTGTCTTTGTGAGACGCAGAGTAAGTGCACAGATGATCTCTGCATGTGTGGTTCCCACTGTGAAGCATGGAGGAGGAGGTGTTATGGTGTGTTTTTTTTTGCTGGTGATGCTCTCTGTGATTTGTTTAGAATTCAAGGCACACTTAACCAGCATGACTACTACAGCATTCTGCAGTGATACTCCATCCCATCTGGTTTGTGCTTAGTGGGACTATCATTTATTTTTCAAAAGGACAATGATCCAACACACCTCCAGGCTGTGTAAGGGCTATTTGACCAATAATGAGATGGTGCTGCATCAGATGACCTGGCCTCCACAATCACCCGACCTCAACCCAATTGAGATGGTTTGGGATGAGTTGGACTGCAGAGTGAAGGAAAAGCAGCCAACAAGTGCTTAGCATATGTGGGAAACTCCTTCAAGACTGTTGGAAAAGCATTCCTCATGAAGCTGGATGAGAGAATGCCAAGAGTGTGCAAAGCTGTCATCAAGGCAAAGGGTGGCTACTTAGAACATCTAATATCTAAAATATATTTAGATTTTTTAACACTTTTTTGTTTACTACATGATTCCATATGTGTTATTTTATAGTTTTGATGTCTTCACTATTATTCTACAATGTAGAAAATAGTACAAATAAAGAAAAACCCTTGAATGAGTAGGGTGTGTCCAAACGTTTGACTGGTACTGTATATATGTATTTATTCATTTACACCAAAGAAAACAAGTGATAGATAGCAATATAGAAAGAAAAAAAACTGTTTGCAGGTGTGGTTGGAAGCACAAGGCATATATGAAATTACACCACAAAAAAATATAGATGTCTATACAATACATACTGTAAGTACAAAAATAAAAAAGGTTTGTTAAAACCTACTAGTTATAAATGTATAAATTAATTGATCTGTAATCATGAAAAAAAGTATAATATTTGTTTTGTTTAAATGTGTGTGTGTGTGCGTGTGTCCATGTGAGTGTGTAAGAGTTAGGCTACATGGAGGATATTACTATATGTAATGTATTTTAATAAAAATATAATTTTACACTGAGAAATATGCAAACAAGGTTGAATTAATTCTCAAGTTGAATTGATCAATCAATTCACTCAATCTAATGCTATTTTGTTGAGCATATTCACAATCCTATTTCAGCTGGTTGCCTTACAATTGTATATTAAAATGTACTTTTATTTTACAGTGAAGGTGGTCTGTCAGCATTTGCTTTCTTTATGCAGTTTGTTGTGGTAAACTAACAACAGACAAAGCTTGGGATACCCCCAGGTCAGCGGACTCTCTGGCCTATCAAAGACATAAATAAATCAATGAACTACCGGAGGAAGAAAATAACCAGCACTACTACAGACCTTGAGGCTCTGGTTTGAATATCCCTGACCTAGTACGAGTTAAATAATGGCTTGGAAACATCAGAGCTTCTGTGATTTAGCTTCTTATTAAGACAATGATGTACTCATCCACCTCAGGGAGGACATAAATTATCAGCAGTAATCTCAGTGACAGTCTTACATTCTTTCCTACCCCCTCCACCCCTTAAAGTAGGTTCAGTAGGTGCCGGGATTTGTACACACGCAGGCAGGAGATACACATATGTGCCATGGGTGGTGGCCTTAACTGCAAGGCCGCCCTCAGGCTGACAGTCTGACATTCTACCTATAAAAATAGTATTGTATTGCCAAAGAGAATTCTCTGTTGTTTAACCATACTCCCTTATGAAGAGATCTGTCACCCTCTCTCTTTATGACAAATGCGTCAATCTTGCCCCATTCATCTCTTTACACTTTACGTTATGAATACCGAATTATATTTTTTTGTTGTTAAGTAACTGCTCAGGAGGGTGCGGTCTTCAACGGTTACATTGGACCTGGAGTGCCTGTCTTAACATCTGCACGTCCTTCGTTCAGTGTTCTCACATTCTGTTCCCAAGCCTGGTACACTCAACTATTCATCTCAAACAAAATCCAACTACCTACACCATCAGGTCGTCAATACAGATCCCGTGTACACAAAACTGCCAAAACGCTGAAATCATATTCGCCCCCCCCCCCCCCGCCATGAATCTGACCTGTATGAAATGTTGCTTACCATATGAACTATATAATGTGTTGTTTTTGTTGTTACAATTTTGCTTGTGATTTACATTGCTGTATGTAGGGAAATCTATGTATTTATGCACTATACGTGGTGATGAGTTTGAGATGAGATGCAAGACAAATTTCCCGAAAGGGACACACCATAAAGAAATGATTACCGGCAGCCAAAAGTCAACTGTTGGTGCAATAAGGGAAAAGTTAGAAACAATGCCGCGTCATCAATGAGACATTAGCTGCATGAATCAGGTATTCTCTCCCGTACTGCTCCGCTACTTCTCTCTTTTCTGTCATACTCTATGTCTCACTCATCACATTTAACAAGGGCTGCACCTACTTTCATATTCTTCAGCTAAAGCAGGAATTTCTCCATTCTTACATTCACTACTATTACTTTTCAAACTCTTTGCATTCTCAGCGTCATTGTCATTCTCACACCCCTGAAGTTTAAACTGAGAAGAATGTTCTTTAAAAGGACTAAACTCCCAGGGCGAAAGCACATGCCATAGTATGATCATTAAAACCAACCTTTAAAAATGTGTTCTCATCACTTCTTTGGGGAGCGGGTTCACATTTGTTGGATGGCGTGCATGATTTATCTACACAAATAATACTTGTTTTTCATCTCTGTGGTGAGATTGAAAAGCCACTTTTACCTCAGCAATAAGTCACTGTAATGACTGGAAAGAGAACGTTCCCAACGCCCACTCACAGTTACAAGTGAAATGAAGTCAATCTGACCAGAATGCTACGCTAAAGTTGTAATTGTGGTTCTGAACCCGAAGACAATGTAGAGCTAATCCATGGTTACTCTTGTTCAGGAAAGTGCAGGTATAGGTAGACCTAATGCAGGGTATTTCAAGTATACCCTTGAAGTATTTTGAATATAAAATGTAGAATAATATCTGCCATTTAGCAGACACTTTCATCCAAAGTGACTTAGTAGTGCATGCATAAATTTTTTACATATGGGAGGTCCCAGGAATCGAACCGACTATCCTAGCGTTACAACCTCCGTGCTCTTACAACAGCTACAGAGGATCATTTTATTGAAGTGTTTTTATAAGCTATACCAGCAGTGTTACGTATAACACACCATGTATGTACAGTAGGCCTACACTTTAGAATGTCCAGCTGAACTCCCAAACACTGCCAGAGATGTGACATGCAATGATTAATTGAAAGTATAACAAAACAGTCCCTTAACATCAATAGTACTGCTTCTGCCAGAGGCTCATTTTACTCACATAATCACTCTAGCTTTTCTCATCAAATCTGCTGCCAAGTGGAGATAAACTGGATTTGAGCTGGGCTGTCACTGAAACACTCACAGGAGCATACCGCATGCAGCCTGTACCAACAGGCAAGCTGAAATGTCACATGTCATATCTGAGAAGATCAGATAAGATCACCTAGTAGCTGTACAACTTTGCATCTTCTCAGCAATGCAACTCAAGTCAACAGTATAGTCACACAAGAGTCGTAGTGTCTTTATTATCCCCATGGGTGTCACGCCCTGACCATAGAGAGCCCTCTAGGTCAGAGCGTGACTAGGGGGGTGTTCTAGTCATTTATTTTCTATGTTGGTGATTTGTAAGGTTCCCAATTAGAGGCAGCTGGTAATCGTTGCCTCTAATTGGGGATCATATTTAGGAAGCCCTTTCTCCCACCTGCTTTGTGGGATATTGTTTGTGTATGTGCTTATTGCACTACGTTACTTCACGTTTCGGTTCTTGTTTTTGTTGAGAAGTTTCACTTTTAATAAAAATGTCGAACTCAAATCATGCTGCGCCTTGGTCCATCCATTCTAACAACCGTGACATTGGGGTAATTCATTTTGCAGGACATAGTTAAAACAATAGACACAAAAACAAAACAATATATACAATGAGACGTACACAGAAAGTAGACATGTAAACTAGACATGAAAAGAGAGTCAGTCTGTACCTTATTAACAGTACAGTACTACAGCTTATTGAGAAAGCTGATAGCAGCTGGCATGAAGTAGAGCAGGATTCCCCAACTGGCCCCCCAAGTTTTCTGGCGCACACCCAGAGAAAATTATTTATATAGAGGTGCTGACTAACGGCAAATAAACGATAAGCTCTAAAAAATGTAGAGTCACACATTATATATAAACTCTCAGTAATTGATTGGGTAAATCACCAACGTTTTGGCATGACTGTGCCTTCAAATTTAATAAATGTTTTATTGTTGGACATAAAAGATTGTAAAAACACCAGCAAATCAATTCCAAGCGATTTACATTTTGGAAATCTATTCCAAGGTATTCTCACGCATAATAGAGGGATATTCATTGAGTTTACATTTTGGAAATCTATTCCAAGGTATTCTCACGCATAATAGAGGGATATTCATTGAGTTTACATTTTGGAAATCTATTCCAATGTATTCTCACGCATAATAGAGGGATATTCATTGAGTGTACAAAACATTTGGATGAGGAATTTCTAATATTCAGTTGCACCCCCTTTTGCCGTCAGAACAGCTTCAATTCTTCGGGGCATGGACTCTTTCAAGGTGTCGAAAGCATTCCACATTATGGAATGGCCCATGTTGACTCCAATGCTTCGCACAGTTGTGTCACGTTGGCTGGATGTCCTTTGGGTGGTGGACCGTTATTAATACGCACTCAAACCGGTGCGCCTAGCACCTACTACCATACCCCGTTCAAAGGCACTTAAATCTTTGGTCTTGCCCATTCACCCTCTGAATGGCGCACATACACAATAAATGTCTCAATTGTCTCAAGGCTTAAAAATCATTTAACCTGTCTCCTCCCCTTCATCTACACTGACTGAAGTGGATTTAACAAGTGACATCAATAAGGGATCATAGCTTTCACCTGGATTTACCTGGTCAGTCTACAGAATAACATGGAAAGAGCAGGTGGTCCTAATGTTTTGTACACACAGTGCCGGTGATCATACACAACAAATGTAAGCAAGGTTTTTAAATTATTATGTTTTAGTCAAATGTTATATTTGTTTGGTCTTTTTGCAGTCAATTTGCAGAAACACAAATTATTTGCAATTATGTTCCTGCCCCCCTGACCATCCGCTCAAGAAAAAATTGGCCCGTGGCTGAATCTAATTGGTGATCCCTGAACTAGAGTTTAGACCTATCTGCACTCTGAGGGAACCAATGAAAATGCATCAAACAGGGGATGCTAGGAGTCCCTCAAAATGGATTGCACAGACTGGTGTCTGATACAGGTGAGTAAATTCATACCAATGATCCTGCTACCTAGTTTCACAATATTACCCAGCCTGTTCTTGCTCTCAAGGTTTAGATTACTGAACCAGCAGATCATATTGAATGTTAGCTCTTGTGTATGAGCATTCATATACAGTACTGTATTTGCATAAGGTACATTTGCTTACAACCATACTGTAAAGACCATGCAGACCTTTAAATTGATATGGCATTGACAATGTCTCTGATATCAGGTTTCCTTTTTCTGACATTACCATGTTTGGGAATAAAATGTTCTTAGAAGCCCTATGTGTGTGTGTGTGTGTGTGTGTGTGTGATGGCGTGTTGAGTGTGTACCTCCCATTTGGGTGAAATTCACCTGCACCCTGCAGACATTTTAGGTGTACTACAGAGAGAGGGATGTATCCTCATGTGCCAAGTCTGAACAAGTATTTGGTGCTTATTTGAATAAGTCTGAACAGGTACTTTGTTCGCATTTTTACTACCGCTGTCTTTTCTTCTAAACTGTCAATGAAATAGTTTTGTTTTTGAATAATAAACTTGAAATAGCCTTTAAGGTATAGGACCATTTACAGTCAAAATAATAAACCACTGAATGTTGGATACAGTGTGATTGCAAAAAAACTTTTCAGGATGTTGGCATCTTTTAGCACCAAAGCAGTAAGTGGTATGCTTCCCCCTGGCAGCCCATACAGTAACAGGCCAACACACATAACACAGCCAATGCCATGGATTATGACTGAAAGGATTATGGCTTACTACCACCTCTCCTCACCTCAGCTTCTCTCCTATGCCTTTCACCAGGAGAAGATGAGCCAATTATTAAACCAGACTCATACATGATGCTACTTGTCGGGACAAAAATGAATCATAGCCTTGATATTTCTGTTATTATAACACTGTCAAATTTGCAGTAACTGTGCCAAAAGCAGCATCCCTTCAAAGCACCAACAACTCAACCCAGAGTAAATATCTTTCTCTGTGCTTTATTTCCCTGTGCTGGTTCTCTCTGTGGATGAGATCACTTACGGTATGTGTACCTACAGCACTGAGCTCACCATGTTTTGACTTGACAGGGTAACTATAGCAACACAAGGCCTACAATCAATCATAGATGTATAACTAGTGTATTGTCTATGGCTAGAATAATGTTAGCCTTCTTCTATGGCTTTTCTGCATCCCCTGCTTATCTCCACTGCCATTCCACAGTTGAGCTCTTTGGTGAGACTTTGGTGAGACTCTCTTAGAAGGTGAGACAGAGGCAGCATTACCCTCTGTGCTGCAACGCCACCTACAGAACGTGTTGATCAGAATGTAGTGTCAACGTATCTCTGTCACGCCACTATGAGGTAGGAAGAACCCTACGGATAGTGCTGCAGAAATATAACCCACATGATAATTGTGGATGTATCAATCTGTATATATGTAATAAAAGTGTCTTAGACCCTAACCAACACCAATAAATGTTAACAAAACATCTAACTATTCTCAGGCAAAATGATGGCCAGTCCAGTCTCCAGGATAACTCAGTTCACTCTGTGTGTCCATGAGTGAAACATTGAGTAGAGAACAGAGATGTGTTTGTTTTTCCAGACAGTCCTAGTCTCTGTTGAGATGAGAAAGATGATAGCCTCTTCTGGTGAGAGATTAGGCGTGGTACAGTCTTCAGCAAATGTTACTCACTCAACATTTCCAGCAACCAGTATGCTATGCTATACAGTACCGTCCATGCAGCAGTGGAGGCTGCATTTCGGAAAGGAGCCATGTGGAAACCATGTGTTTGAATGTCACTACCATTCAAAAGTTCGGGGTCACTTAGAAATGTCTTTGTTTTTGAAAGAAAAGCACATTTTTGTCCATTAAAATAACATCAAATTGATCAGAAATACAGTGTAGACATTGTTAATGTTGTAAATGACTATTGTAGCTGGAATATATTTTATGGAATATCTACATAGGCGTACAGAGGCCCATTATCAGCAACCATCACTCCTGTGTTCCAATGGCACCTTGTGTTAGCTAATCCATGTGTATAATTTTAAAAGGCTAACTGATCATTAGAAAACCCTTTATGTTAGCACAGCTGAAAACTGTTGTTCTGATTAAAGAAGCAATAAAACTGGCCTTCATTAGACTAGTTAAGTATCTGGAGCATCAGCATTTGTGTATTCAATTACAGGCTCAAAATGGCAAAAACAAAGACCTTTCTTCTGAAACTCGCCAGTCTATTCTTGTTCTGAGAAATAAAGGCTATTCCATGTGAGAAATTGCCAAGAAACTGAAGATCTCGTATAGCGCTGTGTACAACAGACGCCTCACAAGTCCTCCACTTGCAGCTTCATAAAATAGTACCTGCAAACACCAGTCTCAACGTCAACAGTGAAGAGGCGACTCCGGGATGCTGGCCTTCTAGGCAGAGTTCCTCTGTCCAGTGTCTGTGTTCTTTTGCCCATCTTAATCTTTTATTTTTATTGGCCAGTCTGAGATATGGCTTTTTCTTTGCAACTCTGCCTAGAAGGCCAGCATCCAGGAGTCGCCTCTTCACTGTTGACATTGAGACTGGTGTTTTGCAGGTACTAGTTAATGAAGCTGCCAGTTGAGAACTTGTGAGGCATCTGTTTCTCAAACTAGACACTCTAATGTACTTATCCTCTTGCTCAGTTGTCCACCGGGGCCTCCCACTCCTCTTTCTATTCTGGTTAGAGCCAGTTTGCCCTGTTCTGTGAAGGGAGTAGTACACAGCGTTGTACGAGATCTTCAGTTTCTTGGCAATTTCTCACATGGAATAGCCTTCATTTCTCAGAACAAGAATAGACTGGCGAGTTTCAGAAGAAAGGTCTTTGTTTCTGGCCATTTTGAGCCTGTAATCGAACCCACAAATGTTGATGCTCCAGATACTCAACAAGTCTAAAGAAGGCCAGTTTTATTGCTTCTTTAATCATAACAGCAGTTTTCAGCTATGCTAACATAATTTCAAAAGGGTTTTATAATGATCAATTAGCCTTTTAAAATTATAAACTTGGATTAGCTAACACAATGTGCCATTGGAACACAGGAGTGATGGTTGCTGGTAATGGGCCTCTGTACGCCTATGTAGATATTCCATAACAAAATCATCCGTTTCCAGCTACAATAGTCATTTACAACATTAACAATGTCTACACTGTATTTCTGATCAATTTCATGTTATTTTAGTGGACAAAAAAATTGCTTTTCTTTCAAAAACAAAGACAATTCTAAGTGACCCCAAACTTTTGAACAGTAGTGTATTTGTTACCATTCCACCAATTCCGCTCCAACCATTACCACAAGCCTGTTCTGCCCAATTAAGGTGCTACCAACCTCCTGTGCCATGCAGATATTAGTCTGTGCTGCCAACCTCCTATGCTAAAAATCCAGATTAAACTATGTGATGAACATTTAGTCTTCAGTACACATGAGAAAGTAATGACTCTGAGCAACCTCGTCCGCTCTCTCCCCGGCACTAACTGAATGGGTTTGTCAGTCTTGCTTTCCCCGCCTCTCCCCTGGGGTCCTTCTGCCATTCCTCTGTGTTTGCACCTGGGTGTGCCGGAGCCTGATCAGTTTACGGGGTCTGGCACGGATACCTGTCTGACGAGCTCGATCGCTCCAACCCTTCAGCCTCCAGGTGCAACATCTAGGAGGCAGGCCGATGCTGGGGAGGAGCCCTGTACCAGACAGGTAGATATAAGCCAGCTGCCACCAGAGAGGAGTCACTCAGAGGGGCTTGACTTTCCTCTTAGTAAGCGCACCTGCTTCACCAATCCTCTCTGTCTCTCTCTCTCTCCTTTTCTTTTACTCCACTCAGAGGATCAGAAAAGCTGCAACCATGAGTTACAGGAGCAGTGGCAGCATGAGCGGAGGCTTCAGCTCTGGCGGAGGATTCAGCTCCGGTGGCGGCGGCACTGTGAGGAAGAGCTTCTCAAGCTTCTCCTCTTCAGCAGCCCCTATGGGCTCCAGCCGTATGAGCAGCTCATCTGTTAGACGCTCCGGAGGCGGTGGTGGAAGTGGAGGAGGCTCCAGCTTCAGCTATATGAGCAGCGGTGGAGGCATGGGCGGCGGCGGCGGTGGAGGCTTTGGCATGGGTGGTGGCGGCGGAGGCTTTGGCATGGGTGGCGGCGGTGGAGGCTTTGGTGGAGGTGCAGGCTTCGGCATGGGTGGTGGCGGCGGCGGAGGTGGCTTCGCCCCCATCACAGCTGTCACAGTCAACTCAAGCCTGCTTGCCCCCCTCAACCTGGTGATCGACCCCAACATCCAGACCGTCCGCACCAATGAAAAAGATCAGATCAAGGTCCTCAACAACCGCTTTGCCTCCTTCATCGACAAGGTCAGTACACCTTTATTCTCATAAAGCCCTTCAATCTAAGAGGATGTTAAACATATCAAGTATGCCATGACTATGGGCCTGTCCAAGTAAATTAAAATATATTGCATTGCTCCTCATATGCCAGCATAAACAGGGTGCAGATATGCTGCAAAGGAGATACTGCAAAGGGATACTGCAAAGTATCTGCAAAAGGATACTTTGCAATAGCAGTTTATGGCTGGGATGTTGTTTTATGGTACTGGCTGCAAATAGCATACTTGAATAGTTGCAAGGCTGTGTCTCTTGTGTGCTACTGTAGGGCTCATGAAATATTTCATAGCCACTGATAATGCAGCCCCCGGAAAACCGGACCGTATAGGATCCAGTTAGAACTGGCTCTGAAAACAAATACACAGAATGATATAGTGACTGCATCCTCTACCTGAATGTATAAACAGGGGCATATCACCTTATCACAAGTGGTCAAAGTCCTAATGTGCAGCCTGTTGCATCGGAACTGACAGTTGAGTAGTTTTCTTTGACCGTAATTGCCCTGGCTCTGTGAGTATGGGAGTGGGGGGTGAGTTTGGAAACCATAGCCCAAGCGGATCTTATGACCATGAGGGAAGGGATCAGGTTATAGCCCCATTCCCATGGCAGCAGGAAGGGACTCACTGGCGTTCAATAGAATGCTATGTCTCTGATGGTGCACCTGAGAGTTTATCCTCTCTCCCATCTCTCCCTCACAACTTGCAGAGACACAGACACACACCTGCACAAAGTTGACACTAATATGGCTAATAATATACTTTATCCATATGCCTGAAACAGCAAGGAGTTGTGTTAAATTAAAGGTTCTCCCTAAAAAATTTCATCTTTCAGACTACAGCACTATAGACAATAGTGAAAATCAGACATTTTCTCAAGGGAGAGTTAGAAACACACCCTGTTAGTGAAACTGCACAGTCAGCTTTTCATAGACTCTAACCACACCTGCTTTTATTTTGGGTGAACGGATAGATTCAATTCAATTACCTTGTGCGAGGTAAAATACAACAATGAACCCGTAATTTCGATGCTGTTACAGTCACAAATCATTAAATGCCTTCAGGCAGGTCATTCTCAAATTCTGCAGAATGCCTTATAATTACAGTGCATGGCAGCAGGTAAGTTCATTCACTAAGAGGCGATTCCACCTCAGGCTAAGGCAGGGAAACCCAGCCATATCTTCTGGGACTTGCTATTACTTAGAATTAGGGGGGCTAAGGCGTGGCAGGCTTAGACATCTCCCTCCCGCCTCAGGGATGTGCAGCCTCACCCATGTACCTGACATGGAAGGAGTCTTCTGGGAGCGATATATAAAGTGGATAGATCTCTTCATGTCTGCCCCAGCCCTTAGGGAATGACACAGCTCAGTACAATAGGCTATGGAGGGCTGTGTGTGCAAGTCACTCCTTTTTTACAGAGGTGTGGAAGAATGCCAGCTCTGTCTGAGAAAGTCCCAATAAAAACTTCAAGCAGGCCGTCTTCATTACCTCAGTGAACGCAAGTCTAATATTGAACCACTACATAAATACACAAGTAAACCTTGCCAGGGAGATGTTGCCAAGGCAACATCACATGATACAACTGGATATGATATAATATGACAAAACCCAATTTAAATTCTCAACGTAATGGAAGATGTGTGCCAACCTGTTTCTAGCAGTACCTGGTTGTAACTATTCTATTTCTCTCTCTACACACAGGTACGCTTCCTGGAACAGCAGAACAAGATGCTGGAGACTAAGTGGAGCCTCCTGCAGGACCAGACCACCACCCGCTCCAACATTGATGCCATGTTTGAGGCCTACATTGCCAACCTGCGCAGACAGCTCGACGGCCTGGGAGGAGAGAAGGTCAAGATGGAAGGAGAGCTGATGAACATGCAGGGTCTGGTGGAGGACTTCAAGAACAAGTAAGTTTTACACGAGACATTGTATGGATGTTCTAACTGTCCTACATGCTGGCCCATGTAACCATTGGTAATCTGTTTTTCCAGATATGAAGATGAAATCAACAAGCGTGCCGCAGTGGAGAACGAGTTTGTCCTCCTCAAGAAGGATGTTGATGGTGCCTACATGAACAAGGTTGAGTTGGAGGCCAAGCTCGACGCCCTTCAGGATGAGATCAACTTCCTCAGGGCCATCTATGAAGCGGTGAGGGCCATGTCAAACCACAAAAAGCTTAGTCTTCGAAGCGCTGTGATATAAACAAAAAATCATCGACATTATGGCTTTCCTGATGTCCTTCTCTCTCATCTCTCTCCAGGAGCTGAGTGAGCTGCAGGGCCAGATTAAGGACACCTCAGTGGTGGTGGAGATGGACAACAGCCGTAACCTGGACATGGACTCCATTGTGGCTGAAGTGCGCGCCCAGTATGAGGACATCGCCAACCGCAGCAGAGCCGAGGCCGAGTCATGGTACAAGCAGAAGGTATGAGGAGACTTAAGTATATTTCTATGGATTTCCTATAAATGAGAGGTGCAGTAAAATATAATACATAGGCTTGAGACTGACTAATGACTGTGCCAACCCTCTCATCCTCCAGTTTGAGGAGATGCAGTCCTCTGCAGGACAACATGGGGATGATCTGCGCAACACCAAGTCAGAGATTGCCGAGCTGAATCGCATGATCAGCCGTCTCCAAAACGAGATCGAAAACGTCAAGGGACAGGTATGTTCAGTATGCTGGCAAATGACGGTAAATTCAAAATAGCATCAGGTCTGGCACAACACTAACATTCAATTAAGTGAAAACATCAATCTTACTTCTGATCTTGTCTTTTCTTTACCTGGTAGCGTGCCAACCTGGAGAACCAGATAGCCGAGGCTGAGGAGCGCGGGGAGTTGGCAGTGAAGGACGCCAAGCTCCGCATCAGAGACCTGGAGGATGCCCTACAGAGAGCCAAACAGGACATGGCCCGGCAAGTGCGCGAATACCAGGAGCTGATGAACGTCAAGCTGGCCCTGGACATTGAGATCGCCACCTACAGGAAACTGCTGGAAGGAGAGGAGGACAGGTGAGCACAGGATCAAATATAGACATGGTGAAACAACACGAGACAAATGCATGGCTAGGAAATGTAAATGCACAAGAAATGGAAAGTCTTCTAGATGCAGTCAGCTCTTTCACTATAGTACATGCTTAGAGATTGTGTCAACTAATCTATGAATCTTTACAAAGAATTACCTCTGGAGGTGGAACTGCAACCATCCACATAACCTCCGGCAGCAGCGGTGGTGGTGGCGGTAAGAACTTCATACATATGCATTTAAATTCAGTTGGACAAGAAAAAAATAATAATACTTGTAGGTCTGATTATCACCATCATCAGTCCAAGTATTGACTTTGCCCCTTCCATCTTTCTCTCCCAGGCGGAGGTGGTGGATTCGGCATGGGCGGAGGCGGCGGAGGTGGCGGTGGCTTCGGATATGGCGGCGGCAGTGGCATGTCCATGAAAAGCGGTGGTGGCGGCGGTGGCTTTGGCATGAGCGGCGGCGGTGGCGGCGGTGGCTTTGGCATGAGCGGCGGCGGTGGTGGCGGCATGTCCATGTCCCGCTCCTCCATGACCTCCACATCCAGACGCTACTAAACACAGGAGTCTGTATGTTTGTCCCCACCTCCCCCTCTCCTCTCCCTCCACAACCAAAACAAGCTACAAACTCCTCCTGTCACATGCAGGCACAGAGCGTCCACTGATCTACACTATAACCCAGGATGGGCTGTTATATCTGACCCCTCCTTAGCTGCATATTCCCCATAGCTACTGGCTGGTAGGAAATAGTGGATGATATCAGAGGATGCACTTTGAATGCTGACAGATCTTTTTTATCCCAATGTTTCCAGTGTTTTATTCCTGCTACCTCTTGAGCATCCTTTCCCTCACAGATTCAGAACATAGCCCTTAAACATAGAGGCAGTGATAGTAAGAACCAGAAGCAGAGAACTAAGTCTGCTCCCTCTTCAGTCAGCCTGGCTGTCTTTAACTTGCTGGATGGTGCCTGTCATGGTGACACAACATTGGTTGGCGGTGTGCTGTGACAGTGCATCTTCATAAGGCAACACCAGTTTCTCATCGCACACAACATAGTGGCAGTCCAAATGAGCCGGCAGGCAGGTGCCATGTTGTTCACTAAATGTTGAGACAACTGACAGTACAACATGCCTCTACCCCCTGTGTTCCACTGCCCCCATATTGCTGTGCATTGTGGTGAATGCCAGATCAACTTAAGCAGCTATACTAAAGTGGCACCCCCTTTCTCTGGGGTAAACAATCTAGCATTAACTCTTAATTCTCCCTTTCCTAGGGACAATGGGTTCTCCACTGAGGTTTGCAAACAGTGTTTGGTTCTGTTTTTCTTTTCATTCTGATCAAAAAAGGATGACTGGTACACCCAGATTTATTGAATGTAATTGATCATGTGTCATCAACAAAACATCCTGAATAAATCTGAGTTTTATAAAATACTTGTGTTGAAAATGTTACTTCTGACTGTATATAGGGGCGGCAGGTAGCCTAGTGGTTAGAGTTTTGGGCCAGTAACAAAAAGGCTGGATTGAATCCCCGAGCTGACAAGGTAAAATCTGTCGTTCTACCCCTGAACAAGGCAGTTAACCCACTGTTTCCCGGTAGGTCGTCCTTGTAAATAAGAATTTGTTCTTAACTGACTTGCTAGTAAATAAAACATTGTTTTTAAATATGTTCTATTTACATAGACGATCAGACACTGATAACAATTGGGTAGAAAATGGCTCTAGATTTGGGGTCAGTTGAGTAGCATTCAGAAGAATGAGACACAATGACATTACTGACAGGGCTGATAGGATTACTTAAAGCAACAACAGTGTTCAAATTGACAGTTGAGTATCCATCAGAAGAAGGAGACACAATGACATAACTGACAGGGCTTATAGGATTACTTAAAGCAACAACAGTATTAATGTTCTTAAAGAGTTAACTTAATTTAAATGAACTCAAACACTGTAAAATGCCTTCTTGACAGTTTAATCCACTTTGGCAAGTAAACGTAAAAACGTAATCCTTATGACTCAACACCTTGTTTTTATTTAATGCCCATGGATAAATGCTGTCACACGGTGCATACCCAGATAATATACAACCTATCGTCAAGGCCGCTGACACAACGTAAAGGGATCTATCATCACTATAAACTATAGCTAAACGCCAAGTTATTAAAGGGATAGTTCACCCAATTTACAAAATTACATTTGTTTCCCTTACCCTGTAAGCAGTCTAACGATACCAATATGTAATTGAAATACTTATATCTGCTTCAATTTCGACAGGTAGGCTACAGGCAGACGACTTTAACTAATGTAAGATATGCATATGTCTCCCGTACCACAACTGAAGTGACAACTTGACCTATCTAACCCATTCCCAAAAACCCATCCCTCGGCTTATGCTGCCCTCTAGTGAGAATAGAGGGCAGCATACAGTAATAATATTATACTCAACAGGTGCCGTCTACTTTACAGTATGTGTATTTATTCTTTCAGATTCTGTTTTCTGGTATCTTAACATAATCTTTCATTTTACCCACATGAAAAAATAATACAGTTTACTATAGAATACTAGAGTTTACTATAGAACACTACAAATCAAATCAAATTGTATTTGTCACATGCGTCGAATACAACAGGTGTAGACCTTATAGTGAAATGCTAGCTTACAAATACGTGTTAAGTAACAGATAATTAAAGAGCAGCAGTAAAATAACAGTGGCTAAATAGAGGGGGTACCAGTACAGAGTCAATGTGCGCGGGCACAGGTTAGTCGAGTAATTGAGGTAATATGTACATGTAGGTAGAGTTATTAAAGTGACTATGCATAGATAATAACCAGAGAGTAGCAGCAGCGTAAAATAGGGGGGGGGGGGGGTGCAATAAGTCTGGCTAGCCATTTGATTAGCTGTTCAGGAGTCTTATGGCTTGGGGGTAGAAGCTGTTAAGAAGCCTTTTGGACATAGAAAAGGATCCGGTACCATCCTGGATCCTGGATGGCAGGAAGCTTGGCCCCAGTGATGTAGCTAGCAAATTAGCTTGGGTGCTTGACTGCTGTTGTTAGCACAGAACACTCGGATCAACCCTTAAAGAGATGGGTGGAGGTAAAGCTTAAGAGGGTGTGAACGATGCTTAATGGGTGCAGACAACGAAGGGCTCTCCAGTAGGAGTACCAAAACATTCAAAGGCCAGTTTCTCAAAAGTGAGTTTACAAGTTTATCAACTTTCTAAGCAGAATAACTTTCCATTGTTCCTCAACTGTAGTGTATGATATACCATTTTGTAGCTCTGAGTCTCTACTTTTATGCAATGTAAAAAACACAATTTCAAATTCTGCTACATAAGACCGATTTGAGCTGGTCGGTTACATATTATAAATACCTCACATGTTTATCCGACTCCGTTAAGATGATTAGCAATATGCAAGAGACTACAGTTGAACCATGTGCAGTCAAGTATTATCCATTTAGCAGACTAAGATCAATGAATGGTCATGAGAAGCGAATATCAAAGCAAGTATTATTTAATAACTTTGTAAAATAAACAGGTTCACATACAAGGCATAAAGCTTAAGTTACAAGGCAATACTGACATCAACAAAGCATATTTCTAGGCATATAGATCCCAAAGTTAACTTGCGAGACAAAGCATGAACAAAGAGATGCTTACTAGGCCAGAGGCGTAGAAGCCTAGGAAATTAGAATTTATCATATAACCTTCCTCCATGGCTGGAAACAGGATAAGAGAGAGAACAAAGCCATGTAATTCCATTTATAACATCTGAAGGTGTAACCTTTCAACCCAAGACCAACCATCATTGACCAATCAAACGATACCAAGTTTACAGTGTAACATGACCACAAAGGCCCAATCTACACAGGATGTCACAGCATCTAAATGCTTGTGTAGTGGATTGGACCACTGTAAATGAGACAGAATTCCTGAGAGGGCGACAGCACCGCTGAGCGTAATTTAGAGTTCACCCTATACAGATACAAGTAACCACAGAGATCATACATACATATATATATATATATATATATATATATATATATATAATATATATATATATAGCATCAGTTGTCCTCAGTGAACAAGTTTCAGATAGATACTGGACATGGATACTATAGTATTATTATATCACATTCAGTAGTCAGTCCTCTGAATACTGTAACAGATAGAAACATGTTGGCCCCTCAGTGGGGGAAGGGCTGACTAGTCCTTTTGCATTGTTCTCTGTCTTCCAACTCCAGGCGTCCGAGAGCACAAGCCTGCACTACATGGAACCCAATAGGGTTCTACCATAGGAGACCGATAGAGGATTCATTTTTGTATCTGAGCCATTATAGCGTCTGTGACAGAATGTAGTCAATTTTCTTCTCCACGATTGGCTGATCCCTCCTGATGACCCAGTTGGACATGACTCCAACAGGGTCACCAAGAGGGATCAGCCAATGATGTTGAAAGTCCCACCCAGTTGACTACATTAAAATGGTGGAAGCACTCAATGGCGCTGACCATGCGAATACAGCCTTTTCACCACTAGAGGCCTCTATCAAAAGGGTTATACCAAAAAGGTTTCTTCAAAGGGTTCTCCTATGGGGACAGCCGAAGAACCCTTTTAGGTTCTAGATAGCACGTTTTTTAAAGAGTGTATGACTTTCCCTTTAAGTATGAGGGATCCATAAAAATTCTGACATACAGTATGAAGTTTCATAAAGTCATATACCATGTTGTGAAAAGTGATACGCAAACTTTTTATAACATGTAATAACATGTTATTCTAGTTTGTCATGCAGTTCATATGCTAAACTCCATGGTTCAAAAACTGGGGGGAGCCAGTGCTCTGTGGCGTCTGTCCACTACAATGCAGTTGCACTGGGGTTACAGGGGTCGAAAGCCATAATCTCCATGTGGATCAGACCTAACAGGAAAAAACAAAACATTTTAGAATTGTATCACCGGAATCACACCATATAATATTTTAGAATTTCATATCCTGTAAGGGTAACTTTGCAGAACTTTAACTGTAAGTCTCCAAGAACCGTGAGAAATTCAGGATAAATGCCATCAACATGTGCAACCAGGTAATCAGTCATAGAGAAGATATACTCACTACTCCACTCTCCCACGTCAAGCTCCAGGCTTTCAAAGGAGTCGTCGTACGTCGGGGAGTCGGGTTCAGATTCTGGGTCATGGAACTCAGCGAGGTAGGGGTGTGAGAGGCCCTCTTTAGCCGTCATCCTGGTCTCTGGGTCCAGCAGCAACATGTTCTCCAGCAGATTCACCGCTGGACAGAGGAAGACACAGGACAGAGAGAGAGAGAGAGAGAGAGAGAGAGAGAGAGGATAGAGAAATATTACATAGAGAAAGGAAGGCATTAGGAAGTAGTGCAGGGAATACAGAGTCAAGCCAGCCCTCAACTGTTCTCGATACAAAGTAGAAAAACTGAGATATTCATAACCACTGTCATGACGTTGCCCTCTTTGGGTACAGCGAGCACCATCCCCCTCTCTCTGTCTCCTACAATCAGGCTGCTGCGACCTCAGGTCGTAAATTCCTGGAGGAGATTATCTCCTCATGGCCACAGTATAGAAACAGAGTGAGTTTTCATAGAGAGAACAAAGGAATTTCTTTCACCTCACAGAACTGGAGGTCCGAACAGTATTGAGGTTCTGGAGAACGTATAAAAGATCGGTGAAGAATCCAGCTACGAACTGGTCCGTTTGGTACAATATTGTGAAACTCATGAGAGACAATACGGCCACATTACCATAAAGCTGTTTATACAATAGCCTCAGATATTAGGCTTACATCAAATTGTTGTATAAGATGAATGAGTGAGGATCATACTGTTTGTGAAATTGTGTAATGTGATTTTGGATTGTTTAATGAAGGAAACTCCAATTCCCTTTGGAGTTTAACTAAATCAGAGGACCGCCCATGAGCACAGTTAGGACCTGGCGTCATGAGACAGCCTTTTTATGCTCTTCCGAATAAAACCCCCACCCGGGTTTTCTATCACCAGACCAGCTTACCTCGATAATGAGAGGGCCAAGGTTTGAGAGGAGACCATAAGCCTAAGGTTTGAGTAGATGGCTGAATCTTTTAACCACACCACGTGGTTAAACTCTTAGACTATCGATATCGACAGAATAAGAACAAGTCTTTGATATTAATTACTAGTCTGCAGCTAGGAATTCGGTATCATTGAACGCGAAGACCGACAACCGCCGAAACATCTATTCTATAACAACATGAATGAATGTCACTCTGAACTATCCATTCTAACCATGACACAGACAGAGAGATGACATGACACAGACAAACTCTCCAACAGAAACAAACTTTTCAACAGAGATCCCGACGACACACTGAGTGTAAATATATATATTGATTGCAATTATTCCCGAATGACTGAGCGTTCATGTGCAAAGGATTATCATTTCAATTGTTATAATTATCAACTTTGTAGTGTCTCATCACAGTTGACCCCCACTTCCCTTTTTGTCCACCAAGCCGGGATACCGGTTTATCCCACTAGGGAAACTCCGTTATCATTTCCTATTAACTATCTACTGTTTGTTTATGCATTTCTGTGAATTACTTAGTTAGTAAATAAATGATTTAAGACAATTGATGTATGGATGACTCCTAGTGAAGACTGGATTTGTGCAGATAACCAACAATTTACGACGTTTGGAATGAGACTAACATGAGGAAAATAATAATTCATTAATTCGAAGACTAATTGATCAGATATAAAAAATATCTGAAGAGATATATTAGGAAAAATGTTTTGTAATCTGAATATTTTCCTTGGTGCCCCGACTTCCTAGTTAATTACAGTTACATGATTAATCAGTTTAATCGCGTAATAATAATTACAGAGAGTTATTTGATAAATAAGTCTTCAGTTTAATAATGCCAAAGACACGACACAACCATGCAGGACGTAACATTACCACAGTGATAATAAACCAACTCACCGTTTACATGCAAGGAGGGAAAGACCTCCTTGAAGTTTTTCTTCTTTTGGATAGGGAGACTCTGTACATATGAGCGAGCCTGCAAGACAATACCAACAATGTTCAACTGTCAACTGTATTTTTTCAATGTTATCTCCTTTTTCTTACAAGTTACCACCATAGTGAGCATACTTGTGATTTCAACACCAAGCTACATTGAATAGTTGCGAGCTGAACAGTTGCCATTAGATTGAGATGACAGTAGGCCTACATCTTTGCTCTGCATCTTCTGCACCAGGGAGGATGGTGGTGTTCCTGTAACGTTGAGGATCTTCTTCAGCTGGTCAATGCCTGAACAGGATGGTCAAGGAGGGTGTAGGGACACACAAGGCAGACAGTGGAAACCACTACAAGCAAAATACTTAGAGCACTGATCAGTGAACTGTCTGCTACATGATTGGTGTTGTCCCTTGTGCAACTGCAGAATGATAACTAATACATAAGATAACTACATGATACGTACATCAGTAATATACAAAGAAATGGGGTACAGAATATATGTTTTTGTGTTGATGTAAACTTAGTGAGTTATACAGGTGTTAAGAGGAAACATGAGAGGATACTGTCATTGCCTGGGAAAAGAACCTGGCCTGTGATCATCTCAGCCAGGATGCAGCCTGCAGACCACAAGTCCACTGACAGGGTGACAGACACACACAGAATAATTAACACATGAGCTACAGCTGAACCAATAGTACAAAAGTAAGATAACCCCAGAAGTGCATGGAATGTGAAGCCAAAATAAATGAAAAGGTATTTATTGTGTGTTGGTGATAGGTCACCTGATTGGCTATAGTGCATCCAGTTGAAGATGACCTCTGGTGACCTGTACCAGCGTGTCACCACATAGCCTGTCATCTCACTCTCTGCATGTCTCGCTAGACCAAAGTCCAGGATCTGAGATAGAAAGAGAAAGCGAGGGAATGTGAAAGAAAAGTCAATTGAAGCTTATAAAAAGAGAGGCTAATACGTAACCACAACAATCAAACAATAAAAGTGTAGTCTTTAAACACCAGTGTGTTATCTTCCTAAATCAAGTACATTATGTTTATCTTACTGTTTGAAGGTTTTACAATAAAAGGTACAGTATAATTAAACATATAAATGCAGCTTGTTGCCAAATTCTTAATTACCTTTAATTCACAGTTCTCATTCACAGCAAGGTTGCCAGGTTTTAGGTCCTGAAGAATACATTTAAAAAAACATGTAGGATCTTATATGATCTGGCCACTCAAATGTACTTAGAAATGTATTTCAAGTATATTCATAAGAACCTAATACAAACCCGATGGATGATCCCTGCAGAATGGATATACTAAGGGATAGAAAAATGTAAAGAAACATTATTTTCAGGTGAGTATAAGATTACGATTTAAGATTAGGATCAAGGTCCAACCAAAATTTGACTTCCGCTTTATCCCATCCCTTCTGAAAGATACACTCATATACAGGTTGAGAGGTCAGAGCAGGGGTCTGCCACACTGGGCGCCAATGGAGCAGTTGTTTTGGGGTGGTTTAAGTGCATTGCTCAAGGGCACAACGGCAGGCAAAGGCATCTAGGATTTGATACCAGCATACCTCTGGTTGCCAACTCATTTCCCGATGGATCACTTTTTCCTCACAGATCGGGGATTCAAAATGGCAACCATCCATTTGCTGGCACCCCTCTCTAACGGCTAGGCTACCTGCCACCCCATATAATACAATGATTTCTTAGTAGTGGTGAACACCTTCAGGCCACGTAGCAGCTGGTAGAAGAGGTAAACGATGATGCGATCAGTCAGTCTCCTGCTCTTCATGATGCGACCGAGGTCCTGAGCCACAAAGGGCATTACCATGTAACTGTAACATGGAGGAGAGAGATGGGAAGTCAGATACAAACAGTGTTACCATGTAACTGTAACATGGAGGAGAGAGATGGGAAGTCAGATACAAACAGTGATACCATGTAACTGTAACATGGAGGAGAGAGATAGGAAGTCAGATACAAACAGTGTCACCATGTAACTGTGACTGAGAAAAAAAGTAGGGAAAGGGAATGATACAATACGTCATGTACTAAAGCTACCTCCTCCACCTAATCATTACAAATGTATAAAATGATTACATAACAGAAAATGCAGGTAACATCATACACTGTGTCTCACATGGTTGCAATCATAACACAGACATAAAATATATGTTTTAACTCAGCTAACAGATTATATCACATACCCAAGCACATACAAAGGAGCGAAGGGCCCAAGTAAGTAAGCACAAACAAACATGAACAAACCTGCACACACACACACACACAGCTTTGTTTTTGGAGTGTAAAAATGTTTGACAATTAAAAATCGTATTTTCCCTAACCCCTAACCCTAAATCTAACACTAACCTAACCCTAAACTTAACCCGAAAAAGCCTGAACCTGACCTTAATCCCAAAACCTAATCCTTAAAACTTAAATAGCATTTGAACAAATTCAGGACATTCGGGTGAAATTGTAGGACATTGGGGTCCTAATAATGTAGGAAAACAAGTACACACACATGCACGATCAAACTCAAACTTCATGATACACTCTCAGCAGCCTGTCTCAACAAGCTGTGACAACTGGCAGAGGAATGTGGTTCACAGCTCCCCACTTACAACGTCTGGAATTTCTCCAGGGAGAAATCAGGTGTGAAGACATTGAGGAGGCTGATCACCTTAAGGAAAACAACAGGAAGAAGGAAAGTAAATGAAGAGTTTATTCCCACAAAAAGTGACCACACAAACATATACATTGCAGTAACACGAATTCATCGCCAGTAGTACAAGTAGGCCTGACGAAGTACAAGTGCTCTGGGAATATGTTGAGTGAAAACACTGGCCTATAAGAGGCGCTATTCCTCTCCACCAAACATAAATAAACATAGGAAGGAGGCAAAGGAATACAACTGGATGTCTTTGGGTGACTGATATTCAACATACTGAATAGTTTAAAACTACAAATTATCCTGATGTGAAGTAGAATGAATGACAATTACTGCATTGTGATGGCTTTTCATTTTTGAGTGTCTGGAATCTCTGTCCAGGGGAGTGTATCTCAGATGTTCACTATTATAGTAGGTAATATGGACTTACATTGTCATGCTGGATATGGCGTAACAGTCTTAGTTCACGGTAGGCCCGTTGAGCGTGGATTAGGGACTGAAAGGGACGATAGAGCTTTTTTATGGCCACCTTCTCCTTAGTCTGCTGGTCAATAGCAGAACTAATGAATAAAACAAGTTCAAAGTCAAATAACATTAGTGTTGGATAGAAGAATTCTGTCACAGAATGTAGGCAAGGGGGATATAGAATGGTAACTCTCAATGACAATAGTAATACTTCAAGTCAGTATAGATCAAAGAGTACAGAATCTTTGAGTAGCTTTCATGTCAGTTTGACAAATTATTATAAGTAGTACTACAAATAACATTTCAGACGCTTGTGTGTTCATTCTATATTACCGATATCTGGCAGAGGTAAAACTGGGTTTCAAGATGTGTTAATATGGGGCTCGCTCCAGGTTGGGAGTGCAAAATTAGTCTCATCTCGAGACCTGCTTAAATTTGCTAATTTCTTTGAGGCAATAGTGCCTCTGTTAGCAATGTCCTGAGTCTTTCGTTATTGAAAAAAAATGGAACAACAAGCTGATATTACACAATATCCAATATTGTAGAATTTTGCATGTGTAACTAATAAGAAATGAATAAACAATTATAGGCTTAGGTAAAGTTGTTCCCTTATTCTGTTTATGTTCTACATGTTTCAATGAGAACAACTGTATGGTATACTGTATGTGGTATATTTTAAAGAGGTATATTTTAAAGTATATAAAATGCATGCTGGTTTGGCGAGTAGTTATTCCAGGAAAGCTACCAATAAATTGCCCCTTCACTCACCATACCGTCCCGTAAGCGCCCGAGCCAACTGCTTTCAGCGCGATATATTGCTCTGGAACATCCCATGTTGTTTTCTTTATCTCCAGTCTATGGAAACCTGTCTTCACAGGCGATTCCATTTTGTCAATAAAATATGTCGATCTAGTTCAAACCAGTGTGGTACCTATTGGTGATTTTTCATAGCCTTGAGGTTTCGATATGACAGGTAAGCAAAGGTAGCCTACAACTGTGAGACCCCACCCCACCTCACGTGATGTAAATGGCATTCCCACTGCACTGTGTACACACTCACCTGTCGAAGGCTCTGTATAAACCTCATACATAGGCCTACTGGTATAGTAGCCTAAAATATTGCTGCTCTTTTTGTAGCACCATTCCAAATACTGCAAAAAGCTGCCAAATTCCTCTTACTCTTCTGTTCGATCAGATGTGTAAAAAAAAAAAAAAGGATTGAGTTGGTTTGTGAGATCTGGTAATAATAGGGCTTCTTGTTCCTGCTAAATATCTCTGTAGAGGTAAAAGTCATGCACAGATTGCCGACAGAGTAAAGCAGTCACACAGATCACACTTACAGTATAGTATTAATCTAAGTTTTCTCTACTACCAACCATGGACCAATCAAAAACTGTAACTAGTATCTGCTGTGTATTACAACTTGAAGGCTACTGTAAAAACCATAGATACGACCCTCCACCTTTGTCTGACCCCATTCAATTATTTGCTAAGGGATATCTATCTTGTTCTTACCATTAGTGGAATATGGGCATCCTATAGACCCTCCTGGCAAAAATATTGGTCAATACAAATATTTATGATTCAAAGCTAGCTCAAATTTTCTCATTTGAATGCTCAGATTGAATGACCAGCAGCCAGAGTGAGGGACAGATGTATTGGGATAAAGCAAGCATACTGCAGGGCACTCCGTATGTAACGGTTCTGTAACGACAGACGCTGGGAGACGAGAAGCAAGTACAGGGCATGGATTTAATAATAAATAAACATGAAACAAAACAAGAACCGCGTCTGGACAGGAGAAACATAACATCAATGCTGACTCAGGAATGAAACTGAGGAAGTGACAGATATAGTGGAGGTAAATGACATGATGGCGTCCAGGTGAGTCCCATAATTAAGCGCAGGTGCGCGTAACGATGGTGGCAGGCGTGCGTAATGATGAGTGAACTGGTGACCTCGAGCACCTGAGAGGGGGAGCGGGAGCAGATGTGACACTGTCAAATAGGCCTACTTTACATTCCTCTAGTCAAGTGGGATGGAAAAAAGGGTAGAAATTCTGAGTCTTCGGGATCGGTGTCCCTTCCACGGGGCGGTTGAGCTAACGTAGGCTAATGCGATTAGCATGAGGTTGTAAGTAACAAGAACATTTCCCAGGACATAGACATATCTGATATTGGCAGAAAGCTTAAATTCTTGCTAATCTAACTGCACTGTCCAATTTAGAGTAGATATTACAGTGAAATAATACCATGCTATTGTTTGAGGAGCGTGCACAATATTGAACATGAAAAGTTATTAATAAACAAATTATGCACATTTGGGCAGTCTTGATACAAAAATTTGAACAGAAATGCAATGGTTCATTGGATCAGTCTAAACCTTTGCACATACACTGATGCCATCTAGTGGCCAACATCTAAATTGCACCTGGGCTGGAATAATACATTATGGCCTTTCTCCTACATTTCAAAGATGATGGTGCAAAAAAATACAAAAGAACAGTTGATTTTTTCTTTGTATTATCTTTTAGCAGATCTATTGTGTTATATTATACTACACTCATTTCACATTTCCATAAACTTCCAAGTGTTTGTTTTCAAATGTTACCAAGAATATGCATATCCTCGCTTCAGGGCCTGAGCTACAGGCAGTTAGATCTGGGTATGTCATTTTAGGCAAATTTTTTAAAAAGGGGCTAATCCTTAAGAGGTTCTTAATGAGTCCAGGTCACTGTAAAATGCGAAAAAGCTGAATAGATAAAGATGACGCTGGATTCCAGAGAGTATCATTTTTTTCAATGTAATGTGTGATGATCTAAAAAGTCGTTTTGTGGGACATGTGGGATTGCAAAATGTGTTCATACATGCAAAACAACCATTTTTCAAAAGTCCATCTTTGGTTGGGCCTTTTGTTTTGTCTGTTTATTAGCAGCTAAGATAAAAACATACCAATAGGATAATTCCATAAAGGCAGATCTAAACACCGTAGGCTCATTTTATTGAACTTTGAGCATTGACTGTAGGTGGAAAGGCACTTTATAAATCCAATCAGTTATTTCAATTATTATTATTATTTTTCCAAGGTGTTACTGTGAGCACTGTAAGAACTGTATCACAGAGATTGTAAACCTGTATGTATACCATAGACAGAGATAGACAGCTCTAGCGCCCCAAAGCTATGTTAGTCAACTTGGTGGGACTTCCTATGGGTTAAGGAGGGATCTCATAATCACATCCAGGTCATCAGGAAAGCTCAGAAAATTAATTATTCTCCTGAGAAAACATTCCATAACTGTAGGAAGCAGTAAATCACCAACCTTTGCTTTATACCTGTTCAGACAACACACTATTGGTGGCAGTATGCACCCTTTAAATGTGTTTACCGACTTGCAGAAGCAGCAGCATCAGCAGCAGCAGAAGCAATTGGCTACTTTAAAGGGAAGAAACCCCTCAATGGCGCTGCCCATGCTGTCAAAGAACCATTATGGCATAGATGCAAAGAAGGGCCCAACACAAAATGGACCCCTAAGCACTACACCCTAGTAATTTGTGGAGGTCTGAGAGGATTTGATTTGTTATAAGCAATATGGTGAAACTTCCACCTATCCTCTTAGAGGGCAAGGTGGAGCTATTACCATCCCACTGGGCACATACATCAATTCAATGTCTATTCCATGTTGGTTCAACGTAATTTCATTGAAATTACATGGAAACAATGTTGATTCTACCAGTGTGTGCCCAGTGGGATATTGCTTACACCTGTAAAATCCTCTCAGATTAGGGTGTAGGGCTTAGGGTCCATTTTGGAGTGGGTCGTTTACTCTCTTTGACTACATGCTCTCCATACCTGGGCATACCTGAGGTGCATTCAATATGACAGAGTGCTGTTCATCGTTCAATTCAACGGAAACGGTACTGTACTAAAAAAACAGTTGGAGAACGATGTGATTATGGTGGCCCAGAGGGTGATTGTGTAAGGAGGTGTTCTGCATGAGTTTTGCGATTTCAAATGGTCACACCCATATTGATCAGGCCACACCCACAAACGGGAGTAAATATACCTCAAAAGAACAGTGCCCACCATTTTAGGAAAACGTTGATTTAATAAAGGTGAAATAATAACATTTAAAAAAATTATTAACAGCCAATAAGATGTAGGCGCTGGAAGCCACGCCTACATTTTACTGGACGTTACATTTCTAGAACCCTCCCCCATTGTCTCATGTCAGATGGCGTCATTCTAAAGCTACATGCACTTGCTAGGAGCCAGCGCAGACGGCAGTCGCTCTTTCTGATGTGAGACAATGCCATCCCCCCAACATGGCTGTAAATTGGATGCTGCATGTAATGACATGTGTCACTGGGTGTTCGTGCTCCTCACTCCAAGGACGTTCTATTTAGTACGGTCTTGTGAAGACGAGAGTGTGGAGAACTCATCAAAAATTACATTTGAAGCACTGCACACTCAGTGCTACTGCATTACCTTTGACCAATACAGACAAAACCAGATAACTACATAAATCAATAGCTAGCTTGTAATTTCATAATTATCAGCCTTTATGGGTAGCTAGCTAGCTACCAATTCTTCATCAGTTCGCCTGTGGTCTATGCAAACTACAGTGGATATTTTAGGCAGTTAAACATGCCATAATTAACACAGTACGCATGTATTAATGTATCAGGATAAAATGTTATAGTCAGGCAACATACTTGTTATGTCTCGTGGGTTTCATAACCACGTCCTTATAACAATTCAATAATAATGAGACAAGAATTCAGTTCAACCATTTATCTCAAACGTGATCATCTCAACATACCACAACTCCCATGATGCTCTGAGGCACAACCCCAATACACAAAATCTCCTCCACTCCTTCTTAAATTGCCCCCATTATGAACAACAGTCCTGAAAAGGTGACTGTGGGCCCCTAGGTGACGACTGCTGGGACAGGATGTCACCCGGTAACAGTTCTGGACCACTCACAGTACTCAACAGTAACTTATCTGTGTGTCTTTTCCAGATGAAGTCCTCTGAAGTCTGGACAGTGTGGGACACAGGACCAGTCTGAGCAATGACTGTAGCAGGATCCCACTTTGGTCTGTTGAGCTAGTACCTAGACAGTTTCTCCAGGATTGAAAGCTCTGTCCTTTTAAAAAATATATATATAATTAACTTTTATTTAACTAGGCAAGTCAGTTAAGAACAAATTCTTATTAACAATGACGGCCTACCCCGTCCAAACCCTAACAATGCTGGGCCAATTGTGCACCGCCCTATGGGACCACCAATCATGGCCAAATGTGATACCAGCCCAGGATTGAACCAGGGTCTGTAGTGACACCTCTAGCACTGAGATGCAGTGCCTTAGACCGCTGCACCACTCGGGAGCCCGCTCAATTCACATTGTCACACTGTCTCCTTTGCGTTCAAAGGTTTGAGTAGATTGAAACTTGTGCGTAGCTCTCTCTTCATGAGTAGTGATACAGAAAAAGCCTTGGTGGTTGTGTGTGGCATGTTCCTGTAGGATAGCAGGAAGCTGTTCAAGCGTTGGTGCCGTGCCCCTTGACCCTGAGACGCTTTCAAGTCATGTTTCATGGTCTGTACAAACCTCGCCACCAGCCCGTTGGTTGATGGATGATACGGTGCAGACCTGATGTGCTGTACGGCATTCACATGTAGGAACGAGGCCATTTCTTTGGACATTTCTGTGGTCCGTTGTTGTTAACGAGTTGGAGTGGCGATCCAAACCGACTAAACACTTCCACAAGCTTCTCAATAGTCTTCTCAGCAGTAGATCTCATGATGGCAACCACTGGCCACTTTCTATGAGCATCCACGACCACGAGAAACAAACTTTGACTGAACCTGCGAAGTTGACATGCATGCATTGCCATGCCTCCTCCAGCCAATCCCATGGATGAAGAGCTGCAAGTTGAGGTACGTTGTGAACCTTTTAGCATGGGGAACATGTTTTTGCTTTCTCCTCAATGCATCCATCCAATCCAGACCACCAAAAGTAGCTTTGTGTGATTTCCTTCATGCAAACCATTTGATTCGCATTTGATTCTGCCTTCACTGGTTTCCTCAGCAAAGGCGGAATGATAACTTTCCTCCCCCACAGCAGACAACCGGATTATACTGACAGCTTAGTTCTCCTGGAAACGTAAGGTTTCAGTTCCGGAGCATTTCCTGCGGCTTTACCTTGGATGATGATGTCCATCACTTCAGATAACACCTGGTCGTTTCTGTTGTTTCTACGCACTTGTGTTGAAGATGTCAACTTGGCGTGACTCCGTCTTGACCACAGGTAGTGGTAACCTGGAAAGTCCATCTGCTTAGCATTGCAGTTCTGACTTGTGGCACTTGATGTCGTAGGTGTATGCTGACAACAACAAAGCCCACCTTTGCATTGCTTGCTTGCAGTATGCGGTCCAAAGATGCTAGTCAGTGGACAATGATCTGTAGGATAATCAGTAAGAAGGGTGAACTTCCTCCTGTACAAATACTGGTGAAATTTATGCACTCCAAAAACTATTCCTAGGGCTTCCCGTTTTATTGCGTTGTTACTTTCTGCTTTCTACAATGTCCTCGATGCGAAAGCAATTGGCTTCTCTTCACCGGAAGGCATGATATAGGACATGACTGCTCCCACACCATAGGGACTAGCATCACAAGCTAGTTGGATGGGCAATGACGGGTCGAAATGTGTCCAGATTAATCGAAATCCCTCAGTTTCTTCTCCGCAAAGAAACCCACAGTACCTCCCAGATGATATCTTGAACGCGAACACATTCTAACCGTTCTGATTGGTTCTAGAAGTTGATGGGTTGGGCCAGAGCTAGAACACACATGGTTAAAGCAGTTTTGAAAATGCATCATTGGCTTTGATACTCTGATTGGTTAGAAATTATCCAATCACTGATTACTTTATTTTGTACAACACCCCTCATTTTGACATGAGTGGTGTTATACAAATTTTGACTTAGATGATGGCAGTCACACTGAAGCATGTAGCAAAACATAGAGCAGTGGAAGAAATCAGTTTGAGTCTTCAGGCAACAAATTAAGTGTGATATACAATGACATCGCAACACAAAAAACACATAAGTAGGAGGCAAAAATGGTTCCTACACAAGTAAAGAATGAAAGACATGCTATACAATTATGAGTGGTAATCAAATCTGTTATTTTATTTTTTTCCTCGCCTGGTACGTTAGGTTATTTTTTGTGTAACTGTGCTTTCAGTCCCACTGGTAACCACCAGAGGAGGCTCATATCACATAGGTCTACATACGGATTTGGAGGTGATACTGTCATTGAATTTCCTCTTGTATTACCACCTGGAGCTGTGAATTTATACCGTTCTTTGTTGTTTATAACTAATTATGTTTGTGGTGGTAACACGTATGTTTTGGGCAGGGGATAGGCCTACGTATGGGAATTTGCTAAATCATTATAAAACGAATATAATTAAAATGAGGATAAAAGTATCCATTATTTCAAGTATTTAACTTGTTTTTGTGAAAGTTCGACGATATCATTCATTTATTGCGCGTCTTGCTTGTCTGTAAACAATGGCTCACTGCGGGACGAAGCAATTGCGCTTCCACAAAATAAGTTGCCCACTCCCAGATATGCCTAAAAAGAAGTCTGCCACTCAGTTTGAGCTTGTTCGTTGTAGTAACTGTTCCTCTGAACTCCCCGTGCGCAAACCAAGCGGCGTGTCAGCTGTGGCGATCCTCAAAGACAACGAATGTACCATACGACAACTGACACAGTGCTGCTCGGTAAAGAATAGGAAGGGGCAGTAAAGTAAACGCACGTTTTTACAATAATTTGTCAAACAACTTGCATTTGGATTAGCTGGAGATAACGGTCGTCCATTTGGACGGAGAACAGACACTTTTCTCTCGCTAATAACGCCGGGGAGCTCAAATCGAGATACTCCGTGACATCGTATCGCTTTACTTTTTAAGGTAAGAATACAGTTTGATTTGAGTGCCTTTTAAACAAAAATGTACTTAAAGTTGTTTTTAGTGCCTAATAAATATTACAACCTAGAGGAGAAACAAATGCGACAATTCAGACTACGTTGAATGAAACAAATTACGGGCTAGAGTTTAAAATGGTACCTCATTCCATAGATTTTTAAGATGGGAAGGTGCAATAATGTATTGCGTTGTTGCAATACTTTAAAAGTTCCTATGTTGTCAAAAAACAAGTCCAAGTAAAATGTAATATCACTCAATACATCTTTATTTGTCCATGAGCATTTTGTTAAATGTTTTTAACACTAACCCCTGCACCGAAGGAAGGTATCCTTGAAATAAAAAATGGTTTTGCGTATGGGTGTATTATATTGAATTGCTCAGTGGAGACAGTTGTCTGGTGTGATTATTCCACCTGGGGTCGTTGTTCAAATTGTCTAGGCATAGACCATCAAAACAAATGTTTTGTTTGTGTATTGTCTGACTATCATTTGGCAATTATCAGACAAACTATTGATGTACCACCACCACTTTTTGGCGTTATGCAAGTAAAGCTGCCAGCATGTAGGGATTGATGAGCTGATGATCCAGCTGACACAGTTGGGCTCCACTCTCACCTGATATAGATACTGTAACTGGATGTGTTGTGTGGTTTTTCCAATGCCATTTTCAGCTGCTGTCATAATCTTTTGGATACAGACAGACACATCCTCTTCCTAACTGTCTAAAGCTGTTGTTCCCCCTTTTGAAATTAGCTTACAACTTGCCATTGGCAAAATCAGTTGAATTTGTACATATCTGTATGTTTGCCTAGGTGTGATTCTGGAAAAGTTTGGTATTATCTTTTAACAGGGGTTACAATTATAGCCTAACAGTGGAAGTGTATATTTTTTTAAATAGCCACTCCCTTTCTTTTTCTTTCTACTGCAGGAAATTATTGTGTAATATTCAAACTTTATTCATACAATGGCCAACGTTTATAAAGGATCACATGCTATGTTTTCAGCTGTGATCAGGCTAGGAGAGGCTTTGTTTAAAATCCCCCAAAATCCTGTTTTGCACCTAATAAACCCTATTGAGATGGTGCTTTCATTCTTTCCCCCCCAGTCGGTTTTCACTTTCCTACCTTGTGTAGGTAATCCAGAAGTGCAATAAACAAAACCAGATTTATATATATTTTTGTATACCAAAGGACAACCTTTTTCTAGGTGTATTGGCTGATCAGATGTAATTTGATTACGTTGGATTAGGGTTTTGATTATCCAGCATCTTACCCTAGCCCAGTAACATCATTACAGGAAGACTTTGTAGTAAAATGGCCATGGGCATGACCTTCGAGCGCTTACTCTTTCACTTGTTTTGCTGTTCAAAACCCAGACGGACATTCTTGAATAGCAGGCCATCTGCTAGTCCAAGTGCTTTTTCCATGAGCACAATATCACATTACCCTCAGATCACTTTGCAATAGAGTGGGGGATATGATTTGTTGGCAAGGGGGAATACAGTCTCATTTCCAGTAGTATGTCTTCAACACAATGTCTGGTAAAAGGCTTTTACATTTGTGTGGGTGGCTACCACCAACACCATCTTTGCTTCCGCTAAAAACCCTGCCATGTGATTGGTTGAGACTTGTGGGCTCACTTTCCTTGGCTGGCAAAGACACCACCGGGGATAACTCTCAGATTTGGATTGCTGTGTGTTTTCGCTCATGTCTTAAAAATGTCTGACTATTTGGCCCAGAGGCCTATTTCAAGTTTTCAGGTAACAGGAATGAACATGCCGGCCTCCAGTCACCACTAGCCAGCCTCCTTCCGGTACCCTGCCCTGCACCTTAGAGACTGCTGCCCTATGTACGTAGTCATTGAACACTGGTCACTTTAATAATGTTTACATATTGTTCTACCCACTTCATATGTATATACTCTATTCTAATCAAGGCTCATCCTATATAACTACTGCTGTACACACCTTTCTTTTCATATACTGTCCATTCATACCATTATATAAATGTATTTTATATTTATATTCTGGACTATGACATTGCTCGTTCTGATATTTTGGGGATTTGTGTGTTGTTTTATACTGTTAGGTGTTACTGCACTGTGGGAGCTAGAAACATAAGCATTTCGCTGCACCTGTGACAACATCTGCAAAATATGTGTACGAGACAAATGCAATTTTGATTTGAAAAGATCAAACGTTGAAGGCACTAGGACCTCTCAGACGGACAAAATAAAAAAACTTCATCAGCGGCTGCCGTTCAATCTTGCTTTGTGACAATTTTTTTACAAGCAATAGAAGGGAGGCTGTCATCTACAGGATAGATATACTTGATTGATAAGTGAAATGTTTAAAGGATACTTTGGGATTTTGACAGTGAGGCCTTTTATCTACTTCCACAGCCTCCAATGAACTCGTGGATACCACGAAAGTTAAAGTTTAAGTTTCAATGTTACATACACATGTACAGTGAAATGTCTTTCTTGGAGACACAAAGCCCAACAATGCAATAATCAATAACGATGTATTAATGGAAAACAAAAAAACACGTGAAATAAGAGATACAGTAAGTAAGCATACCATATACAGGAAATATTTAAAGTCAGTTCCAATACCATATTTACATGTGCAGGGATACTGGAGTGATGGAGGTAGATATGTATAGGGGTGAGGTGACTAGGCAACAGGATATAAGATAAACAAAGTAGCAGCAGCTTGCATGTGAGTGGGTGCAGGTGTGTAGAGTCAGTGAAAATGTATGTGCATATTATCTGTGAGTGAGAAAATGATGGAGTGAGTGTTTGTGCGTGTTGGCGTGACAGTGTGAGTGTGTAGGGCTCTGTGAGTGTGCATAGAGACAGTGCAAATACTGAAATAAAAGGTCAAACTCGGTCCGTGTAGCTATTTTGTTAGCTATTTATCAGTCGTATTGCTTGGGGATCGAAGCTGTTCAAGAGCCTATTGGTGTCAGACTTGAAGCACCGGTACCTCTTGTCGTGCATCTTTGACGATTTTCCGGGCCTTCTTTTCACACCGCCTGATATAGAGGTCCTGGATGGCAGTGAGCTTGGCCCCAGTAAAATACTGGGCTGTCTGCAGAACCCTCTGTAGTGCCATGCGATCCATGGTGGTGCTATTGCAGTGATGCTATTGCTATTGCAGTGATGCAGTCGGTCAATATGCTCTCAATGGTACAGCTGTAGAACCTTTTCAGGATTTAAGGGCCTATGACTAACTTTTTCAACCTCCTGAGGGGGAAGAGGCACTTTCGCGCCTTCTTCATGAATGTGCGTGTGTGTTGGAACCATTTTAATTATTTTGTGATTTGGACACAGAGGAACTTGAAGCTGTCTACCTGCTCCACTGCTGACCTGTCAATGTGTATGGAGGCATGCCCCCCCCCCCCTGTTTCCTGTAGTCCCCAATCAGCTCCTTGGTCTTGCTGACGTTGAGGGAGGGTTTGTTGCTCCGGCACCACACTGTCAGGGCACTGACCTCCTCCTTGTAGGGTGACTCATCGTCGCCGGTGATCAGGCCTACCACTCCTGTTGTCAGCGAACTTGATAATGGGGTTAGTCGTGCGTGGCCACATGGTCATGAGTGAACAAGAAGTACAGGAGGGGACTAAGCACACACCCCCTGTGGGGCCCCTGTGATAAGGGTCAGCGTGGTGGAGGTGAGGTTGCCTACCCTCACCTCCTGGGGTCAGCACGTTAGAAAGTCCAGGATCCAGTTGCAGAGGGAGGTGTTCAGACCCAGAGTCCTAAGCTTGGTGATGAGCTTGGAGGGGATAATGGTGTTTAACGCTGAGATGTAGGCAAGGAACAGCATTCTCACAGGTATTCCTCTTATTTAGGTGGGAGAGGGAAGTGTGGAGAGCAATTAAGATTGCGTCATCGATTGATCTGTTGGGGCTGTATGCAAATTGGAGTGGATCTAGGGTGGCTCGATGTTGTCAAAGCGTGCATAAAATGCATTGAGTTCGTCTTGTAGAGAGGCATCGTTGGGCAGATCAGGGTTGGGTCTTCCTTTGTAATCCGTAAATGACTGTAACCCCTGCCACGTGTTGGGCGTCGGAGCCTGTGTAATATGATTCCACCTTATTCCTATATTGTCCTTTTGCTCGTTTGATGATTCTGCGGAGGTCATAGCAGGCCTTCTTGTACTTATTCCTGTCTTCGGCCGTAGCATCAGGGTTGTCTGCGATAGCTCTGTGTTCAGTAGCCCTGCTCTTTAGTTTAGCGCCAACCTCTGTGTTAATCCAGGGCATTTGATTGGGGAAGAAGCGAACCCTCACCGTGGGTACAACGTCGTCGATGCATTTTCTAATGAAGCCTGTTGCTAACTAGTGCTAGCGTAATTGCTAACTATTGTGCGAATGTTTGCGAAACTACCTCTAGCTTCCTTCATACTGAACACAGAGACAAATGGTAAACAGAAGTTAATCTGACTCTGGGAAGTATCCCTTTAATGATGTAGGCTAACCCTTTTGCTTTTCTCAACATGAGAACAAGCTGACCGAGGGGTGAGTTGTTGGCACTTTTGAAACAGGATGCTTACTGTATGAGTAGGGGGTTTCCCAGAGTGACAGTTGCAAACCAGTATGTTCTGAGATAATAAAAAGTAACTGCTCACATGTAACATGAGCATTAATGGAATTTAGGGATTTTTTTCGCTCTGGCCAGCTGGTCTAGCCATTTCTCCTCATCCTACTCCGACTGGTCGTGTAGACCTGTATTCTAGGCCCCAGAGACATAGACTATTGACTATTGGATTGGTGGAGATCCCAAGCCACAGTCTCAGTTCAGCATGGCAAAGGGGATTGACACTTGTCTTCCTCTGACGCAACAGTAGATGTACCTAAAGTAATTATTCTCACAGTGGAACAAACACTAGCCTAGATGACAGAGACTTGACAATAGGGAGAGAGTGGGTCAAATAACTCCAAGCATATCTAGACAGAAGGACATCTTATAGTAATCTCCTTTAAAAAAATATTTTCGCGTGATATGGGCATCTTGAGGTTGGGGGATGGTTGGAAGATCTGAGAGGTCAAGGATTGGAAGGAGGTATTTGGGGCGTCCACCCCATCAATCACTCTAGCAGCAGCTGCTCTTCCCTTATGATGCATTCTTGTGCTGCAGGGTGTGGTTTTATGATCTGCCGGGGTGTGGGAGGTTGACAAGGGGGCACCACTCTGGACATACTGCTCAGAACATCACTGTGAGAAAATGAAGGAATATTACAAAAGATTTACATGGTGAAAGTATATAAAGTATTTTAACTGTTTAAAACCACAATGTGACTATCATAGGTAACTATGACGAACATACTGTACATCCTGCTGTTTTGGTAATTACATCTTTCAGCCAGACCTGTAGCTTGATGCACTGCACAGGTTGAGTGTACTGTACAGTTGCCGTATGCCGATCTCAGAAGCTGCCGACTCGTTGACTGCTCTGCATTACATCACTAAGCCCACCCAGGATGGAATATTCATTAGCTAATGCTAACGCGTGTGAAAGCCCTGCATAGTTTCCCTTATTTTTTTAGGTAAAAGTTTCTCTCTTTATGTCCTTATCTGCTTTCATGTCTCGCCTCTTTCTTGCAAGTCACTGTGGAGGTTGGAACACACTCCGGCTGCTGATCCTCCTCTGAGGCTGTGCCCATTTGATTTGGCTTCCTAATAAATACCCCTTTTCATTAGTGGTAAGCAGCTTCTGTGTTGTGCTTACCAATGATAAGCTTTTCCATTTCCTGACTAAGCTAGGGACAGTGCTGATGGTCATTACCCTCAATAGGGTCTGGTGGACTGGGTTGAAGATGAGCACTGTCTGGATACCAAGTTACTGCCTTTTTTTAGTTCTTTCCCTGGCCTTTGGAAACAGGTGATGTTAGAGCCTGAGGAAACAAGGACGGTCACAGCAAACACCAACAGCTGTCAGATAGGTTAACAGAACATTGTTTTGTAAAAACATATCCCCATGGGCTGTTTTTCCACTCTATTTTGGTGTCATCACATTGTATGCTGTTTTCCATCAAGGCCTTAAAGGCTGTTCAAGTTCTATAGTGAATGTCAATTGATAATGTCCCTGCGATCCACCTTGACACTTAATGTATAAAAAATAAACGTAATTTAATTTTAAGTGTCGTAGTCTGCTGAAAATTCCCCCTTTATCATAGCTCTTTGCAGTCCCATGGGAAGCCCCAGATATGGAGGGTGTGGTTATTGTGCAGTAACATGGCAACCTCCCTCCCTCCCTCTGGACACTTGCCTGTGAGCCCAGCTCAGCTATGCAAGTTATTTCAATCACAGTTGTTAGCATTCCCTTGCTAAACGACATGCCAGTAGAACCTTGTGGTCCCAACTGGAACCTGGCATGACTGACAAATGGTGTTTATGCAGTATGGCATCAAATGTTCAGATAATAAATGATACATTATTGTACAAGTAATGACTAAAACCAGCCTAAAACCAGTTGATTGATTAAACAAACCTCCAAGCATCTTATCCCTCTGCCAATCGAGTTAATGCATATGGGATTACTGTACTTGAACAGAGGGGTGTATTGCGAAGTCAGCTTGGCTTCTCACAAGTTCTGTTTCTCATCTTTATTAGCAGTGAAGGGGATTTGGAGAGAGTCTGGGTAGATCCTAGATAGGGGATCGCTTTAATCCCCTTTACCTCAGACAATGAGATTGAGGAAGAGGAAATATGCACAGTAAACAAAAGTTAAGGACTATAGTCATGTTTGACGGTTCTGTTAGATCCTCCTCATCAAATATGTGCCCTGTGGCTCGGTATCGGAATAAAATGCTAATATTCAAATGTAACTTTCTACCTTGCTTCTCCTAAGTTGTTTTGGAGGGCTGTTTCAGTATCGTCATTGCTATTTAGACTCTCAAGAGTTTCTTGTTTGGATGTTAGTTAAATCCCTTGTCCCTTAATTTAAGGAAAATGCTAAAGAAGTGTAATGCATTAAAGTTGAACTCAGCCTTGACTTTAAAGATTAGACCACAGGGCTGGCCTCCCAGTCTTGATGCTCAGCCCAATACGCTATGCAAGTGACGCGCTCCTAAGTCATACTTCCGTGTTCATGTCCCTTGTCTTTTTGAATGGGCTTGACGATGATCTCATAAATTTCATGAAAACACAGTCATATAATATAACAATTATGTTCTTGTTTGTTTATGAATTTACTTGTGCCAGATGCCTTTCATGAAGTTTTGGCACTAAAAAGCCTACAAAAGTTCAAAAACTGAAAGGCTACTTGCTGTGTCATTTTGCATTGCGTGTATGTCCCAAACTGGTTACCGTCTCTAGGATATTTGGGTCACCAATAACTGCCTTTTTTTTAGAGTATGGCGTGCCAGTTTGTTTAGACATTAGAAGGGAAAACTCGGCAACAAGGAAAGCAAGATAAATATTTTGGTTATTTGAACCTTTTTATTTTTAATCTTTGCATGCTTTGAACGATGTTGACCTTAGGTCTCAGTCAAAGGCAAGTAATTGGCTTCACAAAACATTCCCTTTTGATCTCAAAATAATGAATGACATGGTTTTTCTGAAATGTCCACATAGTTAAACAGACCAGGGACGATAATGCTGATATCTATCTATGTAATGCACATGAATGTGCAGTAATGGCGTGTATTCAGAGGACACGTTCAGAGACCAAACCAGAGCCATTATGGTAGGAACAGAGTAGAGCGGATGGCACGAGATGCTTGTACTTACATTGACAGTAAATAACCTCAAATCGAAGAATTAGATCATAATTCCAATAAAGAAGCTCACAGTATCTTGATCCCAAAATTCAAGATGCTTGTTTAATGTTTACCAGATGTCATTAAATTGATTATTCAACTAAAGTTTCTAATATTGCTAGTAGGCCTTAGACAAAACTATTCCATAGAAGTAACATTCTTCATTATATTTAGCCTATTCTTCAAATTGTGTTAAAGGTTAGTTTCACTCAGACCGTGGTGAATAAGCAGATGCGTAGTCCTTTTCTTTGTATTGAACCTGAGGAGTGGCTTTAAATTACAACAATCTCTGGTTGAAACCTAGCTACGTCTCAGACCAATGGAAGATGCCTTCTGCCAAGCATCCCTACTTAGTGGGCTCTGAGACTGACTGCCTAGTGTTCTATCAAATGGCAAGTATTGGAATTTCTGTCTGTTGAACTTTGTAATTTAGTAGAGGATCTTGGCCAAGAAGGCCGTGCTGTTTGTTCCAGTTCTATAGTCAGCAGAGAGTAAAAAATGTAGCGTTGTTTTGACCACTGCAAGCGACTCTGTAGGCCTACAGCCAATTCAATCAGATCTTGGTAACACAAACACGTATTCTATTTCTGTGCGCTTGTGAGCATACATTTGCATTATGTTCTGTATGCATCGCCTGTCATTTGATTCCTGAGAGTCTTGTCTATGTATGCCTCTGTCCAGGGATCTACTCAGTCACAGCACCTTCATTCATCAGTCTACCCTTTATTGTAAAGTTTTCTTGGGCACTCTTGAGCGGAAGTCAAGTTGTGGTAGTGGGGTAAAGAAACAAAGGAGATTGTATTTTTCTAATTCGGTAGCTAGGTCTAGAAAACACACATTTTCCTTAGAACCTACAGTATTAGAGTAGACCACACAGTCTTTGTGTGGGGAAAGTGAGACAAACAAAACAAACATCCTCAAGCTCAGTCTAATACTTTGAGCGCCTCTCCCCTCTCTCTGTCATTGTTCAGTCACAGCTTTGCTGCTTGCTTTTCCATGTATACTGAACAAAAATATAAACGCAACATGTCAAGTGTTGATCCCAAGTTTCATGAGCTGAAATAAAAGATCCCAGAAATGTTCCGTATGCACAAAAAGGTTATTTTTCTTAAATTGTGCACATCCCTGTTAGTGAGCATTTCTCCTTTGCCAAGATAATCCATCCACCTGACAGGTGTGGCATATCAAGAAGCTGATTAAGCGGCATGATCCTTACACATGTGCACGTTGTGCTGGGGGACAATTAAAGGCCACTCTAAAATGTGCAGTTTTGTCATACATCACAATGCTACAGATGTCTCATGTTTTGAGGAAGCGTGCAATTGTCATGCTGACTGCAGGAATGTCCACCAGAGCTGTTGCCAGAGAATTGAATATTAATTTCTCTACCATAAGCCACCTCCAACGTTGTTTTAGAGAATTTGGCAGTACGTCCAACCGGCCTCACAACCGCGGACCACGTGTAACCATGCCAGCCCAGGATTGTTTGAGGCCAGCCACCCGGACAGCTAATGAAACTGTGGGTTTGCACAACCGAAGAATTTCTGCACAAACTGTTGTCCTCACCAGGGTCTTGACCTGACTGCAGTTCAACGTCGTAACTGACTTCAGTGGGCAAATGCTCACATTTGATGGCCACTGGCACGCTGGAGAAGTATGTTCTTCATCGATGAATCCTGGTTTCAACTGTCTTGGGCAGCATGGCAGTATGGCATCGTGTGGGTGAGCAGTTTGCTGATGTCAACAGAGTGAACAGAGTGCCCCATGGTGGCGGTGGGGTTATAGTATGGGCAGGCATAAGCTATGGACAACGAACACAATTGCATTTTATCGATGGCAATTTGAATGCACAGAGATACCGTGACGAGATCCTGTGGCCCATTGTCATGCCATTAATTTGCCACCATCACCTCATGTTTCGGCATGATAAATACACGGCCCCATGTCGCAAGGATCTGTACACAATTTCTGGAAGCTGATTCCATGGCCTGCATACTCACCAGACATGTCACCCATTTGAGCATGTTCGGGATGCTCTGGATCAACGTGTACGTCAGCGTATTCCAGTTCCCGCCAATATCCAGCAACTTCGCACAGCCATTGAAGAGGAGTGGGACAACCTTCCACAGGCCACAATCAACAAACAGCCTGATCAACTCTATGTGAAGGAGATGTGTCGAGCTACATGAGGCAAATGGTGGTCACACCAGATACTGACTGGTTTTCTGATCCACGACCCTACCTTTTTTTTTTAAGGTATCTGTGACCAACCAATGCATATCTGTATTCCCAGTCATGTGAAATCCTTAGGTTAGGGCCTAATTTATTTATATAAATCAGTAAAATCTTTTAAATGTCAGCTCTCATCTGCAACATTGTGTTTTCTGTGAGGATGTGATATGGGTCAAACTGAGTTGTTTGCAATAACTTAAGTCATTAGTTAGAAAACATCCATGTCAATGAAAAGACAATGTCCCATGTGTTCTCTTTTTGAGACTCGCAGTGTTAGCTCAGGGAATTGTGTGTTATTTACCGTTGTAATTGCTGCTGTTAAGAAAGAGGCTAGCCTCAAACCAGCAACTTGGGTATAAGATGACAGCATTTGAAGCTTTTACTGTTTTTTTCTTAGCACAATAATTATATAGGCTTACTACCACAACACTACTAAAGACTGGAGCAGCCATTTTTAAGTCTGTCTTGGCCTGTCCTCTTGATGTACAGTCATGTTGTCTGGATGCTTCGGGGCTTATGAAGTTGGAAATGTGATCCAAGGACATAATTAAGTGGTAAACTGCATCTGCTCATCTTCATATACCTCTGTAATTCTACTTATAATTGATTGCAACGGTTATTAAAACTTCAATTGAATCAGCAATTCAACTTCATCTAAATACACGGAACAAAATTTAAAAAAATACTCAAATATACAGAAAGTACTTTAAATCCTAGATACTCAAATACCTGTTTTTGAACCCAGGTCTAATTCTACAACATTTAACCCGAGCTAAGAGTTTCCATATCACTTTGAGGCAGCACTAATTTCACACATGGTAACAGATTTAACTTTAAACTTTTCCACAGCTTGCTGCGTATTGCCATTTTTAGACTTTGAATTACATTTTGGAGACGTCTGACATTAGCAAACATGGCAAAGTGGAGCCTATTGGACAAGCATAGCTGGCGACGTGAAATCCCACCTCCAGCAAGAGGATATGTTGCCAGACGCCTCAAAGAAATCTGATTTGCCATTGTACATTTACTGTACATGCTGATGCTGTAGCCTGCAAGCATTGTGACCACACAGTAGCTCCATACAATCCATCCATTGTGGCAACAGTCTGCTAACCAGGAGGAGTGTTCTCTGTGTTTATACAGATGAGCCTCCCCGCATTGCGCTCCCTACAAGCAGCCCTGGCAGCATATTGTTTTAATATCTCGCTTTCAGCTCCATGTGTAATGGCAATTTGAGAAGGAGCACGGCCCACATGGTGGCTGTGTTTTAATTGGGCGCTCCAGGGCATTCAGTGGCCTCTCCTCTCTCTTCTGTTCTGAGACGTGCTGCAGTCTAACCAGGTCTGTTTGTCCAGCTGCTGGATTACCCCCCCCCCCCATCTCCCCCTCCTTATTCTCTTTTTAAATATACGTGCACGCACACACGCATTCACGTGCACACACACTTGCTGAGAGTTTTCCAATCGGCCTTTGTCATGACAAAAATGGGTTCCGTTTTCCCCCTTCACTCAGTGGCATGTCCAAAGGCCATGTTTGTCTGTCTCCCTCGGTCCTTCTCTCCTCCTCTCTCTTTGTGTCTTTCCTTTTCCGGGTGTGCAGTTTGACCCTGGTTGCCCTTGACACATGTGCCTCTAAAAGCTGAACCAATCAATATGGCTCTCAGGGTCCAGTGTCAGATGTCTCCGCTCACTAATTGAATTCAACATTTCAGTTTATGCATGAATGGAGGGGCTATAGGCTAATTTGCAGCATTGTTTTGATTTGGACTTTTTGGTTTGGGAACATAAAATAGTAGGCCTAAGCTATTTCTAAAATGTCTCCAACTCAATCCCAAAAAGTGGATAGAATAATTTGTTTGGAGCCTGAATGTTGCTGACCTGTGAACAGAGGGAATATGTTCATTTTATTTCAGAGAATAAAACTCGCAGAGTCAGGCGGTGTCAGTGTGCAAATTTGTCATCAAGGCAAAGGGTGGCTACTTCGAAGAATCTGAAATATAAAATATATTTTGTTAACTTTTTTGGGGGGGGTTACTACATGATTCCATATGTGTTATTTCATAGTTTTGATGTCTTCACTATTATTCTACAATGTAGAAAATTGTAAAAATAAAGAACCCTGGAATGTGTAGGTGTGTCAACCTTTGACTGTGTGTACGTGTGTGTGTACGTACGCACAGACAGACAGTTGATGTTGGAAGTTTACATACACCTTAGCCAAATACATTTAAACTCCGTTTTTCATAATTTCTGACATTCAGTCCTAGTAAAAATTCCCTGTCTTAGGTCAGTTAGGATCACCACTTTATTTTAAGAATGTGAAATGTCAGAATAATAGTAGAGAGAATGATTCATTTCAGCTTTTATTTATTCCATCACATTCCCAGTGGGTCAGACATTTGCATACACTCAATTAGTATTTGGTGGCATTGCCTTTAAATTGTTTAACTTGGGTAAAAAGTTTCAGGTAGCCTTCCACAATAAGTTGGGTGAATTTTGGCCCATTCCTCCTGACAGAGCAGGTGTAATTGAGTCAGGTTTGTAGGCCTCCTTGCACACACATGCTTTTTCAGTTCTGCCCACACATTTTCTATAGGTTTGAGGTAAGGGCTTTGTGATGGCCACTCCAATACCTTGACTTTGTTGTCCTTAAGCCATTTTGCCACAACTTTGGAAGTGTGCGTGGGATCATTGTCCATTTGGAAGACCCATTTGCGACCAAGCTTTATTTTCCTGACTGATGTTTTGAGATGTTGCTTCAATATATCCACGTAATTTTCCCTCACCATGATGCCATCTATTTTGTGAAGTGCACCAGTCCCTCCTGCAGCAAAGCACCACCACAACATGATGCTGCCACACCTGTGCTTCACGGTTGGGATGGTGTTCTTCAGCTTGCAATCCTCCCCCTTTTCCCTCCAAACATAATGATGGTCATTATGGCCAAACAGTTCTATTTTTGTTTCATCAGACCAGAGGACATGTCTCCAAAAAGTATGATCTTTGTCCCCATGTGCAGTTGCAAACCGTAGTCTTGCTTTTTTATGGCGGTTTTGGAGCAGTGGCTTCTTCCTTGCTGAGCGGCATTTTAGGTTATGTCGATATAGGACTCATTTTACTGTGGATATAGATACTTTTGTACCTGTTTCCACCAGCATCTTCACATGGTCCTTTGCTGTTGTTCTGGCATTGATTTGCACTTTTTGCACCAAAGTATGTTCATCTCTAGGAGACGGAACGTGTCTCCTTCCTGAGCGGTATGACGGCTGCGTGGTTCCATGGTGTTTATACTTGTGTACTATTGTTTGTACAGATGAACGTGGTACCTTCAGGTGTTTTGGAAATTGCTCCCATTGATGAACCAGACTTGTGGAGGTCTACAATTTTATTTTCTGAGGTCTTAGCGGATTTCTTTTGATTATCCCATGATGTCATGCAAAGAGGCACTGAGTTTGAAGGTCTTCAAATACATCCACAGGTACACCTCCAATTGACTCAAATGATGTCAATTAGCCTATCAGAAGCTTCTAAAGCCATGACATAATTTTCTGGAATTTTCCAAGCTGTTAAAGGCACAGTCAACTTAGTGTATGTAAACTTCTGACCCACTGGAATTGTAATACAGTGAATTATAAGTGAAATAATCTGTCTGTAAACAATTGTTGGAAAAATTACTTGTCATGCACAAAGTAGATGTCCTAACCGACTTGCCAAAACTATAGTTTGTTAACAAGAAGTTTGGAGTGGTTGAAAAACTAGTTTTAATGACTCCAACCTAAGTGTATGTAAACTTCCGACTTCAACTGTGTGTATGTAATGTTATGTATGTATGTATGTATACTATCGTTCAAAACTTTGGGGTCACATAGAAATGGCCTTGTTTTTGAAAAAAACATTTGTCCGTTTTTAAAATAACATGAAATTGATCAGAAATACAGTGTAGACATTGTTAATGTTGTAAATGACTACTGTAGCTGGAAACGGCTCATTTTGAATGGAATATGTACATAGGCGTACAGAGGCCCATTATCAGCAACCATCACTCCTGTGTTCCAATGGCACGTTGTTAGCTAATCCAAGTTTATCATTTTAAAAGGCTAATTGATCATTAGAAAACCCTTTTCCAGTTCATAGATTGTGCACGGCGGCTTACAGTTAGTCTACAATTTATTACAGTTAGCCTACAATTTTATAGTGAATTTGCATTTTTGTTTAAATATATTTTCATAATTAATAGCCTGACACACATTACCTTTTTAGCTACCGACTCTCACCACCGTCTTCTTTCGAGAGCTTAGAGAGAGAGGGGGGGGGGCTGTCAACAGTTTAATTTAAAATATGTTTTGTTGTGATGTATCGATGTTCCCGAGCAGATTTCACTTTTGTTTTCCAAATTAAGCACTGGGTAGCTGCAGGAACAGTGTTGGAGAGCCCATGGCATACAGAGTTTGGGTGTACTATCAACTGTCGCCCAGCGAGAGGCTGCATGCTTCTCAAACAGTGGTTGATGCATGGAGTGAAATTAGTGTGTTTATAAGTCCAGGCATTTCTATATGCAATCCCGTGTGAAAGCAGAGCTCTGATGGTTGCCACTAAAAAGAGGAAGTTCCCAACCTTCTACTGCTGATATTTATCAGCTAAAATATTAAGCATTGCTCTGCTATAAAACCAGAGTAGCCAACCCGGAATGATTTAAAAACGAACCTCCGGCCTCCATTCGCTATTCGAGTGCACATAGATTATGTATTTTTCCCCCCTTGCCTCTGTTCCTTCCCATTTGATAATGGGCCTTTTCTAAATTGAAATAAACTTTATATATTAGTAAAGACTAGATTAAATTGAGAATAGTCTGATGGATGAAAATATGCTCATGTGATGAGAGAACAGCGTGTGCGGACTCAGTGCAAGCTTTTTTTGCTACTTTTTCAACTCAATAGTCTATAGTCGCATCTTGCAGCCCATATATGTTTGGATTTCTAAGACATTATAGGGTTTGTATCATTCACAACTAATGTTGCCAATTAACTCTCATATAGGACCTGTTTCAAGTGATTACTTTTACACTCAACAAAGGGAAAGGGGTATACCTAGTCATGCCTTAACATCCACGTCTTCAGTGCCTGGGGAACAGTGGGTTAACTGTCTTGCTCGGGCAGAATGACACATTTTTACATTGTCAGCTCCGGGGTTCGATCCATCAACTTTTCGGTTAGTGGCCCAACGCTCTAACCACAAGGCTACCTGCCGCCCTTCTTCATATGCGCACTCTTTCCGGAATGAGAAAAATATCCTGTTTTATTCAGATAATTTAAATTATATTCTTCTTACTATAAAATAATGGCACATGACTTATAAGCATATCATCTGCTAAATTAACTAGCATGGCGTATAGCCAGATAACATGCAGTAGGCCCACTCATATTCTGTTCTTCTGAAATACATTTTCATGTCATAATGTTTCTTTAGATCTGACTAAAATAATGGATTTATTCTGATGGTGTATATTAAATGGATTTAGAATTGTTTTAAAGTAGATGTTCCAAAGGCACGCTGCATGGCATGTATGCGTGGAGGCCTGGAGATGCTTCATGTATTTGTTAATTAAAGGTCAATTACCAATAGACCGGCAGTCTGCCCTACCCATGAGCCCTGTCATTCCATTTACTGAAACCAGCATCCTAAGCAACCACCGACACCAGACGTCCATGGATGCTGAAAAGTAGTTACAATTTCGTCAATCCATCCTTACCTTCATCTCAATGTCCACAGACGTAATTTTTTGGTACGGTCTGAACCGGCTTTAATTTCAACTTCCACAGATGTTGATTTTTGGACCGGCCTTGATTTGGCCGAAACACAGACGTCCGTGATTGGTTCGAACCGGACCACATTTGAAGCAGCCATAGACATTTGGAAAGCACTGTACAGTAAAGTTTAAAAAAAAGTTTAGCAGAGTACAGTAGAGCACAAAGTAGAGTGCAGTACACATTAGAGCACACGAGTTGAGTACACTATATTCTGTAATGTACAGAACTCTACTGTACTCTGCACTCTAACTCTCTTTCTCTAATGATTGCCTCGCCTGGTTCACCAACTACTTCTCTGATCGAGTTCAGTGTGTCAAATCGGAGGGTCTGTTGTCCGGGCCTCTGGCAGTCTCTATGGGGGTGCCACAGGGTTCAATTCTTGGACCGACTCTCTTCTCTGTATACATCAATGATGTCGCTCTTGCTGCTGGTGAGTCTCTGATCCACCTCTACGCAGACGACACTATTCTGTATACTTCTGACCCTTCTTTGGACACTGTGATAACTAACCTCCAGACGAGCTTCAATGCCGTACAACTCTCCTTCCGTGGCCTCCAACTGCTCTAAAATACAAGTAAAACTAAATGCATGCTCTTCAACCGATCGCTGCCAGCACCTGCCCGCCTGTCCAACATCACTACTCTGGACGGCTCTGACTTAGAATATGTGGACAACTACAAATACCTAGGTGTCTGGTTAGACTGTAAACTCTCCTTCCAGACTCACATCAAACATCTCCAATCCAAAGTTAAATCTAGAATTGGCTTCCTATTCTGCAACAAAGCATCGTTCACTCATGCTGCCAAACATACCCTTGTAAAACTGACCATCCTACCAATCCTCGACTTCGGTGATGTCATTTACAAAATAGCCTCCAAAACCCTACTCAATAAATTGGATGCAGTCTATCACAGTGCCATCCATTTTGTCACCAAAGCCCCATATACTACCCACCACTGCGACCTGTACACTCTCGTTGGCTGGCCCTCGCTTCATACTCGTCGCCAAACCCACTGGCTCCAGGTCATCTACAAGACCCTGCTAGGTAAAGTCCCCCCTTATCTCAGCTCGCTGGTCACCATAGCAGCACCTACCTGTAGCACGCGCTCCAGCAGGTATATCTCTCTGGTCACCCCCAAAACCAATTCTTCCTTTGGCCGCCTCTCCTTCCAGTTCTCTGCTGCCAATGACTGGAACGAACTACAAAAATCTCTGAAATTGGAAACACTTATCTCCCTCACTAGCTTTAAGCACCAGCTGTCAGAGCAGCTCATAGATTACTGCACCTGTACATAGCCCATCTATAATTTAGCCCAAACAACTACCTCTTTACCTACTGTATTTATTTATTTATTTTGCTCCTTTGCACCCCATTATTTCTATCTCTACTTTGCACATTCTTCCACTGCAAACCAACCATTCCAGTGTTTTTACTTGCTATATTGTATTTACTTCGCCACCATGGCCTTTTTATATTTTTATTTATTTATATATATATTTTGTTTGCCTTCACCTCCCTTATCTCACCTCACTTGCTCACATTGTATATAGACTTATTTTTCACTGTATTATTGACTGTATGTTTGTTTTACTCCATGTGTAACTATGTGTTGTTGTATGTGTCGAACTGCTTTGCTTTATCTTGGTCAGGTCGCAATTGTAAATGAGAACGTGTTCTCAACTTGCCTACCTGGTTAAATAAAGGTGAAATAAAATAAAATAAATAAAAATGCTACGCTGTACTTTGTTGTGCAAACTTGTGAAACAGACATCTATGATTGGTTCAAATTTGGTCTTGTTTGGGGGCGGGGGAGCTCATTTAAATAATAGACAAATATGAAAAGGAGGATATTGCATATTTATACCTTTTTCTTTTTTTTTACCAACAGTATTTAGGATACATCATCATGAAGCGAATTACATTCATATCTTTAATTATGCATTTCTGTGTAGTACAGATCAGGGACCCATGATGAAATTCCGTTTGCACAATTCTGTTACTGTGGAATTGCCCATAAGGTGAATCCTCAATCCCTCTGGAGAGAGAAATATATTGTGAAATTCAATGTCACCATCTAGTTCAAGACACGTGGTTTTAAATAATTCAAACAACCTCTGCTAATTTTGGTTAATCAGTCAGTTCCGCTGGGAGGGCATGGCCTAAACAGCTAGCTAATGTTCGCTAGTTAGCTAATTTTCGCTAAGGTTAGCTAGCTAGCAAGATTAATGTGAACCTAACATTAGTACTCGGCTAAGTTAGGTAGCTAGCTAATGTCTGATAACTAACAACTCAGGCACATTTGAAGGCACAGGTCCCTCATCAAAACATGAGCCTATTTGACTACATCAAGGGAAAGGTATTCCCTGAAGGCTGTTCTATTCAGGAACAATGCTTATGGATTGCCAGTAAAGATCTGTGTGGATTAGCTCTGAGTGTCCTGGGGAGGAGGGATTGTGGCTCTGCTTACTAAGCTAATTAATCTCAGTCAGCAGTCTGAGCATCCTCTTTTAATGAAGCTTTCGGTCTGGGTCACGGCACAATTTGGATAATTATTCAGAGATTCAGCAGGATTGCCAACACAGACCTCCCTCTATTGTATTGTAATAGCCGTGGCAAAAACTCTCCATCAGCTCCCTCTCTGCTAATAAGTCCAGACACTGGTATCTACTGCTGGGCTTTCCCCGGAATGCCAGGTTGCATGACTAGCTGCACTGAAAAATAAAGCTGAATGAACACAGGCTTATGTCAGTTTTTTTTTTTTTTTCTGTGTTTATCTACATATTTTCTACAGTGCGTCATACAGTAGGCTATAGATTCTCGGGGCAGTAAAGGCATAAAAGAAAGAGTGTCTTGCTGAGCTAAAATGTTGCTTACAGTAGGTGTTACTTTGGAGAGAGCCGGCCAGGGCAGTGGGGAAGAGGGAGTAGTGGTGTGGAAGAGGAGTGTACCTAACTAACCATCACGTTTCAGTCCCTGTGGAACACTTTAATGCTCTGTTTATCTTTCACTGATCTGGGCACAGCCAAAACCTGACGCACAGCCGGCCACTGCAGCATACCAGAATTTACGGCTATGCTTTGATGTTAGTATCTACAGTATGTAGGGATTTCTGTCGCTGACTGGAACTGACCATGTACGTTTTGCTTGGCCTTTTGTTTGGGTGAACTTTACTCAATGACTTGGTTAATACACCAACGCTGAATTAAACCCTCAGTCAGTCTGGCTGAAACGCATTGAAGCCCATCCACTCCCTCATACTGGCCTGATCAATGATTAATGCAGTCCCCAGGTGTCAGTCCTGTTAGCAGACTGTCTCAGGACCTCAGGGGAGTGAGCTCCTGGTCTGACTCCTCCCAACCCCCATGCTATGTTTCCCAAGGCTGTCTGTAGGAGACTCTCGCTCGCTGTCTCTCTCGCGCTCGCTGTCTCTCTCGCGCTCGCTGTCCCTCTCTCGCTCGCTGTCCGTCTCTCTCTCTGTTGCTCGCGGTCTGTCTCGCTCGCTTTCTCTCTGTCTCGCTCCATCTCCAAGCATCAGAAAGATTGCCTCAATTAAAGGCGCGGCGGGGTTCCCTAAGCCATTATCCATATTAGTGTTGGGTCCATGACTGTGGCCCTCTTAAACAAAGACTTTCTAATGCTCTGTGGTGCGGCTCATTCATAATTATTCTGCTCAGTCTGTTTTAGAACCCTATCTAGTCACAATTTACTAATCGTGTATCGAAATTGCATCAAAAAATCTTTGGTTTTGTTTGTGTTGAAAGATGTCATGGATTTCAGGCAAGATCTTTTCACTGCCTCCTCCTGCAGGTTCCATCCTAGATTTCACCACCCTATTGTCCTCAGGTCATAATTAAACACCTTTGCTTTCAACACAGCAAGCTCTGCACATCAATCATTAATGATTTTCTGTCAGGGTTTAGAGAAAGGGGTTGTGTGCGTCACATGCATGCACTTCTGCTTAAGAGAGAAAGAGTACACTCTATTAACCATTTGACAATTGAAGACCTCCCACTCGTAGAGACCTGCTCTGATTCTCTCCCTCTCCCATTATCTTTTAAATGAAGCTGTCTGTCATTCAGCACACGAACAGAAGGCCACGATAGCTCCCACCTGCCTTGCTCTGCCCAACACCCTTTTTTGGAAAGGCATTGTTTTTGTAGTGATTTTTTGTTGTTGTTGAGAGTTTGACAACAAAAATCAACACACATGTACAGTGCATTCGGAAAGTATTCAGACCCCTTGACTTTTATCCACATTTTGTAATGTTACAGCCTTATTCTACACACAATACCCCATATTGATAAAGCAAAAACAGGTTTTTATACATTTTAGCAAATTTTATACAAATTTCTAAACCAATACCTTATTTACATAAGTATTCAGACCCTTTTCTATGAGACTCGAAATTGAGCTCAGGTGTATCCTGTTCCCATTGATCATCCTTGATGTTTCTACAACTTGATTGGAGTCCACCTATGGTATATTCTATTGATTGGACATGATTTGGAAAGTCACACACCTGTGTGTATATGTAAGGTCCCACAGTTGACAATGCATGTCAGAGCAAAAACCAAGCCATGAGGTCGAATTAATTGTCCGTAGAGCTCCGAGTCAGACAGGATTGTGTCGAGGCACAGATCTGGGGAAGGGTACCAAAAAATGTCTGCAGCATTGAAGGTCCCCAAGAACACAGTGGCCTCCATCATTCTTAAATTTAAGAAGTTTGGAACAACCAAGACTCTTCCTAGAGCTGGCCGCCCGGCCAAACTGAGCAGTCAGGGGAGAAGGGCCTTGGTCAGGTAGATGACCAAGAACCCGATGGTCACTCTGACAAAGCTCCAGAGTTCCTCTGTGGAGATGGGAGAACCTTCCAGAAGGACAACCATCTCAGCAGCACTCCACCAATCAGGCCTTTATGGTAGAGTGGCCAGACGGAAGCCACTCCTCAGTAAAAGGCACATGACAGGCCGCTTGGAGTTTGCAAAATGCACCTTAAGACTCTGACTATGGGAAACACGATTCTCTGGTCTGATCAAACCAAGATTGAACTCTTTGGCCTGAATGCCAAGCGTCACATCTGGTAGAAACTTGGTACCAACCCTACGGTGAAGCATGGAGGTGGTGGCAGCATCATGCTGTGGGGATTTTTTTCAGCGGCAGGGACTGGGAGACTAGTCAGAATCGAGGGAAAGATGAACAGAGCAATGTACAGAGATCCTTGATGATAACCTGCTCCAGAGCGCTCAGGACCTCCAACTGGGGCAAAGGTTCACCTCCCAACAGGACAACGACCCTAAGAGCACACAGCCAAGACGATGCAGGAGTGGCTTCGGGACAAATCTCTGAATGTCCTTGAGTGGCCCAGCCAGAGCCCGGACTTGAATCCGATCGAACATCTCTGAAGAAACCTGAAAATAGCTGTGAAGCGACGCTCCCAATCCAACCTGACAGAGCTTGAGAGGATCTGCAGAGAAGAATGTGAGAAACTCCCCAAATACAGGTGTGTCAAGCTTGTAGCGTCATAGCCAAGAAGACTCAAGGCTGTAAACGCTACCAAAGGTGCTTCAAGAAAGTACTGAGTAAAGGGTCAGAATACTTATGCAAATGTGATACTTCCGTTTTCATTTAATACCTTAGCAAAAATGTCTAAACCCGTTTTTGCTTTGTCATTATGGTGTATTGTGTGTAGATTGATGAGGGGAGAAAAAAAAATATTAAATCAATTTAAGAATAAGGCTGTAACGTAACAATGTGGAAAAAGTCAAGGGGTCTGAATACTTTCCGAATGCACTGTGTATCATAAAATCTGGCCTCGTACGGCGTCTTTCCCATATCAAAACTACCCCTTCACTTTCAGTCACTCCTCGGTGTGGTATTTTTCTCAACAGTGTTATTGAATTATTGCCACCTTGTGAACGGTCGTCGTTCCATCGTGTGTGAGGAGAGTATGTAGTTAACCCTATGGTTAGTGTATTTTCTCCTGAAAACAGGATTACAACGCATTGCAGAGCTTCATGATCATCAGTTTAGATGCATGTTTTTATAGTTTGACCAAAATACCTGGTACATCTGATTGTCACTCTGGGAAAGGAAAGCAGCCCTTTATGAGCAGGACTGATTGCGGTCTTTCTCTGGTCCAAAGGGAAAAGTTCATTTGGAACGCTTCTCACAGTACCTTTTTAACCATTCAGAGTGATTATTTCTGCATGACGTCTCTGGCAACCGATGAAACACATTTGTGATGAAAGTAACAGTCTTTGCATACACTTGTCCTGAACAATCATGCCAATGAGGTAATCTTGCCAAGTTCTCTCTCTTTTGGCTTAGTTACAGACTACTAAAGAGATTTGACTTTAGATCCACCAGCATAAGTTATTGCTTCGGTACGGTATGTGATTCAAACAGAAGCTTTAATTACACTGCCTTAAATACGTTGCTCTGGTTAACCTTGGCAACCCAAGTAGAATGACTGGTTTTACATGTGTCCTGGATAAAATGTCAGACTAGTAAAGAACATTGAAACCCATACTGAAGGTAACTGAGGCTGGTAATTATTCAGATGTATTGTGGTTTGACAGATTTGAACACCTGTAATGAGTGAAGGTACATGTGCACCACGTGTACACACACACACACACACACACACACACACACACACACACACACAGCTTAAAGATCAAAGGGTACAGACTACCACACTAATATTTAATTTCCCTGACCAACAGCCTGTATTTGTTAATGGAGTAGGACAGAAAAGACACACTGTGTGTAACGGCGCTGGCATCACAAGAGCCCCTCTATGAGACTGCCAGGGGGAACACCAATTCAGTCAGCACAGCATTTAAGAGGACCAATCCCAGCTCTTGCTGGGTGATGCTCAGGGGAAAAAGCAGGCATAAATAAATAAGGGAGGGAAAATAAACCAATTTTTTCAGATTTCAAAATGCAGTCATGGAAAGGCTTCACTGTTTTTCTGACTTGATTTACTCTGCAATGATGGTGATTTAAATGTGTACTAATGACAGGTTCACCAAATTGACCCTCTGAAACTGTCTACAGTGATGAACATCACTCTATCCAAAGCACAATTCCTTGGAAATCGGCTAATGTAGACCTAGACTGTATGTCTAGTTGGACAGTAAAGTTGTACAAGCCCAACCTGGCATGATACTAAGCAGAGATGTGCATGTTTCTACATGAAGATAGAAATGTGCCGATCTGACTGGCGTATGTCTACTCAGACTACTTAAGGGCCTATTATAAGTGCTTAATAAATATGATTATTACAATACCACATCAGTCATTGAGGCCTATATTGCCCAGATAAGCTAAAGCTTCTCCATTTTCCATTCCCCAGTAGTGGAGTGTTTTGTTAGGGTATACGCTCCTCCACACTGCTCAAGGCCAGAGCTTGGGAGAAGCCCTCCCTGCCAAGCATTCAGAAAATGCTTGGTATTCTGATAGGTGACTGTGATACCAGTCCCTGAAGGAAGAGGAGAGTGAGTAGTGCAGTGTATCTATGTTCTTATAGGCTTACGTGGGGGGTGGGCTCTGCTGTTGCCTATGTGTTCTTATGAAGAGCTAAGAGCTTCTGGTTCATTTAGTTTCCTCACTCCTCTATTTGCTGTCAGGGGGTCAAAGCCTAGTTGGGATAAGCAAAAATACTCCGCTTTTTTGGGAAAAAAATGATACTATTTTTCAAATGAAACAAAATACCTCTGCTCTCGTTTAAGCTTTTCGAATCGTTTTTAAAATGAGGCTTGTTATTTTCCGTCCATCTCTGTAGATTGTGAGATTACAAAGGGTCGGTAGAAACAAATAGCTTTTGCCTGCACGGCACGTTGGAAATCATTCCTACTGGTGTACCTTTTTGGTTTCGATTATACCATTTTCTTGTCAAGTCAGGGGAATAATTCAGTGCAGCATTAGGGAGCGTTTCTTACCATGACCTCTATTCTTAAATGATAATACCAAGCACCTAACCATTAATTATTTTGTCAGGGAGTGTGAGTGGTTGTACAGTTTCTACTAATTCAAATGCCTATGAGTTGACGCTAGACTTCAGCTCTCCTTTTCATCCAACCACGGGACGTCGTCAAGACAACCACAAATGACAAAGGGCTTTCTCAGTCTATTCAGCGATATGAAAGAGAGGCTGTTTTGTGTGATGGAGATGTGATAGCACATGCAGTGGGTGGTAATGTATGCAGCCAGGGCACAAACACATGAATAAGCATGTTTCGCCACCGCTTCAGCCTCCTGTGATGCCAACACAAAGACATGCATTATCAATATCCTATTGACGTGACACTAAAAGCACCATATGGTCCGAATAAAACATATTGACGCAGTCACAACAATCCTTAATCGCACGTTTCTGTTGTAGCTACTTCGGCTCGACAGAACCGACCCGCTAAATGCCATTTATAACTCACTTGGCAAAAGTCTGTGGCACAGAAACGGGAAAAGAGTGTAAAAAGAAATCAAGCTAGAAATAGAGGAAGAGATTTGAGTTTTGCCTTTGTTCTTTTCTGCGTTCACACGCTCTTCCTGTGTTCAGATTCTGCTGACATCAATCCCCAGTCCAGTAGTTTTGTCTGTAATTTAGTTGGAGCAGTTGGATTCTGTCCTGGTCCTGTACCCACAGCAGTCAGCAGAACCTGACCACCAGACACTTACTGGCCTCTCTTCCTCCCATCATTCACTACCATTCTTCTGAAGGGTCCTTATTTTACAGTAGTGTGGGTTTGAAATGTGTAATTTGATCCAATCTTAATTCACCATATACGTAAGTTTTACACACTACTATATATACGTATGATATAGCCTATGTATGAATACATAATCGTCAACCCCTCCAGAAACCCTTGGAAAGCATTTCAGATGCTTCCATCCATCATTCTTGCAGAATGCTGTCTCTTTACTGTGCCTACAACAGACTTCCATGCTGTATCTATCTTGCGTCACACATGTTTGGGTTGATTTCAGACTCTACTGTCAACTGTACTAAGTTCTTCTGCACCTTGCTTCCCGCTGACAAACCACCTTCAGAAAGGTCTAGGCCTACGTAAGGGGTCCCGTTATAAGCCAGACTGTGTGAAGCTCTTTTTACAAGGAAGTGTCTTTATTCTCCACCCGGTCAGAGAAGCCACTTGGTCAGAGAGGACTGAAAGGGACACTATTCCCACCAACGGCTACACACAGACTCTCTTTTCAACACCGGGGACATTTTTAAAAAGAGGGGAAGAGAGACCCTCTGTGCATTTGTTAGTGGTTTGCTATAGACCTAAAGAAGTGGACGGAACTGGCAGAGGGCCGACGTGTGTGTGTGTGTGTGTACATCCGCCTTTGATATTAGCTTGTTAACATTTTCTTTGTCTACAAACATTTTCTATTCTATACTGTAGAAATCACATCTGTGACTGGCCGCGACTGTTTTTATTCACTACAAAAATACCCTCAAAGTCTGACGATCACACCCTATGCTGTGACATTTTATGTGTTGTGAAACAGAACATCTATGTGTAAGATTAACTGTACTGTAGTTGGTTTCTGCCTCGTAGTCATAAAACGATGAACTATGGTGGCTGTGTGTTCCCCGGAGCCTGTCATAACTCAAGCAGACGGGTACAGTACCATTTGGCTGTGTTCCAGAGGGGGAGATGCCAGGAGCAGCAGAACAATGTCAGGCCTCCAAGCCTAAGGCCGTCTCTCATTCAGACGCCGCATGAAGAATCGCACCCTTGTCTTTTTGGAGGGATTCGCTGTTGACCTCACATTTTTATGGGGTCTTAGCGTTCAGACCCCTGTCACGGATCATTAAGAGTTGAACGTCAAACGTGCACAGCAACCACTTTCAATGATTGATAAACATAGAGGGGAGTCTCGTGGAGCTCAGCGGACTTGGCTGTAGTGTAGTGGGATTGTAAAGCCCCGATCAGACCTCAGTGATGCTGACAGGCTAATAGCCTAGCAGTAGTTATTTATAGGTTCCTTGGACTGCACCAGGGCAGAGCCATGCATTCCAGACACGGCCAATGAACTCTGGAGATTGTTGGCTCTGCATGCCCCTGTTACAGAGCCCCCTCTCCTCCCAAGTTATTGTTTTTATCATTACAACCACTACACTTTACAGTAGTAACAAAGTGCTACATTACTAATTACAATTTGGGTATTTGGCAGACTCTACTTTTCCAGAAGTACTTACATTCAGCTGAATGATCTTGTGAAAGGTCACTACAGCCATGATCAGGAAGGGGAAACGTGATGGATGTAAAAGAAATAATTGAAAATGAGGCTACTTTTCTTTTTTTTTTTTTTTTTTTTTTTAGAAAAGGAATTACTATCGGTTTCCCAGTCCTATACTGCTGCTCCAGTTACTAAGAGGAAGTTCCCATGACGATTGGTCCCCATGCACTATAAATATTGACAATGGGATGTCAGCCGTTCAAAGAGCTGGTGAGGACTGCAGACCAGTAGCATGGCTGTGTTCTCCATTGTTTCCAGGCCTCACAGTGCAGCTGTGTATCACAGGCCAATCGGTCTAGACTGAGACTGAGCATCAAGGACAACAGTGACAGCAATAGAGGCCCACAAATAGACATGTTGTGGATAGTGCTAATGGCTCAAAGTGTTTTATTCCCCCATACTATTCTTATCTCTCAAAGCACCCCTATTCTGGACATAGGTTTGACTCAATAAAACATGATGCACATGGAATAATGCATGTATTTTTCATGGACTACCCTGTGGCAGTGGGCCTGGAAGTTACCGTCCAAGAAGTGACAGACCTCTTATCCCTCCATGAATAAGTAAAGAGGGGTCTGACTGAATCACTTACTGTATCAGAGCAGCACACCAGACGCACCTGCTCCAGGACCACCAACTAGGGCTCTCTTCACCCTCTTATGCTCCATCCTCTTGTCACTGGCTACAGTCACGTACTGTAGGACTACTGCACTTAGCCATTCTTGACCTCTCACCAGGGTGGAGGGTGAGGACGGGGAAGAGCTGCTCAATTATTAAAGGGGTTGCAGCTGTAATAGAGGACTCCCACTGGCCAATTGATTCGCTGGGGTAGTGAGGTGACGAGTGACAAGTGTCCTAAATGGAGAATGCGCAACATCGCTTTAAGGCTCATGTGATGTAGAAAAGTGGCGGGGTGGCAGATTCTAGAACATGATCCAACCAATGTTGTAACTCCTGATGGATTATTGGCTAACATTAGACTTGCAATAATATTTCCATATTTTATTTTCTCTACAGGTGTAGTGAACAATAATGGGTTATGTTTGCGGATGATCAAGAGGAGACTGGCGTCTTGAGCTTATCATCGGACACATGGTTAGACATATTGTATAGATATCTATTAATACTGTAAGTATTTGTATAGCAAACTTGATGTTCAGCGTTTTTTTTACTATTCTTGTGTTTGCAGAATATTTGCCATGCCGCTTGGGATGGCTCTGATCTCAGCCCTGCTCATCCTCCTACTGATCACCACCTCATTCTCCCTCGCTGTCCGCACTTATCCACGCTTCTCCAGAAATGACACTTCTTTTGAGCACCTGGTCCTGCACCCGGATCCCTCTGTGGGCACGGTTTATGTGGGGGCCAGGGACCACCTATTCCAACTGGATGGGCTAGACGGCCTGCGTCTGGAGCATGAGGAGAGGACCGGCCCTGTGACTGATAGTAAGGAGTGTCTTCCCCCTGTCACCGAGGCCAACTGCCCCCAGGCCCGGCACACCTCCAACCACAACATGCTGCTCCTGGTGGACCCATCAGCCATGGAGCTCATCACCTGTGGTAACGTCCACCAGGGCACCTGCCAGAAGCGCAGCCTGACCTCTGTGAAGGAGGTCCTGTTCTCCACAGAGAGGCCGGTGGATACCCAGTACGTGGCGGCCAACGACCCGGAGGTGTCCACAGTGGGGCTGGTGGTGGGGCCCCGAGGCGGGGAGCGGGCCGTGCTCTACGTGGGGCGTGGTTACACAAGCAGCCATCCGCCCATCTCCACACGCCATCTGGCCCACGAGCCTGTGTTCTCTTACGAGGAGACGGCCAAGCTGGCCGTGGCGGGAAGGCTCTCGGAGTACGACCACCATTTTGTAGCCGCTTTCGCTCGCCGTGGGCATGTGTACTTCTTATTCTATCGCCGTGACATTAAGGCTGTGTCGCGGGAATACCGTACGTATGCTGCCCGCGTGTGTCTGGATGACACCTCCTACTATTCCTATGTAGAGGTACCCCTGGTGTGTCACTCCTCCTCTACCTCCTCCCCAGAGAGGAACTACAACCTCCTCCAGGCAGCCCAGGTGGGTCAGGGGGGTGGCAGAGAGGGGGACACCCTGCTGGGGGTGTTCTCCACCCGGGTCAGCTCTTCCAACGGGCCCTCCGAGGACTCCGCTCTGTGTGTGTTCCCTCTGGACGAGCTGGATAGACTCATCGACTCCACACGAGACCTGTGCTACACACTGGATGGCCATGTGAAGGGAGTAGGCGAGGTGGCCTACATAGAGTATGAGGTCAAGTCCAGCTGTGCCAACTTACCTACGGTAAGGTGTTCGGAGGAGCAGCTGTTGTAACAATACATGCACCTTTCACATGAGTCCTCTGCTTCATTGGAATTAAACAAATTTCAATGTAGGTTTCCTCTGCTCAATGCCAAGCATTTGCCCTATTTTTCTTCCTAACGTCAGACTACTACCAATGGAATGCCTTATCTAGTTAAATCCTACTTATTTTCTGCCTTCGCTGCTGTAATGGCTTATTGGCTTCAGCAGTCTGGAAGAGGAGTAGATCCAGCCTCAGCTCAGAGCAGCCGTAGAGAGAGGAAGGCCTGTGATTCATGAAAGGCCTTAATGAGCACTGTGCCAAAGAGCCAAGAGATCCCTGAAGCCTGGGAGGGAAGTAGCCCTGCAGGCCTACGACCCCGGGGTGACCTCCAGCCTGGAGCCCCGGCACTCGTCAGGCCTGCCTGCCCTGCAGCCACGAGCGGTTTAATGGGATCGTTAGGATCAATAAAACTAACTGTCCCGACTCAGCTATCAGACTGGTAAATGAAGGCTGACACGGATGGGGAAGAGCCCTTTGAAGTCCAACGAGACTGACAGATGGATTGGAACGCATAGTTAATTTGGTAAACAATTTGCTTTAAAGTAAACAAGCCCTGTAACAAAAGACTTTCCAATTGACTGGAGTTGGGCTGAAGACTTATTGGTAGGCTTTAAGGGGTTACGCAAAAGCAAAGGCACAAGATTGCATTCTTAGTATGCTTCCCATCTAGTATAATATTTCATCCTCTTATAAAAACTAAGAAGATTGGTTGGATTGTGAAAGACCTGTAAATGAAATATTACTGAATGAAAGTTATACTGTTGGACTTAAAATGAATAACCATGTTCCTGTGATAATGTGAATGGAACGTTCTCTGAGAGATGTGTTTTTGTTTGTTCTCTGTGTTCCAGAACACCCTAAAGGCTTATCCCTGTGGCTCTGACCACACCCCCAGTCCAATGGCCAGCAGGGTACCCATGGAAGCTGAGGCAGTATTGGACAGCCCATCTGCCCGTCTCACTGCTGTGGCTGTCGGTATGAGGGCTGGGCACACCATTGCCTTTTTAGGAGACTCTAAAGGGAATTTGCACAAGGTATGCCCAGTTACAGTAGGTCATGATGCATGTTTTTGTTAATACTTGAGATCTAGATCAAGATAACAGTGTTTCAGACGTACTTCTACTCTGGACATCGTCTGGTAGCCTTGTTAAAGCTGTGGTCCGAGCCAGTGGGAGAGACCTTCTCAGACAGAACAGAGGGCTTTGAGGTGCCTGATCAAAGCTCCCTTAGTATGCAGCTGACTGAAGTTACCCATTATAAAGGGATTATCTCATCACTGCTCACCAAATTCCACAACCACCATTCAGACACACACGTGCACATGCATGCGTGAACACACACACACACAATGTGGATACAACATGCAGGTTTCTAAATCGAGTGTCTTATTTTGTCAGCTCGCTAAGATGTGCTGACAGAAACTGCACTTGACAAGCCATTTGATTCCTGCTTACAGCGCTGAGATCACTGCACAGGCTTATGGAGTCTGACATAAAAATCTATGCTAATCTCATTAAACTCAGGTAACTTGAGAGTTTAAGGGCTCATGAATCACTTAGGCAAAGGTGTCTTGGTATCCTCCAGATTAGATTTACTGACTGCCAATCAAATTAACTGTTCTCTTCACAATATGATCCTGCAGACAGTACAAATGCACCTTCAATTTGCTTTTAGACACATTCTAGCCAAGACTTCTTTAGCCTTTTCAATTCTCTTTTTCCGTTTTTATATGTACTGTATGTGCTGAGTTCTATAACCTTCACGCTTGGAAATGGTTGATGGTTTCTGACCATAACCATCTGCTTCTCTCCAGGTGTTCCTAGGCTCTGGAGGCAGGGTGGAGATGTACTCCTCCATGCTCATCCAGCCCAACTCGCCCGTCAGCAGTGACCTCCTGCTGGACCAGACGGAGACGCACATCTACGTCATGACCGGCGCAATGGTTAGTCTGAGTGAACAACACAGCTCAAACACATCATCGCTAGCTAGCTGCTTGACTCCCCTAATACAGTCTAGGGTCTTCAGCTGGTGCAGGAATGCAGTGAGGAGGATCACGAGTAGGTACTGTACAGGTGTGTTTTGCATTTTTGACCATGCAGTTCACTGATAGTAGTTCAGGGCAAGGGCTATGAAAAAATCTATAATTGATCGAACACAATTATAGCACCTCTACGGTTTCGTTGTATAGTACAGCTGTTTTTAAGAAGAAGATGTGGGTAACCTTTCAGGTGGAGAAGCGACCGGTGGCAGAGTGTGGAGATCACCTGGACTGTCAGGCCTGTCTTTCAGCACGAGACCCTTACTGTGGCTGGTGTGTTCTGGAGGGCAGGTGAGGAAGCACCAACTGTCTATTCTATAACAAAAAAAAATTAAGTTAAGAGCTCGAAAATATAGGAAGAGCAAAGGCAAATGTCAACATTAACGAATGATCACCTTCCCCATTTCTCACTTGTTCCTCTCCTGTGCTCAACCCCACTTCCCTCTGTGATGGCAGGTGTGGCCAGCGTTCACAGTGCAGTCGGGGGTCTCTGCAGGGCCAGTGGCTGTGGAGCTTTGACCACCAGCAGCAGCAGTGTCTCGGTATCCAATCCCTGAGCCTGTATAACATCAGCCGTGGAGAGGAGACAGACGTAAGACATGAGAGGAGGGGTAGATGCAGTACTTGTTTCGAGTTTGAAAGAAAAAATAAATGTATGTATTTCTCTCTCTTCTCTCTCGAAGATTGCTGTGTCAGTGAAGGGGTTGCCCAGTCTAGTGCAAGGCGAAGCATACAGCTGTTTCTACCAGGATGTGGAACGTCTGGCCACCGTCACAGACACTGGTGTGACCTGCTCTACTCCCGACGCCAGCAGGTTGCCTCCCATTGGCCAGGGAGAAGGTGAGTGACATCTGTGCGAGTCCAATTTGACACTACAAAGCAGAATGATTCCTCTCTCTTTCTTAATGATCACCAAAGCTAACTATCCTTTTGGAGGGTACTGTAATTTAGGGATGTTCTGACTTCTCTCCTGCTCAGACTCAGTCACCATCCCCCTGTCCCTTCGCTTCCTCAATGTGACTGTGGCTGCTCGGGAGTTCACCTTCTTTGACTGTGGTGTGGTCCAACAGCTCTCTGGACTCATGCCGTGAGTTAAAAGGCTGACATTTCTAGCCACAATGCAGTTGTATATCTCCCCTTGTTAACCTCTCAGTCTCTCGTCTTCTCTCTGTTTTCAGGTGCAGAGGGTGTGTGAGCAGTCGCTGGGGCTGTAACTGGTGTATTCACCAGCACATGTGCACCAATAAAATCTGTGATGAGGGAGTCACAATTTACAACAAACACGTAAGTCTACCTGCAGGTTATCAGGCAGTGCAGTCACAGGACTGCTAGCTGGTACAAACTATATATACTAACCAGTGTATTCAGGTTTGCTTTGTAGTGAAACTGGTATCTGCACCCTAGGTAACTGTTAGTTTGTACGTGTCCTGTCTATTTATGTTTTGTCGTGTTCCATTGTCTTTGTTTTAAATTTGTACTTTTTTTTTAGTAAACAGTTAGTTTTTTTTGTGATTTCAGTCTTTATGTATTTATTTGCATATATTTCTTGCTATTCCTCTTGTTTTACCATCGTCTCCCTCCTCTCCCCCTCTCTGCTCATTGTGTTACCATCTCAAGTTCAAACCAACATTCACTCCCCCAGCAACCAAACAATCTGACACTCTAACTCCAACTCTCCTGGCTGCCCCAACACTCCCACCCACAGGGACATCTATTAGGACCACTCCCCCAGTCCCGGCCAGCACACCTGTGCCCCCATCCACCATACCCACCACCCCCGAACCAACCGCAGTCCCCACCACCCACTCACCAACCATTGCCACCACCACACCCTCAACCACACTGGCCACTCAGGCTACCACTGCAACACTAGAGGTGACAACCAGTCTGCAGGCAGGGACAAAGACCACCGCTGGAGAGACCTCAGTGGATGGAGATGGGAGCCTCCCCAGGACTACTGCTGGAACAGGGGAGACGGAGCAGACAACAGTCACTAGGGTTGAGCTGCTAGACTGGCCCGAGTCTCCAGAAACTGTGGCTCCTAGTAGTACAAATGGACTCACCGACACTGACCACACTGTGCCGGAGCCCTCTGACACCACCTCAACCACTGCTAGTGGTGTCCCCCTGTTAATGGACCTGCCCACTGGCTCTGACGGGGATGAAGTCCCCCTGTTAATGGACCTGCCCACTGGCTCTGACGGGGATGAAGTCCCCCTGTTAATGGACCTGCCCACTGGCTCTGACAAGGATGAAGTCCCCCTGTTAATGGACCTGCCCACTGGCTCTGACGGGGATGAAGTCCCCCTGTTAATGGACCTGCCCACTGGCTCTGACGGGGATGAAGTCCCCCTGTTAATGGACCTGCCCACTGGCTCTGACGGGGATGAAGTCCGCCTGGCCCCCTCTGAAGGTACAGACTCACCTCCCTGGACAAAGGAATGGGAGAAGGGAGAGGGAGAGACAGAGATGGACCCTCCAACATCCTCTGCCACAGTGCCCTCTGGAGATGATGACCCAAACCAGCCCTCTCAATCCTTTACCCTCACACCTGACCCTGACTCTTCAGCAGACTACCAGTCTGACTCCTCTGAAATTGATCTGCCGGTGAGTGGGGTCTTTCAGTGGCAGTCTAGCTGATGCACCCAGTACAACACATGCACTGAATCGGATAAGTGCAGTTGCATCGTGTAAAATAGGTTACTCTTAATTTGATCCGAAATTCCTACCCTCTTATTTATGTCTGATGTGTGCAAACATTGCATCGCCATTACGTTTTGTTTTGAGTGTCATTGGAGTGGTCAACTGTCAGTACTTTGGAGATCAAACCATCAAAAATGGCTGTCTTCAGTTTGAACTAAACCTGCTGTTTTTTGTTTTACGCTTTGTCAGTGTTTTTGTTCTTCACTTTAGTCGCATATAATAAACTTTTAGACTGTAGAGCTACATTTTGGTGTGGGATTTGCTGAATTGTTCACACAGTCAGTCCAGTTTAATGATTTGAAATTGGTGAGACCTCACCTGAAAAATGTAAGCTGGTGTATTGTTTGATGTCATATGTCCCGTGTGTGTATGTCCTGTAACGTATGTCTTATAATATGAGCAGGACTGCCCGTGTGTGGAGAAGGTCCAGGGCTCCTCTCTCGTTCCTGTTAATGTGGAGCGGAAGATCACTCTGGTGGGACGCCACCTTCACCTCTTCCAGGTGTGTGAGGAATGCTTGCAAAACCAAAATGGTTTACTTTACCCAAGATGCGTGGTGTGTAAAACGTGGCCTATGTGTCTTATATCGGTGTGTGTGTGTTCAGGATGAGGATCTGGACTATGAGTGTGTGCTGACCATCGAAGGGCGGTCAGTGGTGGTGGACGCGTACGTGGAGACAGACGACACCCAGCCCTCTCTCTACTTCATCACCTGCCAGCTACACCAGGTCAGTCGTCATACAATATCAGCCTATGTGGTATTGCAACAGTGCTGTTCATTTGAACAGCGTTTGTCTGCATGTTGTTTCATGTTTTTTTGAAGAGTGATATTTCAACTATAGCGCTATGGGAAAGTATTTGCCCGCTTTAAAATCTTCTCAACTTTTGCATATTTTTTTTTTTATACTGAATGTTATCATCTTCAACCAAAACCTAATATTATATAAAGGGAACCTGAGTGAACAAATAACAATTACATACATATTTCATATTGGGTTATGCAACACCCAATACCTTTTTGTGAAAAAGTAATTGCCCTCTTACACTCAATAACTGGGTGTGCCACCTTCAGCTGCAATGACTCCAACCAAACGCTTCCTGTAGTTGTTGATCAGTCACTGTGGAGGAATTTTGGCCCACTCTTGCATGCAGAACTGCTTTAACTCAGCGACATTTGTGGGTTTTCAAGCGTGAACTCCTCGTTTCAAGTCCTGTCACATCTCAATTGGGATTAGGTCTGGACTTTGTCTACGCCATTCCAAAACTTAAAATGTGTTGCTTTTTAGCCGTTTTCATGTAGACGTGATTGTGTTTTGGATCATTGTCTTGCTGCATGACCCAGCTGCGTTTCAGCTTCAGCTCACAGAAAGATGGCCTGACATTCTCCTGTAAAATTCTGATGCAGAATGCAAGGTTCCTTCTATTAAGGCAAGTCGTCCAGGTCCTGAGGCAGCGAAGCATCCCCAAAACATCACACTACCACCGCCATGCTTGACCGGTGGTATAAGGTTCTTACTGTAGAATGCAATGTTTGGTTTCCGCCAGGCATGAGGGAACCCATGTCGTCTAAAAAGTTATACTTTTGACTGCCCTGTCTTTAGAACATTCTTCCAAGAGTCTTGATCATCCAGGTGCTTTTTTGGCAAACTTGAATCCAATTATGATTTTTTTTTTGTAAATTCAGGTTCCCTTTACCTAATATTAGGTTTTAGATCTGATAACGTTCAGTATCAAAAATCGAGAAAATCAGAAAGTGGGCAAGTACCTTTTTTTTTCTTCACGGCACTATGTGGGCAGCTGTGATTGTGGTCACTGCTAAGACTACTTTATTTCTGTCATGTTGCAGTACGCCTATACTGCCTTTGTGGAGGAGTACAATGCCGTGATCAATGTGAGGAGGAGAAACACCTTTCAGATTGATAGTGCGGACGACCTTCATGGTAGGTTATACAAGAGAGCTACTGATATGGATCTCGTTGAGATGATCTCTTCTTCAGATTATGCTGTGTTGTTGACTCCCGGTATCCTCTCTGTTCCAGTGACGTTGTTTAACTGCTCTGTGGGCCGGTCAGACTGCAGCCGGTGTCGTACGGCTGATCAGAAGTACGGCTGTGCGTGGTGCGGGGGAGCTCGCTCCAAATGCAGTTACCGGGACTCCTGCGCTGGCGAGATCAAGCAGTCCTGCCCAGCACCCGTCATCCACTTAGTGAGTCCTTTTTATGGTTGACGTGTCTTCAGACAGTGACATGGACTCGTTTTTTAACTTCTCCGTGACTGTGTGTTGCAGATGGAGCCCATCTCTGGACCAGTAGAAGGTGGTACTGTGGTGACCATCTCAGGCTCCAATCTTGGACAGAAAGCTGAAGACATCCAGAACTCTGTCACTATAGCTGGTGTCCCCTGCACGGTCATCAACAGCAGATATGAGATCTCCTCAAGGTAATGTTCTTCTCGTGCAACAACGTTTATTTGCATCTTCTGCAGCTCTAGTTGTATCTGCATTGAGTAAGAACCTGCGGTAATTCTCCATTTCCCCTGTAGGATTGTGTGTGAGACCACAGCCAGTGGGGGAGAGAAGAGTGGTCAGGCCTCAGTCGAGGTGAGAGGAGGGGGGCTTGGACTCTCCAGTCAAAGGTTCAGCTTCCAGGTATCTATAACAGACATTATTATACTCTACTAAAATCTTGCTCTAGCCAAATGGACACTTTCCCTCAGTCTGATAATGTATTCTTAATGCCCTTCCTCTTGTCCTCAGGACCCGGCTCTGATTGGGATAGCCCCTCAGAAGGGGCCCAAGGCTGGGGGCTCAGCATTGACCATAATGGGCCAGAGCCTGAAGACTGGACACCCCAGTGAGGTCAGCGTGCTTATTGGAGGAGTCTCATGCCTCATGTAAGTCTCTTACGCATCTGTTACATTCAAAGTCACCAGATCAACCACTGTAAAGCAAGTGGAATCAGCACTGCATATGAGAATTCATACATCATTTTTTAATCTCCTTAATAAAGTCCTGTAACTTGCTGTAGTTGTGATATCTTGTTAAATTAATTCTTTTTAGCTCTGAGGTCGTGGATGACCAGATTACATGTATGACAGGGGGCAGCAACAGAACTGGAGAGCATGGAATCACAGTCCGGTTTGGTAGAGCAGAACGCCATCTACAGGGAGCCATCTATCATTACACCTCAGACCCTAACATAACCATGGCTGCACCCTCAAAAAGCTTCCTCAGGTGGGTGTCACAATGTCACTCGCAATGAATTGTCATATGTGTTTATTCATGTAATAAATGATTCTTCTCTCTGTGTGTCCAGTGGTGGAAGAATGATCCGTGTGTCTGGGCAAAACCTAGATGTAGTGCAGGTGCCCCGAATCCGGGTGACCCTTAGTCCTCTGGAGTCCCTTTCTCCAAGGAAGAAGAGGAGGACGAGGAGGAGCAGCAGAGATGGAGAGAGTAGAGTGAGACGCACAGAAATCCCACTCAAGAGGCAAAGACGGATAGTTCCTGAGCCAGACTGTCTTGAAGACGCACTCTGTGTGGTAAAACGGGTAAACTGGTGGTCCTCTGTTGGTAGAACATGGCGCTTGCAATGCCAGGATAGTGGGTTCGATTCCCGGGACCACCCTGACGTAAAATATATGCAAGCATGACTAAGTTGCTTTGGATAAAAGCATTCTGCTAAATGGCTTATTTATTATTATTCTATTCAACTGAAATGTATGTTGAGTCCTCTAACATGGTGTTCAGATGTCTACTGCCTTAGTTGGGGGATAGGCTCTCTTTTCTTTGATCACGTAGTGTGACGTATCACCTTTTTAAAGGTAAAGTTGAGAATCAATCACTGCTATTGCTTTCCATAAATATCTATAAATACGCCTCTCATCTCTTGCTCTCCAGTTTGAGACGAGTTGCGCCGTGAGCAGCTCCTCTCTGATGCTGTGCCCTACGCCTGCCGTGGGGACAGAGGCCCACCATGCTCGGGTCAAGGTGGACTTCCTACTGGATAACCTGCACTTTGACTTCAACTCTGTGGGCAGTGGGGCTTTCAGCTACGAGCTCAACCCCAGGCTGTACCCACTGAACCAGAATGACCCCAGCAAACCCTACCACCACAAACCTGGCAGCATCATCTCTGTGGAGGTCTCTGTTACATCTCATTTCTGATACCATAACAGTTTCTCCAACTGTTTTTCAGAACCTGCGAGTGTTGTCTGTTTCCTGTCCAGTTGCCTTTCTCCAATATCATTATTGTTATGATCTAGGGGGAGAACCTGGACCTGGCCATCTTTAAGGAGGAGGTGGTGGCTCTGATTGGGGAAGGGGTATGCTCTGTGAAAACCTTGACCCATAACCACCTCTACTGTGAGCCTCCATCCCAGCAGCCCTCTGTGATGGCCAGCAAGAAGCAGGAGGGCATGGATTCTCTCCCCGAGTTCACTGTACGTCTTCACTCCTTGCGTCACCACTATTGGAATTGGAAATCAAAGAGGGCACATATCTTTTGTGAATAAGTTTTGTCACATCTGTGTAATTCTGAATATTATTTAGTTGTGGTGGTTGTAGGGATGACAAGTGTAAAACACTTCAACGTTGAATCTAATCCTTCCACTGTAAAATCAATTGCTGTCTTGTCCCAGGTCCAGATGGGGAACCTGAACTTCTCCCTGGGTAGAGTGCAGTATGACACCCAAGGCCAGTCCACCTTCCCCCTGGAGGCCCAGGTGGGCGTAGGGGTGGGGGCTTCCATCGTAGCCCTCATCGTTGTCATCATAGTGCTCATATATAGGTGGGTGCCAACAGTCACTCTACTTTGTCAAGTATACAGCATTTCATCTGTTCAAAGTAATGCTTGGTACAGTATACTGGATGTGAGCTTTTCTGCCTGTCTGTATGCATCTCTGTCAGGAGGAAAAGCAAACAGGCTGTGAGGGACTACAAGAAGGTCCAGATTCAGCTGGAGAATCTGGAGACCAGTGTGAGGGACCGCTGCAAGAAAGAGTTCACAGGTGAGAGAAAGTGCCATAAGCTTCACCATAAGTTCACAAAACCGCATCTTATTTCACAAAAACCTAAAGTGGCTTCAAATAAGTAAGGTTTTTCAGGTGTAGGTTATATATGAATTTGCTAAAAAGATTCTCACGAGTTGAGTGAGTGAGTAATGAAATGGTTGCATATCCCAGAGCCAATGTATTGCTGTGAGCCGGGTATGAGAGGGCTTTCAATGTTGTTCAGATGATGGATATACTTTTATAATGAATTATACGTCTTATTTATTTATTGTCCTATCATGGGGAACTACATTTTTAAAATAAATTATATCTAATTATTTATTATCCTATTTTAATGGTACGGTCCATGGCCCTATACCCTAGACACCCACATGAAAGGCCCAGATACTAAGGAGAAGTCCCTAACTGTTTTATGTGCATGCTGTAAGCGGTCTGTATGCAGCCAAAATGAGGTCAGAGACCAAGAGCAGCACTGCCCCCTCAAGATTCTGAGCCTGCTTGGCAGGGTTGGTCCTGCAAAGCCAAAGCCCCCTAAAGGGAGAGCATAATAAACAAGGAAATTATCAAAGCTGCTAATGAGAACCTTGACGACCTTGTACCTAGCCGGTGGGGATTCCGGTGGGGTGCCCCCACCCAGGCAGTGGCAGTGCTGGCAACACTAGCTGCAGTAACCCATGGGGAGGGGGTCACACTCGGACATTCAGAGAGGGGGTATATTATTGTGGCCCTGGTGGCACGAAATCAAAGTCGGACTGCATGGAGATGCTTGGGAACATGGTCAAAACGGATGACCGTATTGTGGGTGTTTCAGGAAGAAGGTGTACATTTGACCTCCATCATCTAGGATGTGACAATGGTAAATAAATCTCTACATTTATGCTCATTTTTTGCGCGGTCTTGCAGGCCTTCTCATGCAGCTGCAACTGCAAGTACATTTTGTAAATCATGACCCATCTTGAGTTGGGCTCTGGGATGGTGCAATTGTTGAGAGGGTGAGCTTATGGTTGTGTGGGGGTAAGGGCTGAATGTGTGTGGGTGTATGTGTGTATCCCACAACTGTTGCGAAGGAAGAAGTAAAAGATGTTAGGGACTATAGAGGATGATCCACAGCAATATGTAATACAAATCGAGGTGAGGGCGATGGAAATGCATTTGGCAATGGATCTACTTCGGTTCGGTGGATGGCGCTGTGTGTACTTTTCGAAGGATGGATCCCAGTCGGTCCGGGGCTGTGGGATGTGGGGGGTCGGGGGTGGTCTGCCGGGCATTGGGATGACAACCCAACTCGAGATGGGGGCTTTTGGCGGGTGGAATAGTGGGGACCAATTGGAGGTTTGCTTAGTGGAGATGCAAATGTCATGGTACAACTATATAGACACTCAATCATTATGTTACTTTTTAATAGGACGTTTACAAACATATATTTTGATAAAAATAATTGAAAGGTGTGTCTCATTATGGTAAGTGGTGAAATAAGTATAGCCAGTTACAATTGTAATGGCTTAGCAGATAATAAGAAAAGACGATCAGTATTTACCTGGCTAAAAGAGAAGGATTATAATATCTATTGTTTACAGGAAACCCATTCGACAGTTTTAGATGAAGTTTTGTGGAAAAAGAACTGGGGGGGCGAAATATATTTCTCCCATGGGCAAAGAAATTCAAAAGGCGTGATGGTTTTAATTAATAATAACTTTGATCCAAATGTGCAACTTGTCCAAACAGATCCTCAAGGTAGATGGATTATTTTAAATATGTTATTGGACAATAAACATATATGGCTTATTAACCTATACGGTCCGAATAATGATGATCCAAGCTTCTTTGACAATATATATAAGAATGTATCAACTCTACAAGCAACACTAGACTCTATTATTATAGTGGGAGATTTTAATACGGTCTTAAATACCTCTATGGACCGGAAAGGAAATCACACTACAAACTATCACCCTCAGGCACTTAAGGAAATCAGGAATGTCATGGATATATGGAGACTTAAATACCCTGACCTAGTGAGATATACATGGCGGAGGCTTAATCAAGCTAGTCGCCTTGACTACTTTCTTATATCATTCTCTCTGGCACCAAAAGTTAAAAAGTGTTTGATAGGGGACAGAATGCGGTCGGACCATCACATAATTGGCATATATATTACTCTTACAGAATTTCCACGTGGGCGAGGATATTGGAAATTTAATCAAAGCCTACTAGATGATAAATTGTTTAGAACTAGGACAGAAGAATTTATAACTGACTTTTTTAGACATAACATAGGTACAGCAGATCCCCATATTGTATGGGACACTTTTAAGTGTGCCTTTAGAGGCCATGCAATTCAGTACTCATCTATAAAACAAAAGCAATTTAGATCAAAAGAGTCCATATTAACAAAGGAAATTGAAGGACTAACAGTACAGTTAGATAACAATAAAAACGGTACCATAGAGGCACAGAATAAGTTAGAGGAAAAACAAAAAGAAATGGAGGAACTTATTCAAGAAAGATCCAGTGTAATATATTATAAAAATAAAGCGAACTGGATGGAATATGGGGAAAAATGCACCAAATTCTTTTTCAATCTTCAATATAGAAATGCTACCAAAAAAAACGTATTAAAACTTGTTACAAATGATGGAGTCACGCATGATTCACCAAATGATATTTTGAAAGAGGAAGTAAAGTACTTTAAGAATATGTTTTCGTTTCAGGCTCCTCCATCTCCACTAACTGAAACTAATTGTATGGATTTTTTCCCTAATAATAATGTAAAATTAACATCTGTACAGAAAGACTCATGTAAAGGCCTAATTACAGAGGAGGAACTACTTGAGGCAATTGGGGCCTTTAAGGATGGGAAAACTCCAGGACTGGATGGCATACCAGTGGAAGTATACAATTTTTTTTTTGATATACTCAAAGGACCATTATTAGCTTGTTTTAACCACTCCTATATAAATGATAGATTATCAGACACGCAACAAGAAGGTGTGATATCATTATTACTGAAACAGGACCCAAGTGGTATATATAAAGATCCAGTCCATTTAAAAAATTGGAGACCTCTTACACTTCAGTGTTGTGATGCAAAAATCCTAGCAAAATGCTTGGCGCATAGAATAAAAAAAGTTTTGTCATATTATTCATCCTAATCAGACAGGTTTTTTACATGGACGATACATTGGAGATAATATAAGGCAAGTACTGGAAACAATAGAACACTATGAAATATCCGGGACACCAGGCCTGGTTTTCATAGCTGATTTTGAAAAGGCTTTTGATAAAGTACGACTGGAGTTTATATATAAATGCCTAGAATATTTCAATTTTGGGGAATCTCTTATAAAATGGGTTAAAATTATGTATAGTAACCCTAGGTGTAAAATAGTAAATAATGGCTACATCTCAGAAAGTTTTAAACTATCTAGAGGAGTAAAACAAGGTTGTCCACTATCGGCATATCTATTTATTATTGCCATCGAAATGTTAGCTGTTAAAATTAGATCAAACATTAATATTAAGGGATTAGAAATCCAGGGCCTAAAAACTAAGGTGTCATTGTACGCTGATGATTCATGTTTTCTTTTAAAACCACAACTAGAGTCTCTCCACGGCCTCTTAGAGGATCTAGATACATTTGCTATCCTCTCTGGATTAAAACCAAATTATGATAAATGTACCATATTACGTATTGGATCACTAAAAAATACACATTTTACATTGCCATGTAGTTTACCAATTAAATGGTCTGACGGAGATGTGGACATACTCGGTATACAAATCCCAAAAGAAAGAAATGATCTCACTCCAATACATTTTTATAGAAAGTTAGCAAAAATAGATAAGATCTTGCTACCATGGAAAGGAAAATACCTGTCTATTTGTGGGAAAATCACCCTGATTAACTCTTTAATCATATCACAGTTTACCTATTTGCTTATGGTTTTGCCTACACCTAGTGACCTGCTTTTTAAATTATATGAACAAAAAATATTCAATTTTATTTGGAACGGCAAGCCAGATAAAATTAAAAGGGCCTATTTATATAACGAATATGAATTCGGAGGGCAGAAATTATTAAATATTAAAGCATTAGACCTCTCACTAAAGGCATCAGTCATACAAAAGTTATACTTAAATCCAAACTGGTTCTCTAGTAGATTGGTACGAATGTCTCATCCTATGTTCAAGAAGGGCCTTTTTCCCTTTATTCAGATTACACCTGCTCACTTTCGGTTGTTTGAAAAGGAAATAATCTCCAAAATATCTTTATTTTTTAAACAAGCCTTAGAAAGTTGGTTGCAATTTCAGTTTAATCCACCTGAAAGGACGGAACAAATAGTACAACAAATATTGTGGTTAAATTCAAATATAGTAATTGATAAAAAAACTGTATTTATCGAAGAAATGTTTAAAAAAGGTATAATTTTTGTGAATGATATCATAAATAGGACTGGTGGAGTAATGTCACACATGCAGCTAACACAGACATATGGAAATGTCTGCTCTACCCAAAATTACAACCAATTAATTGCAGCATTACCACAAAAATGGAAGAGGCAAGTAGAAGGGGAAAAAAGTAAGGAACTTGTATGTCGGCCCTGTATTAAAGAACATAAATGGTTAAAGAAAAGTGTGATAAATAAAAACATATACCAATTTAATTTAAGGACCAAAAAACTGACAGCTGTGCCATATAAATTGCAAAATAGTTGGGAAGAGATTTTCGATGTACCCATTCCATGGCACATGGTTTATGAATTGATACGCAAAACAACGCCGGATTCAAAACTTCGAATTTTTCAATTTAAATTATTGTACAAAATTCTTGCAACTAATAGAATGTTATATATATGGGGGATACAATCTTCCCAGCTCTGCAGATTCTGCTGTGAGGAGGCAGAGTCATTAGATCATTTATTTTGGTATTGTCCGTATGTAGCTCGTTTTTGGTCACAGGTCCAGGAATGGTTGAAGAATTGCAACATTTGCGTAGAACTAACGCTACAGATAGCAATACTGGGGGATTTGAAAAGCCATAGTCAATCAATCAATAATATAATAATTATTTTAGCAAAAATGTTTATTTTTAATTTACAATCCGTGGAAGCTATGAGAATAGGAAGATTCAAATCTTTTGTGAAGCATCACAGCACAGTTGAAAAATATATGGCAAATAAAAATCCGAAATGGATGATGTTGGAAGATAGATGGGAAGGGTTGAGTGGAACTGAAGGGTGGGACTAATAACAAGATAAACAATGTAGGGCATACGGGATCTGTGAAATGTGTATAGGTGCGGAGCTTTTGTGAAATAGCACAGTTACAAGTGGAAATCAAACTGGATGGACAACAGAAATAGAGGAAGGACTAAGAACAAACAAGAGAGAACTATTATAAAGTAGACTGTGTCTGTAAAATGTGTATAAGATGTATAAATTGAAGGTAAAAACAGAAATGTTTATCAGTTTACTCCAATTGGGGGATCGGTGGTAGGGTTTGCGGGGAATAATAATAAAGGTATACTCTTTAAAAAAGTATGTATGTCTATATAGGTATGTGTATGTATATATGTGTATATGTATGCATACGTGTATGGATATATATATTTACCCAAAAAAATATGGGGGATTGGAAATGATGCAGACAATTACATTGGAAGCAACATTCTTTCCGCAATATTAAGCTGATCCACCCCTAAAAAAAAAAAAAAAAAAAAGATTCTCACGATCTCAATGTGGTCTTTTTTCCTCCCTCCTCTGTGTAGACCTGATGACTGAGATGATGGACTGTTCAAGTGACCTGGTGGGTTCTGGTATTCCCTTCCTGGACTACAAGGCGTATGCAGAGCGCATTTTCTTCCCTGGCCACCGGGAGTCGCCACTGAGGCGAGATTTGGATGTGCCGGAGTGCCGTAGACAGACGGTGGAGCAGGGACTAGTTCAACTGTCCAACCTCCTCAACAGCAAACTATTCCTCACCAAGGTAACCTTAACCAAGTCTGAAGAAGTGAACTTGACCTACCGTACCTCTCAATACCATTCAGACTATAAAACGTCAGCGGTAATATATAATGCATGCACGTTATGCTTCACTTTCACTGTTTTGACCCCTTTGTGCCACTCTCTCCCAGTTCATCCACACCCTGGAGGTGCAGCGGACCTTCTCTCCTCGGGACCGGGCCTACGTGGCCTCCCTGCTCACCGTGGCCCTGCATGGGAAGCTGGAGTACTTCACTGACATCCTCAAGACTCTGCTAAACGACCTGGTGGTGCAGTACGTGGCCAAGAACCCCAAACTCATGCTCCGAAGGTGAGGGGGGCTGATCAGTATATGTTCTCATCAGTCTTGGGTAATGGCAGGCTTCTTCCTGTGTCTTTTTAAAGTCTCTTGTGGTTTACTTATCCGTGTCGGACACATTCACGTGGAACATGTTCTGTTTCAGAACTGAATCGGTGGTTGAGAAGCTCCTGACCAACTGGATGTCCATCTGTCTGTTCACCTTCCTGAGGGTGAGTAGCTCAGCCTGCCCTCTCCCCATTCACCCCCCTCTGTGTCTCCTCACTAAAGAGACAGTTGAAGAAACATGTCCCGTCTGTGCTGTGTTATTAGGACACTGCAGGGGAGTCCTTCTACATGCTGTTTAGAGCCATTAAACACCAGGTGGACAAAGGACCGGTGGACGCCGTGACAGGAAAGGCCAAGTACACACTCAACGACAACAGGCTGCTCCGCGAGGACATAGAGTACAACACCTTGGTGAGAGCACAGCACACACAAAGCCTGATGTCCCTTTACCATAAATACACATCTACATTCAGGCTTTGTTTATCATTATAAAGCAGGGGCTAGAATAAAGGAGCTGTGCAACATGGTGAAGTAGTCACGTTTTTTTGTGTCGTGATTTAATTAACTCCCATTAACCTTCCAGACGCTGAATGTCCTCATGCCAGCGACAGGCAACGGTGGCGTGCCCCAGACCGCTCCTGCCAAGGTGCTGGACTGTGACACCATAACCCAGGTGAAGGAGAAGGTCCTGGAGCAGGCATGGAAGGGCATGTCCTTCTCCCAGAGGCCCCACACAGACTCTCTCCACCTGGGTGAGCCTCCACTACAGCTCTCTGTCATTCACTGTTCAATCTGAAAAGGTGACATCTTTGTCCATTCTGGCATGCCAGGTAGAAATGAAGCCAAAGAACATTTATCCAAGTTAATGGGCGTACTATAAACCTGAAACACCCTAGAATTGACAAAGCCAACAGAATCCTTCCTTGGTCATCAGTTATCAACTTTTTTGGTAGCTAATCTTTTGTATTGTGTCCTTGATCAGAGTGGCGTGCGGGCATGGCAGGTCACCTGATCCTGTCAGACGAGGACTTGACGTCGGTGGTGCAGGGCTCCTGGAAACGCCTCAACACCCTGCAGCACTACAAGGTCAGAAACGGCAGGCCACACATCCCATCCATCCCTATCCCCTTTAACTAGAATTACTAACTACATGACTGTGAAGTATTTTTTTTGGTTGACTTTGTTCATTTGATTTAATGATTTTACAAATGGTCTGCAGGTTCCGGATGGAGCCACTGTTGCACTGGTACCCCGGAACTCCAAACACATCCACAATGACAACCATGACTACTTTCCTGGAGAGAGTTGAGTCTCAACTAATCTATGGCACTTAGGTGCAGCATGGTCATAGGATATTGTTCAGCATCCATACAATATTCCTACCAAATTTGGACAATGCACAAGAGCTGCATTTGAAACATAAACATAAAGATATAACTTATACACTGTACCTAGACTATATCAGAGATGTCTGACCGTGTGTGTCCCTCTATCAGAGACGCCCATGTTGGACGATGGGGACGAGGGAGGTGTGAAGCTCTGGCACCTGGTGAAAGCCAATGAGGAGCCAGACCTGCCCAAACACAGGCGTGGCAGTCTGAGAGAGAGGGAGAGAGAGAGGGCCAAGGCCATCCCCGAGATCTACCTCACACGCCTACTCTCCATGAAGGTGCCAGAACGCACATGCACAACACAACGCAACAAACAAGCAGTCACACACACACACACACACACAGTATGTGTAATATTTACACTTGTGCATATATTTATTCCCATATCTTCCTACTCTCTCTCCCAGGGCACACTGCAGAAGTTTGTGGATGACTTGTTCACAGTGATCCTGAGCACTAACCAGCCAGTTCCCATGGCTGTCAAGTACTTCTTTGACCTGCTGGATGAGCAGGCTCTGCAGCACAACATTACAGACCCTGAGACCATCCACATCTGGAAGACTAACAGGTAACTCAGTACTACTACTACTACTGGCTCATTTGCTTTTGAACACCAAAGTGTTTCCTGTCCTTTGTAATTACAGTAACCAATACAGACCTGGGCTCGTTTTTTTATATCAAATCATTTCTGGGTAACAATTAAGTACCTTAATGTAATCGATTTCCATTGAAATGGGCAAAAATAGCTTTTTAACAAAACTATTTCTCAAGCAAGAATTTTGCTAGGACTGTCTGGCCCTTACCAAAATGTACCATGGTAGTACAATAAAAAAAAATCCATGGTACTATCATTGTTTTCTGGTCAACTCCATGGCAGGAAAATAACATGGTATTTTCACCAGTACCATGGTATTTTCCTGCCATGGTAGTGAACAAAAAAACATGATGGTACCAAAGTATTGTTTTTCATTGTACTACCATGGAACAAAAATGTACTGTGGTAGTACAATGAAAAAAGGCCATGTTTTTGTGCTAGCAGCATGTGAACCATGAAAGCATGGTAGTTGTTTACAATGTATTATCATGATGGTAAAGTGACCAAAAATGTAGTAATTTATGGTACTCACATAATGCAACATTGACTTCTCGCTCTGCAGTGACAAAGCGTAGGCCTAGTGTACCCTCTTAAACCACTTTAGCTCATAGCGAAAAACCACATCACACATGATCTAGTAGTGTACCATCTTAAACCTTCTGATATGGTATTGTAAGAAGAATGGAGGGGTAGTGGTGGGGAGTCGACTCCAAAATAATTGCTTCCTCAACTCCTTCCCCGTCAGCTCCCATTTTCCTCGAATCCTAAGATTCAGTTTTTTTGCAACGAGTCTGAGTAGTTACATTACAGCCTTATTCTAAAATTGATTAAATTGATGTTTTTTTCCCCCTCATCAATCTACACATAATACCCCATAATGACAAAGCAAAAGCAGGTTTTTAGAAATTTGTGCAAATGTATTAAACATAAAAATAAATCACATTTACTTAAGTATTCAGACCCTTTACTCAGTACGTTGAAACACCTTTGGCAGCCTCGAGTCTTGAGTATGACGCTTGGCACACCTGTATTTGGGGAGTTTCTCCAATTCCTCTCTGCAGAGCCTCTCAAACTCTGTCAGGTTGGATGGGGAACATTGCTGGACAGCTATTTTCAGGTCTATCCAGAGATGATTGATCGGGTTTAAGTCCGGCCTCTGGCTGGGCCACTCAAGGACATTCAGAGACTTGTCCCGAAGCCACTCCTGCGTTGTCTTGGTTGTGTGCTTAGGGTCGTCGTCCTGTTGGAAGGTGAACCTTCGCCCCAGTCTGAGGTCCGGAGCGTTCTGGAGCAGGTTTTCTTTGAGATTCTCTCTGTACTTTGCTCCGTTCATCTTTCCCTCGATCCGGACCAGTCTCCCAGTCCCTGCCACTGAAAAACATCCCCCACAGCATGATGTTGCCACCACCATGCTTCACCGTAAGGATGGTGCCAGGTTTCCTCCAGACGTGTCGCTTGGCATTCAGGCCAAAGAGTTCAATCTTGGTTTCATCAGACCAGAGAATGTTGTTTCTCATGGTCAGAATCCTTAGGTGCCTTTTACTGAGGAGTGGCTTCCACCTGGCCATTCTACCATGAAGGCCTGATTGGGGGAGTGCTGCAGAGATGGTTGTCCTTCTGGAAGGTTATCCCATCTTCAGAGGACTTCACAGAGGAACTCTAGAGCTCTGTCACGATTGGGTTTGCCTAAATAAACTAGTACATTTCATAGATAAAAGTAACTCAGGTCTTGAAAATATCGGCAACGTTTTTCCCCTCCCTATCCTCGCTGGACTCTCTTTCATTCAGTTTATTCTTCACATCAGCAAAGAAGGACTCCGTTTCAGAAACTCAGTTTATATAGAGGGCCTATCACTCTTTCACACTGTGGTAAATAAAGTCAGTTTGTTATTTAGAAATTTCTTCTGTCTCTTTTTAGAGGGAGAGAAACCAAAAGCCCACAGTACCTATTTTTTGAAAATCGTCAGTCCACATGTCGAGTGTAATTGCACCATTGTATTTACTCAAGTTATCTCAACTCTGGGACCACCCGCCAGCAATTATTTTTTTTTTGCCTGATGCAGGACTCTAGTGCCTTACAGAGAGACTCTTGGACTGAAACATTCACACCTCCATTAATTTACCAAAATATAGTCAATTTGTTCTACAGTTCAGACTACCGATAGATCAGCGTTGTAACTCCCCTTGTGATAGAGTGGTGCAATGACAGAATGACGCAATTTACCACAATCTGCCACCATCTACCACAAATTGTCGCGGCATAAGCTCAAAACTTTTAATTGAGCAACCACTGAAGTTAACTCCAAACGTGGTTATAGCGTTGACTGCATGCTGACAGTGAATTCAGAGACAGTCAGTGGCTAACTACACTACAAACATACTTTTGCCAGACCCCGTGAAGCAATTGTAATGAGTCTACCACAACATACTAAACAGTTTCCTGATTAGCATGGGGTAGTCTGTTTAATTTCATTGTGTATTAGAAATGCAGTTTGAGATCATTTGTGTGCAGATTTCGCCAGTGGTTGAATGGGGAATTGGGCTTCCCGGGAAAATGTTGTCTGAGGTTGAAACAGTAACCAACGGAGCTTAGCGAAGGGTCAATTGTTGAGGAATTGTACTTACGAACTATCTTGTGAACTTATTTTTTCTCAAAGGCCCAGTGCAGTCAACACTGAGGTTGGAATAATACTGTAAAATTGTGCAAATTATGATAATGCCCTTTTAGTATATGGTAAATTGGCTAATAGACCAATAATAGACCAATAAGAAAGAGTTCCAAACCTCTCTGCCAATAACAGCTAGTTTTCAGTTTTCCCCCTCTCCACTCAGACCATTCCCAGACAGTCCTAGCTAAGTTCTTGCTTGAAAAATCACAGTAAGGTACTTAATAGTTACCCAGAAATGATTTGATATTGAAATAAAAATGGCTACATTGGGGCCACCCGAGTTGGCGCAGCGGTCTGAGTCATGGCATTGCAGTGCTAGAGGCGTCACTACAGACCCAATTGGCCCAGCATCATCCGGGTTAGGGGAGGGTTTGGCCAGCCGGGATGTCCTTTCTCATCGCGCCCTAGCGACTCCTATTGGCGGGCCGGGTGTATGCATGCTGACTTCGGTCGCCAGTTGTACGTTGTTTCCTCCGACACATTGGTGCGGTTGGCTTCCGGGTTAACCTAGCAGTGTCAAGAAGCAGTGCGGCTTTGCAGGGTCATGTTTCGGAGGACGCATGGCTCTCGACCTTCGCCTCTCCCGAATTCGTACTGGAGTTGCAGCGATGGGACAAGACTGTAACTACCAATTTGGATATCACTAAATTGGGGAGAAAAAGGGGTAAAAAGTACAACAACGAAAAATGAAAGAAATTAAAAATAAATAAATCCAATATAGCCATTTAAAAAATAAAGAAAATTGTTGTACATTTTTTGTGTAGTGTTTTGGGAATCTGGGCCCAGGGCTTTGTCATTGAATAGACTTAAGTTATTTCTGCATTTTATATGGTGCGACTTGTTTGTTGATTTGTTTTCCCACCAGTTTACCGCTGAGGTTCTGGATCAACATCTTGAAGAACCCCCAGTTCATCTTTGATGTTCAGGCATCAGACCATGTGGATGCTGTGCTGTCTGTCATAGCCCAGACCTTCATGGACTCATGTACCATCGCAGAGCACAAGCTGGGCAGGGTGAGCCAAACACAGGGAGAGGAGACATTACAGATGATGCTAAGGGGGTACGGAAGGTCTAGCAGAAATTAAGGGAGAGTAGAGATGCCAGGGGTTTTGAAAGAAAGAATACTAGATGGAGAATGAGAGCATGCAAGTTCTCAACATTCGTGTAACCATACTGTGTTTTGAGTATAACATGTAAATGTTTTCCCCCCTCTAGGACTCTCCTATCAACAAGTTGCTGTATGCCAGAGATATCCCACGGTACAAGCAGATGGTAGAGAGGTGAGAATACACCAGGCTCTTGCCCTCCTGATTGGCAGAGCAGAGAGGGCACCGCCACTGTATCAGTGCCATGCAGCGGCCACACTGAGCCTGCAGGGCTTCTTCTATGGAGAGTCTGTCTGGCAGCACGCTGCACACACCATTGCTGTAGCTATACACTATGGTTGAGGAAACTCAGTCATACGAATTCTACTGTACAGTCTTGGCCAAAGGTTTTGAGAATGACACAAATATTAATTTCCACAAAGTTTGCTGCTTCAGTGTTTTTAGATATTTTTGTCAGACGTTACTATGGAATACTGAAGTATAATTACAAGCATTTCATAAGTGTCAAAGGCTTTTATTGACAATTACATGAAGTTGATGCAAAGAGTCAATATTTGCCGTGTTGACCCTTCTTTTTCAAGGCCTCTGCAATCCGCCCTGGCATGCTGTCAATTAACTTCTTCTGGGCCACATCCTGACTGATGGCAGCCCATTCTTGCATAATCAATGCTTGCAGTTTGTCAGAATTTGTGGGTTTTTGTTTGTCTACCCGCCTCTTGAGGATTGACCACAAGTTCTCAATGGGATTAAGGTCTGGGGAGTTTCCTGGCCATGGACCCAAAATATCAATGTTTTGTTCCCCGAGCCACTTAGTTATCACTTTTGCCTTATGGCAAGGTGCTCCATCATGCTGGAAAAGGCATTGTTTGTCACCAAACTGTTCCTGGATGGTTGGAAGAAGTTGCTCTCGGAGGATATGTTGGTACCATTCTTTATTCATGGCTGTGTTCTTAGGAAAACTTGTGAGTGAGCCCACTCCCTTGGCTGAGAAGCAACCCCACACATGAATGGTCTCAGGATGCTTTACTGTTGGCATGACACAGGACTCTGATGGTAGAGCTCACCTTGTCTTCTCCGGACAAGCTTTTTTCCAGATTCCCCAAACAATCGGAAAGGGGATTCATCAGAGAAAATGACTTTACCCCAGTCCTCAGCAGTCCAATCTCTGTACCTTTTGCAGAATATCAGTCTGTCCCTGATGTTTTTCCTGGAGAGAAGTGGCTTCTTTGCTGCCCTTCTTGACACCAGGCCATCCTCCAAAAGTCTTTGCCTCACTGTGCGTGCAGATGCACTCACACCTGCCTGCTGCCATTCCCGAGCAAGCTCTGTACTGGTGGTGCCCCGATCCTGCAGCTGAATCAACTTTAGGAGACGGTCCTGGCGCTTGCTGGACTTTCTTGGGCGCCCTGAAGCCTCCTTCACAACAATTGAACAGCTATCCTTGAAGTTCTTGATGATCCGATAAATGGTTGATTTAGGTGCAATCTTACTGGCAGCAATATCCTTGCCTGGGAAGCCCTTTTTATGCAAAGCAATGATGATGGCACGTGTTTCCTTGCAGGTAACCATGGTTGACAGAGGAAGAACAATGATTCCAAGCACTACCCTCCTTTTGAAGCTTCCAGTCTGTTATTCGAACTCAATCAGCATGACAGAGTGATTTCCAGCCTTGTCCTCGTCAACACTCACACCTGTGTTAATGAGAGAATCACTGACATGATATCAGCTGGTCCTTTTGTGGCAGGGCTGAAATGCAGTGGAAATGTTTTTGGGGGGATTCAGTTCATTTGCAGGGCAAAGAGGGACTTTGCAATTAATTGCAATTCATCTGATCACTCTTCATAACATTCCGGAGTATATGCAAATTGCTATCATACAAACTGAGGCAGCAGACTTTGTGAAAATTAATAATTGTGTCATTCTCAAAACTTTTGGCCACGACTGTAGTCATTAGCATGCAATGGATTCGTTTAACCATTTATTAGAAAAGACTAACAATACATTAGGTATTGGGGATTGGCTCTGCTCCTTCAGGGTAGCTCTATTCCAGAGCAAAGCTTCAATATACAGTCGGGTCCATAAATATTTAGACATTGACCAAGTTATTATTATTTTCGCTGTCTACCACAGCATATCGGAGTTGAAATTAAATAATGAATATGAGCTGGAAGTGCAGACGTTGAGCTTTAATTTGAGGGTATTTACATCCAAATTGGGTGAACGGTGTAGGAATTACAGAACTTTTTATATATGGTCCCCCCGTTTTTAAGGGACCAAAAGTAATTGGACAATTGGTTGATCGGCTATTCCATGGCCAGGTGTGTGTTATTCCCTCATTAGTTAATTTACAAGTAAGCAGATAAAAGGTCTAGAGTTGATTTTCAAGTGTGGCATTTACATTTGGAATCTGTTGCTGTTAACCCTCAATATGAAGTCCAAAGAGCTGTCACTGCCAGTGAAGCAAGCCATCATTAAGCTGAAGAATCAAAACAAACCCATCAGAGAGCAAAAACATTAGGTGTGGCCAAATCAACTATTTGGTACATTCTTAAAAAGAAAGAACCCACTGGTGAGCTCAGAAACACCAAAAGGCCTGGAAGACCACGGAAAACAACTGTGGCGGATGACAGAAGAATTCGTTCCCTGGTGAAGAAAAACCCATTCACAACAGTTGGCCAGATCAAGAACACCCTCCAGGAGGTAAACGTATCTGTGTCAAAGTCAACATTCAAGAGAAGACTTCACCAGAGTAAATACTGTCGGTTTACCACAAGATGTAAACCATTGGTAAGCCTCAAAAACAGGAAGACCAGATTAGAGTGTGCCAAACAACATCTAAAAAAGCCTGTACAGTTCTGGAACAACATCCTATGGACAGATGAGACAAAGATCAACTTGTACCAGAATGATGAGAAGAGTATGGAGAAACGAAGGAAATGCTCATGATCCGAAACGTACCACCTCATCTGTAAAGCATGGTGGAGGTAGTGTTATGGCGTGGGAATGCATGGCTGCCAATGGAACTGCTTCCCTTGTATTTATTGATGATGTGACTGCTGACAAAAGCAGCAGGATTAATGAAGTGTTTGGGGCTATATTATCTGCTCAGATTCAGCCAAATGCTTCAAAACTCATTGGACGGCGCTTCACAGTGCAGATGGACAATGACCCGAACCATACTGCGAAAGCAACCCAATACTTTTATATAGTCCAAGAAGTGGAATGTTCTGCAATGGCCAAGTAAATCACGTGACCAGAATCCAATTGAACATGCATTTCACTGGCTGAAGGCAAAACGCCCCAAGAACAAGCAGGAACTGAAGGCCGCTGCAGTAAAGGCCTGGCAGAGCATCACCAGGGAAGAAACCCAGCATCTGGTGATGTCTATTTCAGTCATTGACTGAAAGATTTACAACCAAGTATTAAAACTCACAATGTAATTTATGATTGTTAGTTTGTCCAATTAGTTTTGAGCCCCTAAAATTGGGGGGACCACATTAAAAAGTACTGTAATTCCTACACTGTTCACCCGATTTTGGAAATAAATACCCTCATATTAAAGCTGAAAGTCTGCACTTTCAGCTCGTTGTTTCCCTTCAAGTCCATTGTGGTGGTGTACAGAGCCAAAATGATAACTTGGTCAATGTCAAAATATTTATGGACTTACTGTATAATAAAATAACTACAGGCAGTGAACACAGTATTCTATACATCGCCCCCTGCAGGAAGGAAAATGGAACCAAACAGGTGGAGGCTGGGGTGGTGGTGGTTAGCAAGAACAAGCAAACACATACTAGCAGTAGCAGAAAGTGGCAGAGGATGTGTGAGCAGAACCTGGTCAGTTTAAATAGACCGCCATATTAAGTGTTAGCATCTGATCTGCACCAATCTCAGACAGGTTAGCATTTTTCGTCATGAATCTTGTTCTGGAGGCAACTCTGCAGTGGTCATTAGCTGACACAGCCACAAAGTCATAAAATCCGATTTTAAACCTAACCCCACTGCTAACCCTAATGCCTAACCTTTAAATTAAGCACATTTTTGTTTTCATTAATTATTACAATAACTGGCTCCATCTAGCGGAAATCGCTCAGATCTGCCTCCAGGACAAGATTAATCCCAATAAACATCAACTTGACAATCTTAGCTGATGCATATACCTGGGTTTCACTTCTGAACCGGCTTCGCTTTATGGATGAGTGGTGTATGAGTGTATAGCTTATGGATTTTATGAAGGGTGCACAAATCTCAGATTTCCATTCCATCTCTATTTCTTTCTCTCTTTTCAGATACTATGCTGACATCAGGCAGACCATTTCTGCCAGTGACCAGGAAATGAATTCTGCTCTTGCAGAACTGTCTCGAGTGTGTTACATTAAAAAAAAAATTAAACACTGTGGTGCATGTTTTGACATTTTCTGCTGTAGGCCTTTTCCGTTTAATCTTTGGTTGTTTTTGCATAGAGCACTTAGAAGTTATGAACCAAAGTTTTAGTATTTCCACCTTTTTTTACAGAATTATGCTGGTGAGGTGAACTACCTTGTAGCCCTGCATGAGCTGTACAAGTACATCAACAAGTACTATGATCAGGTGAGTCCAACATTTCTATCCATTGGTTTTTGAGGCCTATACTTGTAATTTCTATTTGATGTTAAGCTAGTTGATAAACTTAACCTGTTATTGGTATTGTCTCCTCCCAGATCATCACTGCTCTAGAGGAGGACCCTACAGCTCAGAAGATGCAGCTGGGCTACAGGCTCCAGCAGATTGCGGCTGCCGTGGAAAATAAAGTCACTGACCTATGATAACAGAGTGGCCCTGAGACGGGACAGGCCGAGACCCTGAGGAAAAGACACCTGCTGAGAGGAGTAGTCCGAAAGGAAAAGAATGTGTGAAAAGGAAAAAGACCTTGTGCATACAGGGTGTAATTTCCCTCTCTTTTTGGCAGACTGAAGGAAGTAAAGAAGGTTGAGGGGCACTCAGTGGTGCCCTTCTCTTTTTGCCATATCTGTGTAGAGTTACTGTGCGTAGATTCTCCTGACAAGCTGCACAGGAGATTTCCATAGCAACCTGACTACATTTACCCACTGCTACTCAGTGTGTACATACATAGACATTATCCTGAGTAAATGAGCAAAGCCCTGTTGAACTCTCTGGACTGCTGCAGAGTTACTGCAACACAAACAACGTCTTACTGGGATGAAATGGATGGATAAAGCTTACAGCACTAAAATTAATTGAATAGCACTTATTGCATTGATGCTATTGTCATTGACTTGCTAATGCCTTCTGTTTCCCTGAATCACATTTTCAAAGTCTTACTTTTCTGGTATAACTCCTTTGCAGAAAATGTGTGCGGTAGTATTGTCTTCACTCATCATTTTCACTCCCCATCAATGTTTTTGTCGATCCACAAAGTTTTTCTGCTTCATGTAGTTGGACACTAAAGAACAGACTGCTTTCAATACATTGTGAAAATGTTAGGTACTCCATGTGCTGACTTTTATGGTCACCCAGCTTTGACATTCTCTATGATTTGAATGTTCCTTTCCAAAATTGTGTATGATGTACAAGTAATTTTTGTGCATTTCTGATGGTAATTCTACGGTTCCCTATAATTGCAGTAGCCAAGCTGATATTTTCTGTCCTAATGCTGAGATAATGATAGACATCTCTAGCTTAAACCTCCAGAGAAATCTCAGCTAGTTAATGTTCAATCTGCAGAATGTTCCTTCTCTTAGCAGTGTGCGAGACTTCACTACACATTATCTTTCAATGGCAGACTAGAAGGTGCTCTCAAAAAGGTGTATTTTGTGAGCAGCCGGAGCTAGTAACCAAACACAACAATTCACAGAACTGAATGTGATCGAACAGTTTGTTTTAGAAAATGGCTGGTTATGTGACCAATATGACATTTTCTGTCAACACTGTGGGATGCAATGACTAACAAGCAACACATGTTTGCAGGTTTTTCCGACATGGATTATTTGAACAAATCACGATTTAGCAGGGTGTGTGTCTTTTGAATTTCAGAAGGGTGGGGAGATGACATTTGTCCCTCTGACTTAAGAAACTTGCAAAGAAAGGGGGGTGGAGCTAACGTTCTGCTTCCGCTCCTCATTCTAGTATCTTTTCTCATACATATCCCCCCCAGAACTTGAAAGAGTATCTGACGCAATTACGTAAGATTTTAGTTCTGGGTATCCGAGATTAGTATAGTTGTAAAGGTTGAGCGAAAGGAGTTTGAGATTGGCAATATATATTGTTTATCTCATAAAACTTGCAGCATGACATGTTTTTAGTCTCAACAATGAATCCTTTAGCCCAAGGCCTCATCACTGACCTTTTTTATGACTGAAATTAAACGGTAGCCCTATTGTTTGATTTTCACTAATACAACATTTTAACCCTCAAGCTACTGACGAGTCATTTTGACCCCATAGGTATATTTATCATAGCCCAAAGGTGGTTTATTAAAATCTTCAAATTTCTAATGACTTGTTCTTAACGAATCTAAATCTGTGGTTTTTGTGTTTCTGTATCAATATGGGGGTCATTCCACCAATTCGATGCCTTTTTGGATGTGTCATTTTGGTTGGATTTTTTGTTTTCACCTCATTTTAACATTCTATCATAAAAAGCACATGTTCAACTTAAATCAAAAATTACTATAGTAAGTGCCTATTAAGTGCCAAATAAAGTGACCTGGTTGACGATTTAACCTTAAATCAGCCATAAATCTCCTTGTGACAGGGGGAATGGAAGCTTGTTGTGTGCAACAGGGAGGGGCAATTTGAGTGCAAGCTTCAACATTTTTTTTAAATATGAAAAAATGTCTAGCCTGTTTATCAATGGGTAACAGGGTTCACATGTTATGCTCGACCCATTCCGTTTCCCACCAGAAAATGGCCCAAAAGAGTAGAACCATCTCACCTGTTTTTACACTAATTTCATTATCAGATGTTCAATGTTTCTTTTGAAACATTGAGTTCACATAACAGCGTTCACCTTAAAATGAGGGACTTTTTTTTTTAACCTTAAAATGAATCACTAAATAAATAATTTAAATAAATACTTTTCAGAAATTACTTTGTCAAAGCAACAAAATAACCAGGGCTACACAATCATGTGATAACTTTTATAGAAGTCACAGATGATGCACAGAGGGACATGAATTTTGGCACATTAGCAAGTCTTTATATAAAAAATATGCTTTATTGAATTGTGCATGTGATCTATATTAAAAGGGCACTTCATTGAATATAACAGGCTTTTAAAATTCATTTTTGGCGCAAAAATTCGACTTAAAATGTCAAAAGGACGCAAAAGGTACTAATTTTGTGGAACAACCCATGGACTATTCAGAAATTCAATTCCTTTTGGGATCGTTTTGACCCTAGCCAAAAACACTTAATTTTGTCTATAGTAATTTGATTTAAAAAATGACTTTTTATTTGAATCTAGGTTTCTCTAGAGACAAATACAAGTTATCCATAGGGTGGAGGGGGACCTGTATCAGTGATTTTGATCCAATACAGATCCTCTGCAGAGATACAGCTCCCCATGTAACTTACTTGCCTAACATTGTACTTTTCTTTACCACGTATCGTATGACTGTACTACAAAACCAAAATGACTTTATTTTTGTGCATATAAAAATCTGACAACGGTGTACAAAGTTTGCCAGTTGTATAAATACTTGATAGAACTGCAATAGAGAACTCCGATACACTCCATCTACATAGAGAGCTGTATTGGTATGTATTCTCTGAAAAGTTGTTATTCTAGGGCAAATCCCCCAAAAAGTATTTATTTGAATCCAGGTTTCTCTGGAGACATAATATTAAGTTATAGGTATCATCAGAGGGTGGAGGGGGACCTGTATGAGTGATTTTAACCAAATAGACCGATCACCTGCAGAGATGGAGCAGCTTATGGACTTGCCTATGGTTATAAATCAAATCAATCACATTTTATTTGTCACATGCTTTGTAGGCAACAGGTGTGGACTAACAGTGAAATGCTCACTTACGGGTCCTTTTCCAACAATGCAGTTAAAGATTTTTTTTTAAATAGACACGAGGAATAAATACACAGTGAATAACTAAGTAGAAATAAAGAGTAGTGGTAGCTGCAGTGTGTGTGTGTGGGGGGGGGGGGGGGGGGGGGTCAGTGTGTGTGTGTGTGGGGGGGGGGGCAGTGTCAGTGTGTGGGGGGGGGGGGCAGTGTCAGTGTGTGGGGGGGGGGGGGGCAGTGTCAGTGTGTGTGCATAGTCAGTGCAAGAGAGTTGGTAAAAAATAAAGGGTAAATGCAGAAAGTCCGGGTAGCCATTTTAATTAGGTATTCCAGTCTTATGACTTGGGGGTATAAGATGTTCTGGGTACTTTTGGTTCCAGACTTGGTGCATTGTTACTGCTTGCCATGCGTGCTGTAGCAAAGAGAACAGTCTGTGGCTTGGGTTGCTGGAGTCTTTGACAATTGTTTGGGCCTTCCTCTGAAACCGCCTGGTATAGAGGTCCTGGATGGCTATAACTAGGTATGACTGTGTACAAAATCTAAATTTACCTTTAGATATATGCCAATTTGCAGTCAAAACAGCTCAGAACAGTCTGTCGGTCGTATTAATACTTGGTAAAACTGTAATACGGAAACCCACTACCCTCTAAAATGAACACACAGTGCTGTGTATTCTCTACGGTAAATGTTACATAAATTCCTATATTCTAAGGGTGCAAGCAACTTGTGATATTTTGGATGCTATACCATTTGTTTTGAGGTGTCTTTGGGCATGCTTTTTGAAGCATCCTGCCATAGCCTCCTGCCATAGAAACATTTATATTTTCGTTTTTACAGAATATGCAAATTAACTCTAATTTAGCTAAAATAAGTCTGTTTTGGTCTCTTTTTTTCCAGATTACATTAATTACATGTCTAAAGTTTTAATAAGAAATATGTTGATATTTTGCTATGACTGTTGCTTTTTCAAATATAGTTTCTTCTTGGGGTAACAATGAACCCAGATGGTAATCGACGTATGAAAATATTTTGGTAGCTTGAGGGTTAAAATATTTTTAGGTTTTAAAATTGTATTTATTTATTTATTTATTTTCCTGTCTGGTTGGCTGCTGGTTCGTTATCTATTTACGAAGACCAAATAATCAATGGAATTACAATGAAATCCATTGTTTGAAAGTGAGATCCGATTTCATGCAAACGCCTGTCATATTCTTCTTTGGTACTGATGACATGGTCCACAATGAATGAATTACACTGTTCTTTTTTTTTTTTTTTTTTTAAATGCAGTAGAAGCTTTATGTAGGCCTATACTGGTCATGTTTTGACTTTTGACCCTTTTGATTTTTGTTACTGTGTGTTTGTGGGTTGGGTATGGGTGTACTTTACAAAAAATCTGAGTATCAAAATTACGACTCGCATTACATTCTGGGACTACTGCTTTTTGACATGTCAGTTTTTACATACATTTTTAGATGTCAAGCTATAATAAGGGAATATCTGTTCGTTAGTAATGTAGAGCAAGTTATGTTGGCGATTTAAAGTACATTTTTGTCATCTCTTGCCATGGACATAGCAAAAGCAATCATTGTTTGTTTTCCTTGCTAAATTCAAACATTATTTGGATTTCCTTGTAAATACTTGAATGATTTGTAAGTAAGCCTACCATTAGCTTTCTCTAACTGTTTGATAGGTGTGATGCAATAAAATAGTCCAAATGTCAATGTAATTTGTGGTTTTGTATTTAAAGTGATCATTATAGAAATTTGCTGCCAGTTTAGGGCTTTGAGAGTACCTCTGTTGTGCCCTCCATCAACTGCACTACAGCAAGCTCAAACTGGAGTTAAGCCTACCCTACATGGAGCTGCAGGTAGCCTAGTGGTTAGAGCGTTGGGCCAGTAACCGAAAGTTTGCTTGTTAAAATCCCCAAGCCGTCAAGGTGAAAAATCTGTCGATCTGCACTTGAGCAAGACACTTAACCCTAATTGCTCCAGGGTTGCCGTCAATAATGGCTGATCCCTGGCCGTGACCCCACTCTCCGAGGGTGTCTCAGTATATGCAGAAAATACATTTCCATTTCACACCTTACAATCATACAGGTTACCCACTTGTACATGCAGTGAAACAGGACTTTTGGGGGCCCCCCACCTCGCAACAAAACATTTTAGAGGCCCCCCTCTTGACGGTGGAGAGAAATTAAAGTTACTTCCTGCACTTAAAAAAATGTTGCCATGGGGCGTAGAGAACTTGCTTTAAAATCGTAAAATTTTCTTCAATTCTACACATTTTGCCATGGGTTGGAGAGAATTTTTTGCTGTTTGATAGCCAAATTCCTGCAATTCTACACGTTTTGTATTGACTTACGCCATGTTATGATAGCCTGAGTGAGAATGACAAACAAAATGAACTGCATGCTTTCCCGAGTTGTAGTGGGACGACCACGCAACATATCACTGCATGACTCCAAGCTTATAAACAGGTTTCCACCGCCATATCGCGCATAAATCATTTTACAGACACAAAAAGATTCCACATTTTCTATTATTATTATTTGGTCGGGGGCCCTAAGAGACCACTTATGTCGCTTATGCCTGGATCCGGCCCTGTGTAGAGGTGCTGACTTATGAAGAGTAAACTGTATCATTAAAAGCATCTTCACATCATTAAGGTCCAATTTGTCTGACAGATTTACCATTGAACATGTGTATTAGTCCAGGAGCTGGCATAATCTAAATCCGGGAAAGTGGCTCACACAGTGACTTTTTAATGAAGGGAACCACATTGTACTGCAGCACACTACTAATGCCATTGACTCAAAATGTGAATTGTGTTGCTTCATGTTGGCAGATGGTTTACAGTAAATGGTGTTTTTCCAATAATTTTCAGATTGCTCTATTTGTTATGCTGTACCCTCCAGCCAATCATTCTGCTGTTGAAGCCAAGGTATTGTGAGATATTTACAGTATGCCTGTCTGGTGACTGGTGTGATGAAGAGGTTTAAGAGGAGCTCATAAGAACCAGATAGCCTAGGCAGAAAGTCCTGTGCCATGTGCTTCACTCCCCTCTAACAAGGGCCAGGAGGTTGTGTGTGTTCAAAAGCGGAAACAGTGTCACGTCAAATGACTGCAAGTCAGTGAGGTTGTGCTAATGAAGACCTTGGTGTTTAGAGGGGAAGGTTGGTGGGTCAAATAAGTCAGTGGGGCCTGGCCTGTTGTACTCCCTGCTCGTGTCTATGAGAAGTAACCGAGTTTCTCTCTAGTTGCCGTACCATGTTTGGATTTAGTCCAGTAGCATTTGTAGTACAGTTACAGTAGCTGTGGCAGCACATCTAAAGATAAGTGATCATTAAAAAAAACGTGCTTTTGCAATAGGCTTACAGAAAGGTGAGATACATTAACCATATGTTTATTGCACTTTATTACGTTTTAGACCGTAGCTATAGTGTAGCCTCCCAAGGTTTACAGGGAACATTTGAATTCCTACCAAGTACTGAGGATCACTCCCCTGTCTTTATGGGAGCTTAACATTTATCTCCGTTTCAGTACATCTTTTAACATGGCTAGTAAAAAGGTTTATGCGATACCTATGATATCCAACTTATGTTTTATATGCATCCCCTTCTGACCCAGTTTTCAAACTCTCCTCATCACGTTTGCATCTCAGTCAAAAAAAAGCTACAGCTGAGCCCCCGTGGGTCTGCTGCTCGTGTTACCACACATTGGAACAGCAGCACTAATGGCTAACTGAGGCTTTACAGCTTATGCTGTGCCAAGATTAGGCCGTAATTCACTCAGGCCATAAATGGAGGCCAAAACTGTGGTAGCTGGAATTATAGACTGAATAGGAGGTGAATTATGTTTGCAGTAGAACAAGAATATTCAGCCTAAAGAAAATTCACCCAGGGTAACAGAATGAAACAAAGAGGTTGTGATGACCCCTCACACAAATGTGTCTAGCGCTAGAAAGATGTTTGCCCAGTTAGCAAAATTATTCCTGGGCAACTGTAGGCCACATACTTTGTGTTTTTCTGGCCCAGTATAAGCCTGGGTCCCCAGCCCAAGTCTGGTGCACATACTGCATCACCGTTAGATTAAAAAAGAGAGGCACAGATCTGGCCCACACACTGATAAACTACAAATGCGTGGCCCAGCTGGTGTTTGTCCAAACCTTGCTGCCTGCCTCTCCAACCTGTGCAACAATGTTGCATATATTTTTGGGGCAATCTCCACTGTGCCATAGAGAATGAACTTGTCTGGGTGAGACTGACAGCTTCTCTGAGCCAGGCAAATTCATTTATCAGGATCATTATAATGGATCTATCCAAAGAAATGGCAATAGAAACAAATGTGGAACTAACAAAAATGCACATAGTTTGCTGTCATTTCAGCTGCTTGTGTGCTATATTTAGTTGGCTAGATAGCAAAGGAGGAGCTAACCAGCATAGCAACATCATTTGCTTGGAATGGACCAGTCCGCTTGGCTGGCAACCATGCCAATAGCACGGACGACCAGCCTGTTTGGCTAGCAACTTCAGAATCTCATGACTGGCTTTTGCCCGGACTCTGCTTTATGTCGGGCCTAAGAACAGCCCTTTACGACCATGATCCACTAACCTTGATAATTTGGACAGCCACACTAGCTTTGCCTTCATGTGGGCGCTTGCAAGCATGTCAAGGATCAACAGCTATATTGAACTTTGATTTGTCAATCGCACTGCGATATAGCAGAGTATTTGCTTTCCGCAATTTAGGTCCCGCCTTGTTCACACTTCCTCGCCCATGCATCTTCGCTCAATGCCCCCGCCCACTTCGCTTATCTCTATTGAAAAGGAATGGGTTTTCCGTTGTTTATCGCTCGATAGTGGATCTGGACTGTTAGTGGGGTGTTATTCACAGGATTACTCCCGGGTTCTCATGCCCCTTACTAAAACATGTTGAGTGTTTTGAAACGTTTCTTGCCGATAATGTCGCATTGATTTTTACAAAAGCGTTTCATAACGCTCGGACAGGAACATGGTGAGCTATCTGCAATTTGGCAACGTATTCATGTCCCAGCCATATCCCCTGTAGCTCACGTTGTTGAACATTTCCCTGCCTTTGACCACATTTATTATATTTCTATTGTTATGACACTGTGCCTTTTCATGTAAAAAATATATTGTTTACTCTGCAACTTTATCAATAAATCCTGCACCTATGAATCATCTCACCTCCCGTGCCTATAATATCTAGGCACTGTATTATTTAAAAAAAAATCTTTCGACCTGATTTAGGTCTACAGCAGAAGGACACATAAATTAAGGATTAAGGGCTTGTAAATACGCATTTCGCGGTAAGGTCTACCTGTGGCTTTCGGCGCATTTGACAAATTAAATTTGATTTGAAATGTACCAATAAGTAAGGTCATAAGTCACCTTGGACCAATTAAACAGTCACGCCAGTCGTGTAGGCTAGTGAAACTGAGCTGGGGCCTCTTTCTCTCCGATCCATCAACTGTCTTTCAGTTTATCGCAGTGCGCCTTGCGGTTTCTGAAGTGTCTTCGGGTGACGTGTTGGAGCAGAGTGTTAACAGCCCAGTATTAATCACAAAGAGCAGAGCCAAGCCTGAGACCTCACCCTGCTCTCCTCTGTATCGTGACCGTGGATATTTTTACCCTCTCTCCAAGTCCATGCGTGGTGTGGAAACATACTGATGAAAGTGTAAGAAGTGTAGCTTCCCACTGACTTGACTTCCCACGGTGGCCATCAAGCAACTGACAGAAGTGAACTCAATGACACAAGACTCGTTTGATATAGCCCATATATCTACTTTTACTGTTCCTAATTAGATCAAATCAGATATAGCTTATTATATAATTAGATAAAGCTCTTTCTGACTGCACCATAGAAGGAAAATTCGAATGCAGTGTACAGCACGTGTCCAGTGCAATACTCTTGTGCTACGTGATTTTATTTCCTCATGCCGAGATTACTGTAACTCTTCAAAATTCAAAATTCTGCAGCTCGGTTTTTAACAGGCACCAGAAAATGTAACCATATGAAATCAAATCAAATTGTATTTGTCACATGCGCGCCGAATAGAACGGGTGTAGACTTAACTGTGAAATGCTTGCTGACGAGCCCTTCGCAATTATGTATAGTTTAAAATTAATAATAATAAAAAAAACTAAATACACAAGAATGGAGCTATATACAGGGAGTACCAGTACCAGGTAAATGTGCAGGGTATGAGGTATTTGAGGTAGATATGTACATGAAGGCAGGGAAAAGTGACAAGGCATCAGGAGATAATAATAAGAGTGAAATAAAGAACAGAGCAGCAGCAGCATATGATGCGTGTGTGTGTGTGTGTGTGTGTGTGTGTGTGTGTGTGTATTTAAACACAACTATTTTAATTTCTCTACACTGGCCACCAGTCACTTTTAGAATAGATGTTAACATTTTAGTAATCATGTTTAAGGCTTGGTTTAGCCCCATCCTATATCTCAGATATTTTATCTCCCTATGAGCCAGTACACAGCCTGAGATCCTCTGGCAGGGCACTATTGACCATTCCAAAGTCTAGGTTGAAAATGAAAGGAGACTGGCCATTTGCATTAGGGCCCCTAGACTTTGCAATTGTCTGCCAGAGGAGATCAGGCTTGTGCCTCTTTTTAAATCCCTGCTGAAGACACACTTTTATAAAGATGCTTTTCATGTATGATTTCAATTTAGGATTTTCAATTTATGATTTCAATTTATGTTTTTCATTCTCCTTCCGCCTGTCTTTGTTTCTTTGTTAGTACTTTTATCTAATTATCATTTTTTATGAGGTAAAGCATTTTGTTACTTGCATTGAAAAGGTATTATTATTATTCCTTGTTTTGATATATCATACTGTACAGGTATTTGCACATGGTGGAAAAAGGGGTGCCCTGGCGTTCCTGTGAGATCATGAACTGTTGGACTGGGGTCGTTAAACTCCCCAGTAACCCTACACAGCTGTCATTTCCTCTTCCCCCTACCCTTTCACAGCTGTGGAGAGATATACAGAGTGGGGGTGAAGGGAAGAAAGAGCAAAAGAAGAGGACAGGAGAGAGCTGGGGGGTTGGGGATTTCCATGTTTAGACCTGGCCGGCTCCTCATACATAAACACTGCTGACTGGTCACAGGCAGTCAGAGTCCTACTGTATACAGGCTCTGTATACTCAGTCAGAGTCCTACTGTATACAGGCTCTGTATACTCAGTCATGGAGAGGAATACGTGCTCAGCTCAGACTTCTGTACAGTTGGCTCAACAAACGTAAGTATCATCTGTTCTCACTTTAAGTATGCCAGATCTAGAACAGTACACTGACATGATAATTACTCATTGAAAGGTGCACCTCTCAACCTGTAACCTGGCTGCCCACTAAATTGTCAGTGATACTCACATGTTACTCATAGCAAGTCACAAAATCAATGAGTGGATGCTTTGTATCCTTTTCAGTAAGAAATATTTTTGAGGAACAGGTCTTAACCAGAGGACTTTAACCCTGTGTGTGGTTGTTAGCTAGCCCGGTGCCAGTCTCTTCAGCTAACATTCTACTATTTGCCACTCCTTGTCATTGACAAGGAGACCAGCCTTTCTGCCATCTTCAAATATGAACATTCTATCATTACTGAGATTGAGGAGAACAGAGGAGCTGATCCTGATTCGATAACCCTCACAGCTATCCTCCAATCACAACGATTATCCAAATATTATACAATGGGTGGGTCTAATCCTGAATGCTGATTGATTAAAACCGCATTCCAGCCGGTGTCTATTCCACAAGTTACCACCGGCTAAATCTATGACGCTAAAATGCCTATTTACTCTGTTCCATCTGACTGTGCAATCCACTGTCTCATCAGCTATTTATAAACATGATCTCCACTATAAAAATCATCTAGACATTATCTCACATTTCTTTTAGACTAACATTTAGTTTTCAACATATTTGTATAAACTTTGTTGTCTGTCTCTCCAACATTTGCAACATTATTTCAATATTCAAATTCGATCTCCACTTGTACCATAGTAATGAACGAGTCTGGAATCAAGACAAGACAGACAGGCAGGCAGCATTTCTCAACCAATCAAAATCATGAATCAGCTGGCATCAGTTTTATGGTTATATATACAAAGAAATGTCAATTGAAAAAAGGTCAAATGAAACAAAGTGCAGCAAGTTTGCCGTCTTTCCCGCTTCAGTTTGAAGTGATTGTGTTAGCTGTGTTGTTGGCTAGCTCTTTTGAACAACAGTGTCCTGACGAGTGAGCACATGTTTTATGCCAGGCAAAATCACACCTCATCAACTCATTGTTAGGGATGTATCCAAATAAATGTCTCTAGAAAACAGCTTAAACAAAGCAAATGAAGCTACTTTGCTGTTATTCTGGCTTTTTGACGTGACTGTAAATTAGCCGTAGTTGGCTATCTAGCAATCAAGAGATAAGAACGTTGCCAGCCAGTATGGATATTGAACAGTATGCATATTGAACATTGACTTTTCCTCAAGGCCAGTCTCTATGGCAATGACATAGAGAGGCAGGAAGTGGAATGTTAGCTAAAAAGACTTGTACCCAGACTAGCTGTTGGCCTCAGTAAATGGAAACCAATTTATAGCTTGACCCTAACCTTTTTTTCCATGGCCAAAGAGGCAGGGGCTCCATGTATAGCTCGCCTGGCACACAATGAGAATGTGTGCATTATTTTAGTGCCTGTGGAGGTGAATGACAGTTTAGAGTTTCACTGGGTCTGTCACAGTGTCAAGGACCTGAGCCAATATCCACGCTCTGAACTGGAGCCACAACATTCTGAGAGACTGTCCTGGAGAGGATATTTGACTATAAATAAATGATTCAGAAAAGGAGCAATAATTGACAGATCTACACAAGACAATATTTATAGTACACTAACCTGATACAGCATATCCTAATGAATTTGACCTTTGCCTCTTTTACGGAGAGTCACAGTGAGGTACATGTAGGCAGTGGTGATTTTAGCATGTAAATCTTGGTGGGGCAAAAACATTATAATATGTGGGATGCTTGCCAGCAAAGCCACTACACAACACAACACTAAACAATACATGAATTGCACTATAACGGTGACAAACGGTGCCCACAAACTGTTAGATCCTACAAAAAGCTGTCCCAACATCTTACCACTTCTACACCTGGCTATCAGCGGAGCCTTGTCTGGCAGCGAAACAGTTAATTCAGCCTCATTTACTGCCAGGGTCAGGCACATGGGCTACTAACAGCTTACTACACAACATACACTTAGTATTACTTTCTTAGCTACAGTTTACATATCTCCCTGGCATATTATGTAATTTTTGCAGCAGCATACAAGACATTTTTGGACTCACCTTGTGCTGTGCTCACTTGAACAGGAAGGTGGCACGGCGGTCCTTCGTGGGCAAATTTTGTCGTCAAAGTCTGGCTTTCTCTGGATTTATGGTGCTTTCAAGACAACTGGGTCGAATCATGATGACATCATTGATCTTTAGGTCGTAACTTTTGAAAGAGGCCCGAGTTCCCGACTTACAATGATGGTTCAAAATGTAAATGCTGAAAATGTATTTCCCAGTCGGAGCTCGTTTTTTCCGGAATTCCCAGTTGTCTTGAACTCACTGAAGTCAAGTTTTCGCAGTTGCGAGTTAACAGTTGTTTTGAGTGCGGCACAAATCATGCTTCATTGACAGCATGGCCAATGTTGAATGTTTATCATTTTAAACATGGAAAATAGACACTTAATCCCAGAGTTGGAACACACAGCCGCTGCACTGAATAGCAGGCTAGTGATTGATTTGCTATGCTTGCAGTTAGCCATTGTCACTGATTCCTTCCAAATCACTCATTGTTGAATTTGCAATTTCTACCCTGTTGTGTAATGTTTATGTCCAATGACCGGTGAGCACCGAAACATTTTATCTATAATTTCTCTTCGTTACTTCTCTTCATACGACATGGATTAAAAAGGATTTGCCAGTAGATTGTAAACTTTAGTTATTTATTTATTTTGAATTTCTTTGCAAAAAATGTGCCGCTCAAAACAGGTGGGGCTCTACCCCATCTGCCCTGAATGACGGGTTGCCACCGCATGTAGTCCATCTGGCTGTAGACTATTGTGAAAGATGGTTTTGTTCTCTTTTTAACAAAAATATATGCCTTATAGAAGTAGGACATGTTAATCACAAAACATAGCGTGACTGCAGAAAAGCTGTTGTTAATCTAGGGTGTCGACTGTGCAAACCACAAGGTTGAGACAAGATGGAAAAATGCTGAATAACAAGAAGACAGGAACTGAGGAATGTGTAGCCACCGACAACTCAGCTCAAACTTCACAACAAACACGTCCGGATATCTGGATCCTGTGTGCTGTGAGGCTGGGACCAGCCTGGGCACCACCGATAGGCTAGCAAGTTTAAACCACGCTAAGCCTCTACTGTGACAGGCCAACTCTAAAGTTGGAACAACATCTGTCACAGTATAAAAGAAGATGTCTGTACTATTTCAGTCAGTTCTCTGCTTTACCCTGCGTGGTGATACAGTGAACCCGTATATACGAAAATTGCATTTACCATTTATCGCTTATGTTAAATAAAAATACTTAAAGTATATTCGGTGACTCTGAATCACATTTGATCCTGATACCAGATTCGATTGACGCAACCTTTTACACTATAGTGGCATGTCTGAGACCCATTCTGAGTCCTGTCGGCCGGGTATCCATGTGAACACCCATGGAAGTGTCTAAAAGTAGTCTCACCCTGTCTGCTCCCAGCAACCCGACACTGACTTAGACACAGAGGGGTCACATCTCTGCCCTGTGTGGGATCAGATAGGTTGACAGTGTGTGCACAGTATGTAGACAATATGTGTCTTTGTGTAAGTGTATTAGCATGTGTGTGTTTGTTGCAGCAGTAAACCTGGGACATCCAATGGACTTGATAAGCTGAGTCGTTTGGAACAGCTAGAGCCAGAGGAGTCACTGGACAGAGAGGACCCCCGAGAATACTGCCATGGTCTGATATGGGTCTACTCACTCTGTCTTTCTCCTTACATGTCTTGTTGTCCTATTCACTCCCTTCCGGCATACACATAGTCCATTTCAACACAGTAAATACAGTAGTGTTGAGTACTGTGTTTACCTTCCGTGGCCTCCAACTGCTTTTAAATGCTAGTAAAACTAAATGCATGCTCTTCAACCGATTGCTTCCCATACCTGCCCGCCCGACTAGCATCACTACTCTGGACAGTTCTGACTTAGAATATGTGGACAACATAAGCATTAAGCAACATTAAGCATCAGCTGTCAGAGCAGCTTTCCGATCACTGTACCTGGACATAGCCAATCTGTAAATACCACACCCAACTACCTCATCCCCATATTGTTATTTATCCTCTTGCTCTTTTGCACCCCAGTATCTCTACTTGCACATCATCATCGGCACATCTATCACTCCAGTGTTAATGCTAAATTTGTAATTATTTCGCCTCTATGGCCTATTTATTGCCTTACCTCCCTATTCTTCTACATTTGCACACACTGTACATCGATTTTTATATTGTGTTATTGACTGTACGTTTGTTTATGTGTAACTCTGTTGTTTTTGTCGCACTGCTTTGCTTTATCTTGGCCAGGTCGCTGTTGTAAATGAGAACTTGTTCTCAACTGGCCTACCTGGTTAAGTAAAGGTGAAATAAAATAAAACAAACAAAAAGTTGTAATAATAACTATTTGCTATCATCCTGTATGTTTCAATAGGGGGGTACCACCCTGTTCACATTGGAGACACCTTCAACAGGAGATACCAGGTTCTGTCTAAGTTGGGCTGGGGATACTTCTCCACTGTATGGCTCTGCTTGGACCTCAGGTTCATTCACTATGTTGCTGTGTGGGGATTTACTCAAATATCTTCTTCTTGTCATATAGGAAAAGCTCCAGTGTGATTAAAATAGTGTCTGTATGTGCAGGTTGGGCAGGCGAGTGGCCGTGAAGGTTTTGAAGAGTGGAGAAGGATTCACACAGGCTGGGCAAGACGAATTGACTCTGCTACGCTGTGTGAGTCTCCCTCCTTGTCTCTCTTCTTTGTATTTCTCTTTCTCTGCTTCCTCTATCACTTTCTCATCGTCACCCCTAACTCTTCTCTAAGGGCAATAGGGCATACATGAATAACACTTTTTGCTCTTAGTCCACATGTTATTTATCTGTCACTACCACTTATTCACATCCACCCATGCTATCATGGTTCATTATTTTTCTCCCTTGTCTCATCTCTCTCTATTTAAACAAGTACTCGACCAGTATAGTCCAGACCCTGACTCTGACCTCTCTCACCCGCCTCCTCTCCCCCTCAGGCCAGTGGTCCCACTGCTCGTCACCTGCAAAGCCGGAGGATAGTCCAACTACTGGATGAGTTTAAGATAGCTGGGGTCAACGGGGTTCGTATCCTTTCTCAGACTGCATAGTCATGACACACACACACACGCACACAAACCTGCAGCAAAATTTGACGCCGTAGGGAGCGTGTTTGGTTCCTTGACCTCCTGTGTGTAGATGTATGTCTAGTGCTGGAGCTGCTGGGACCAGACCTCCGCTGTTGGCAAGTCTGTTTTGGAAACCCAGGGCTATCGCTGTCTTGGGTCAAACAGGTCATTGCTCAGGTAAAAGAGTGACAGAGTTCATAGTATGAGATGAGTAGAAACAGCTGGGGTGTCATTATCGAATCACTACACTAATAAATGCATCTTTAGTTTGATGCAGGAGTTGTTTGGAGTTCACAGTGCCATCACTCTTTCCCTGTAGGTTCTTCAGGCATTGGACTACCTGCACACTCAATGTAAAATCATCCACACAGACATCAAGCCTGAGAATATACTGTTATGTTTGGAGGAGCAGAACCCAAAACAGACAGCAGGGGGCAGTGCCTGTCCATACCCTGGGAAAGATGCCAAGTCAAGGAGCACAGCAGGTAGTGTTCACTGTCCAGCTACAGATGTTATAGAACTCTGTAAGGTCATATGACTGAGTGGACCAGAAGATTAATCTGTTTACTGTACATCAAGGCTAGTATTCTGTTTCTATGTCACTTCAGATTGTCTGTGTCCAGTATGCTGTTGAAGTGTTTAAAACTTCTTATGGCTGCAATCCCGTTAACGGGATCGATATGACAACAGCCAGTGAAAGTGCAGGGCGCCAAATTCAAACAAACAACAGAAATCTCCAAATTAAAATTCCTCAAACATACATGTATCCTATACCATTTTAAAGGTAATCTTGTTGTTAATCCCACCAAAGTGTCCGATTTCAAATAGGCTTTACAGCGAAAGCACCACAAGCGATTATGTTAGGTCACCGCAAAATCACAGAAAAACACAGCCATTTTTCCAGCCAAAGACAGGAGTCACAAAAAGCAGAAATAGAGATAAAATGTATCACTAACCTTTGATGATCTTCATCAGATGACACTCATAGGACTTCATGTTACACAATACATATATGTTTTGCTCGATAAAGTTCATATTGATATCCAAAAACCTCAGTTTACATTGGCACCATGTTCAGAAATGCCTCCAAAATATCCGGAGAAATTGCAGAGAGCCACGTCAAATAACTTAAATACTCATCATACACTTTGATGGAAGATACATGTTTTACATAGAATTAAAGATACACTTGTTTTTAATGCAACTGCTGTGTCAGATTTCAAAAACTTTATGGCAAAAGCACAATATTCAATAATCTGAGAACAGCGTTCAGCCACAAAAGGAGGCCATACAGTTACCCGCCAAATTGTGCAGTCAACAAAACTCATAAATAGTATTATAAATCTTCCCTTACCTTTGCTGATCTTCGTCAGAATGCACTCCCAGGACTCCCACTTCCACAAGAAATGTTCGTTTTGTTCGGTAATGTCTATCATTTATGTCCAAATAGCTATTTTTGTTAGCGTGTTTGGTAAACAAATACAAAGTCAGGAAGCGCGTTCACTAAAAGCAGACGAAATGTCAAAAAGTTCCGTAACAGTCATTAGAAACATGTCAAACGATGTATTGAATCAATCTTTAGAATGTTTTTAACATAAATCTTCAATAACGTTCCAACCGGAGAATTCCATTGATTTCAGATGTGCGATGGAACAGAGCTCCCTCTCATGTGAACGCGCATGGTCAGAGCATGGTCAGGTCATGGTAGACCTGACTCATTCCTGTCTCCTTCGGCCCCACTTCCCAGTAGAGGCATCAGACAAGGTTCTACAGACTGTTGACATCTAGTGGAAGCCGTAGGAAGTGCAAACTGATCCATATCCCACTGTGTATTCAATAGGGGCTGGGTTCAAAATCGACCAACCTCAGATTTCCCACTTCCTGTTTGGATTTCTTCTCAGGTTTTTGCCTGCCATATGAGTTCTGTTATACTCACAGACATCATTCAAACAGTTTTAGAAACTTCAGAGTGTTTTCTATCCAATACTAATAATAATATGCATATATTAGCAACTGGGACTGAGGAGCAGGCAGTTTACTATGGGCACCTCTGGGCACCTTTCATCCAAGCTACTCAATACTGCCCCTGCAGCCATAAGAAGTTGAATCAGATCATACCCTGTACTGTATGTTGTTTATCTCTTACTGTCTATTCAGAGAAGGACCTGGTCACTCCCATCAGTCTGAAGGAAATCACAGTAAAGATTGCTGACCTGGGAAGCTCCTGTTGGGTGGTGGGTATGATCAGTCAGTCAGCGATTGTGAAATAGCGTCCCCCATGCAATTACTACAAATGCCTCATTTACTAATTTCATGTTGTACATTGCTCTCTGTTACTCTTTTTTTTGTATAGTCATTAGCACAGTAAACATGACCCAATTTTAGCTCCAAGAAGCAGCCAATTTCAAAATCCGCAAAAGTAGATTGTGCTGATTTATTGGTGTGTGGAACCATGCCGCACGCCGTAGTTTAAAAACTCAGTGGATAGCGCTAAAACATTGACGTCATATCTGAATTCCGACATCTTTATGAACCGTTGCCATTCGTATTCAGTAGTTGGTTACAAAATAAGAGTAACTAATGTGGGATACTGCCCTGGGGTCAGGACTGTATTTCACATGCTGCCTTTGCTCTGTGTGACATTCCAGTACAAACATTTCTGTGAGGAGATTCAGACCCGTCAGTACCGCTCACTAGAGGTTCTATTGGGCTCTGACTACGGCCCACCAGCAGACATCTGGAGTGTAGCCTGCATGGTAAGAGAGACAACCACCATACAACCAACACATCAGCAACAACACTTATAGTCTGCATCTGTTTACAGCTTCACTAAAGTAAAACCATGTTATCTCCTGTCTCCTCTGATTCACTTGCATCACTTAACTCTTGTACCATTCAGTTACCCTTCCAGTCTACCAGCACTCTTTACATCAAGACAAATTCACCCACTCCTTTAGCACTAAGCTTAATAGATAGATGCCACTACAGAATAGTTCCAGGCAATTAAATTCTTCTTCTTTTTATTCTAGGCTTTTGAGTTGGTCACTGGGGATTCATTATTTGAGCCCAAAGCTGGGAAGACCTTTTCTTTAGAGGAAGGTATGTCGATATTAGGCGTGACAAATGTTGACATAGGATTCAATGGAGATAACATTGTGTCCACTTTGTGACTTTTGCATAATTGTTTATCCAGTGGGGTTTTGGTTCTGTTACCTCCAGATCACATCGCTCACATAATAGAGCTCCTTGGCAAAGTCCCAGCAGCAGTAGCCTTGTCTGGCAAGTATTCCATGGAGTACTTCAATCGCAAAGGTGAGTGTGTTTGGGTCAAGGAAAACCTGGCTGAACCAAACCCTCCCCTAACCCGGACGACGCTGGGCCAATTGTGCGCCGCCTCATGGGTCTCCTGGTCATGGCCGGCTGTGACACAGCCTGGGATCAAACCAGGATCTGTAGTGACGCCTCAAGCACTGCGATGCAGTGCCGTAGACCGCTGCACCACTCGGGAGGCCGCCTTGCAGATGCTCATTTTGACAAATCATAATGTACTTTTTTTGTGAAGTCAAACCTACAAAGAATACATTTTCTTTCCAAGTCACAAAGCTCTCTTGTACTTACCTCCACTGTCTTTCCTCCTCTCTATCATGTGTTCTCCCAGGTGACATGCGTCATATCGGAGTGCTGCGGCCCTGGGGTCTATATGAGGTGTTGGTGGAGAAGTACCACTTCATGCTGAAGGAGGCCTCTCTGTTCTCTGACTTCCTGTTGCATATGTTGGACTTCCAGCCGGAGAGGAGGGCCAGTGCTGCCCAGTGTCTCCTGCACCCATGGCTTAGCTCCTGAACCCTGGCCCTGGAGCCAACTTGATACCAAGCTAGTAGATAAATGTGTTATATAAAAGTGTTATGCAGAGACAAACACAGTGGTGCTGAGTCACTAAGACTACGGGAAAGATATACAGTATACATTTTGCCAACTGGCAATTGCCAATGTTCCGGGTGAAATGTACTATTTTATGTTCATTCATTAAGTAAGACTAGATTTGTCTCTTCTGATAAACGAATGGGGCATTTGATTATCTGTAGTGTAATGAATGTATGAAGTACAAACTTATATAAGTGTTGTATGATTTACTGAAATGTAGTACTTGTGCTCAAGACTTTCCACAGCTGTGCTGCACAGTGCACTGCGCCAATTGTACTACTGTATATTTGTAGTTCTTTTTTACAGCATACAATAAATCATGTTTTGCTAGAAATGTATTGTTTCCATTGTCTCTTTTGGGCTTACATCTGCATGCCTTCTCTTTTTCGTCTACTTGTAGTTTCCCCAAGATGGTGGTAGGTACTTAGTGCAAGATGGCGTCGACAAAGATGGTCGCCTCGCTTCGAGTCCTTAGGAAACTATGCAGTATTTTGTTTTTTTATGTATTATTTCTTACATTGTTACCACAGGAAATCTTAAGTCTTATTACATACAGCCGGGAAGAACTATTGGATATAATAGCGACGTCAATTTACCAACATTACGATCCCGACGCGGATCCTCTGTTTGGACCACCACCCAGGACAATGGACCTAATCCCAGAAGCCGACCCAAAACAACGGCGCTGCAGAAGGTGCAGACGGAGCGGCCTCCTGGTCAGGCTCCGTAGACGTGCACATCGCCCGCCGCTCCCGAGTATACTACTCGCCAATATCCAGTCTCTTGACAACAAGGTAGATGAAATTCGGGGCAAGGGTTGCCTTCCAGAGAGACATCAGAGATTGTAACATTCTCTGTTTCACGGAAACATGGCTCTCTCGGGATATGTTGTCAGAATCTGTTCCGCCACCGGGCTTCTCCATGCATCGCGCTGACAGAGATAAACTCTGGGGGTGTATGCTTCATGATTAACGACTCATGGTGTAAGCATAACAACATACAGGAACTCAAATCCTTCTGCTCACTCGACCTAGAATTCCTTACAATCAAATGCCGGCCATATTTTCTCCCAAGAGATTGATAACAACATCGATTTATACACTGACTCGGTGAGTAAGTTTATAAAGAAGTGCATCGGAAATGTTGTACCCACTGACTATTAAAGCCTACCCTAACCAGAAACCGTGGATGGATGGCGGCATTCACGCAAAACTGAAAGCGTAACCCACTGCATTTAACCATGGAAAGAGGTCTGGGAATATGGCTGAATATAAACAGTGTAGTTATTCCCTCCAAAGGCAATCAAACAAGCGAAATGCCAGTACAGGGATAAAGTGAAGTCACAATTCAACGGCTCAGACACGAGATGTATGTGGCAGGGTCTACAGGAAATCACGGACTACAAAAAGAAAACCAGCCACAGACACAGACGTCACGCTTCCAAACAAACTAAACATATTCTTTGCCCGCTTTGAGGATAATACAGTGCCACAGTCGCGGCCCGCTAACAAGGACTGCACCCCCCCCCCCTCCCCTCCTTCTCCGTGGCCAACATGAGTAAAACATTTAAACGTGTTAACCCTCGCAAGGCTGCTGGCCCAGAAGACATCCCTAGCCGCGTCCTCAGAGCATGCGCAGACCTGCTGGCTGGTGTGTTTACGGGCATATTCAATCGCTCCCTATCCCAGTCTGCTGTCCCCACATGCTTCAAGATGGCCACCATTGTTCCTGTACCCAAGAAGGCAAAGATAACTGAACTAAATGACTACCGCCCCATAGTACTCACTTCTGTCATCATGAAGTGCTTTGAGAGACTAGTCAAGAATCATATCACCTCCACCTTACCGGCAACCCTATACCCACTTCAGTTTGCATTCCACCCCAACAGGTCTACAGATGATGCAATCGCCATCACACTGCACACTGCCCTATCCCATCTGGACAAGAGGAATACCTATGTAAGAATGCTGTTCATTGACTACAGCTCAGCATTCAACACCATAGTACCCTCCTAGCTCATCATCAAGCTGGAGGCCCTGGGCAATTGGTTCCTGGACTTTCTGACGGGCCGCCCCCAGATGGTGAAGGTAGGAAACAACATCTCAACTTTGCTGACCCTCAACACTTGGGCCCCACAAGGGTGCATGCTCAGCCCCCTTCCTGTTCACTCACGACTGCATGGCCATGCACGCCTCCAACTCAGTCATCAAGTTTGCAGACGACACAACAGTAGTGCGCTTGATTACCAACAACGACAAGACATCCTACAGGGGGGAGGTGAGGGCACTCGGAGTGTGGTGTCAGGAAAACAACCTCTCACTCAACATCAACAAAACAAAGGAGATGATCGTGTACTTCAGGAAACGGCAGAGGGAGCACCCCCCTATCCACATCGAAGGGACAGCAGTGGAGAAGGTGGAAAGTTTTAAGTTCCTCGGCATACACATCAAAGACAAACTGAAATGGTCCACCAACACAGACAGCGTGGTGAAGAAGACGCAACAGTGCCTCTTCAACCTCAGGAGGCTGAAGAAATTTGGCTTGTCACCGAAAACACTCACAAACCTTTACTGAAACACAATCGAGAGCATCCTGTCGGGCTGTATCACCGCCTGGTACGGCAACTGCTCCGCCCACAACCGTAAGGCTCTCCAGAGGGTAGTGAGGTCTGCACAATGCATCACCGGGGTCAAACTTCCTGCCCTGCAGGACACCTACACCACCCAATGTCACAGGAAAGCCAAAAAGATCATAAAGGACAACAACCACCCAAGCCACTGCCTGTTCACACCGCTATCATCCAGAAGGCAAGGTCAGTACAGGTGCATCAAAGCTGGGACCGAGAGACTGAAAAACAGCTTCTATCTCAAGGCCATCAGACTGCTAAACAGCAATCACTAACTCAGAGAGGCTGCTGCCAACATTGAGACCCAATCACTGACCACTTTAATAAATGGATCACTAGTCACTTTAAACAATGCCACTTTAAATAATTCCACTTTAATAATGTTTACATATCTTACATTACTCATATCATATGTACGGTATATACTGTATTTTATACCATCTATTGCACCTTGCCAATGCCGCTCGGCCATCGCTCATCCATATATTTATATGTACATATTCTCATTCACCCCTTTAGATTTGTTTGTATTAGGTAGTTGTTGGAAATAGTTAGATTACTTGTTAGATATTACTGCGCTGTGGGGAACTAGAAGCACAAGCATTTCACTACACTCACATTAACTACTGCTAACCATGTGTATGTGACTAATAAGATTTGATTTAGGTTAGTTGATTATTCTGATCAGGGCTAGAGTAAATGTAATGTGTTTGCTTGCCAGATGTCGAATTTGTTTCACTAGATCTGTTCTATGCTAACAGAATAATGATCAAGCTTCACTGGCTCATACTGAATTACATTGTAGTCATTTAGCAGACACTCTTATCCAGAGCGACTTACAGTTGTCTTAAGATAGCTAGGTGAGACAACCACATATCACAGCTGTAGTACATTTTCCTCAGTCAGTGATAGTAGAGCACATTAAATACAATTTGATCCAAACTAAATGTACTGTACCTTTCAACTAAATGTACCTTTAAATTGATATTATTATTTATAAGGTATGGTTTTCCATCTGTTAAGACAATAGGTTTGTTTTTGTCTGATCTTCAATAGATGTAGGTCATGTCATTCTAGATGTTGGAAGACAATATTGTGTATGGAAGAAGAACATCACGGCTATGTAAGAGGGAGCTCTTTAATGGAAAAATAATAATAACATTTATATTACAAGCATATACATATGAAATATAAAAATGTCTTTAAGACAAAAAGATGCCGATGTTTTTACAACAACCAACCATTTATGAGCAATCTCATTCTTGAGCGAGCATTAACAATTGAACAGAGCCCTTGGGTGTGAACATCAGAACAGATAAGATCACTATCTGAATGAACTTAGATTGAACCCAATACACTGAAACTGTATTAAAGTACAGCAATTAGGTCCTGGAAGAAAAACTATATTACACTTATTTCATTAGGGAAAGATTTTGTATCAATGTGAAGCTGTACAGTAGATTGACCACCTCTGAAGGCGATATTGACAGTTCTTGCTCTCTATATATTCTGCAGACAGAGGCGTAGAATGCTGGATAATCAACCGATCCAGCTATAGGCCCGACACTCCAGCTCTGGGCTGAGCTTGTAGACAACCCTGTAGCCACACTCTGTCACCAGCCGCTGACACTTACTAGGCCACAAAGTTGGATTATTTGGCCTACAGAACATACACAAGACATGGGTTTTTATGAAACATTAAAATGTGCCGGATGTGATAAACCATTGTTCAGGATGATTGATTTCTTGAAATGTACAATTGTGACAACATTTTCATGATTTGGCACAGTTTTACTCACGAAAAGCAGAGGAAGCCAAACTCGTGACAAACGCACTTGTCACAGCCTCTTTGGAAGGATGCTCCCACCTTGAAGAGCTTGTCTTTGTACGTGCATTTACCTGTTGACATGAAATGGAGACAAAAAGCAGGTTGGCATTTATTGTCATGAATCTTGTTCTGGAGGCAGCTCCGCAGAGTGGTCCCTAACTGGCACAGCCACAAAGACATAAAATCCCCTTTTAAACGTAACCCTAACCTTAACCCTTACCTTAACCACAGTGCTAACCCTAATTCCTAACCTGAACCTTAAATGAAGACCAAAAACCTCATTTTTGTTTTCATTTTTACGATATAGACCATGTTGACTTTGCAGCTGGCTCTGTAAGCTCAGTTCTGCCTCCAGGTAAAGATTAATGACAATACATGTCAACCTGCAGATAAAAAGGGTAAGTGACTGTTCTCATATGTTCTCATTCTGTTCTCATATGCCAGACAGGACAGATAAAAAGATTTAAAACATTTAGGCTTGATCCTGTATTTGCCCTCCAGTGTTGAGATCACACTTACTTCATGGCTGAGTTCCTCTTGTCCCTACAGAGTATAGGCTGGGACCAAAAAAGCCTCATAGAACACATTTTTCACCTTGAGAGAAGCCGATCTAGCAAGAGGAGCCCTTTAGGCCAGATAAAGGTCAGATAAACATAAATACCCTCAGAAGTAGAGAAGAGGGGCAAGTCGTCCCATCATCGCCTGCAGCACCAGTCACTGTGAAAGTGTTAGACATACATTAGCCCTGGGCAGGCAAGGCTCCTCTGCCAACCCACTGGGACAGGTAGGCTGTGTTACCTTTTTTTCGAGTCTGATTCCATGATTTTGCAAACTTACGGGTGCCAGTGGTACACTGTAAGCAGAACAGCACTAAGCTACAAAAGAAAACACCAAAAAAAAACAATCCACTTTCAAAATACCATGTTTTTGTCAGATCCCATTCCATTAAACATTCGGTATCACTGATGTTATCAGAATTAGCAGCAGCTGTCGGGAGAGTGTGAGAGCAGGTCATACCTCTGGAGTAATACATGGAGGCCTGGGACAGACCACAGCTCCATAGGAGGATGAGAGACAGGCACGCAGTCCACAGCAATGAGCATGACCATGATGGGGTGACCACACTCCCCAGACGCAACATAAACATCCACTGATTAAAACTGGATTTTCAATTATTAAAATGTTTTGCTTGGAAAAGTCTTCAACTAACTCTTCACACCAAGACAGATGGGATGGTGCCTATGAAGAGAACCTGGGAGCATATCCACCTGCAGCTACTGTAATACCTTAATGACAACCCAACATCTCTACAGTCTGTATTTATAGACTACTTCCCACCTGTGAACTCTACAAAAAAAATGGGTTGAGGCATTCTGACAATTAGTTTTTTCCATCTTTTGTTTCAGGGTATTTGGGTTGGGCTAGCTAACAAAGCATCCCTGTAAATATTAATATTGGCCTATGTGGTGTCTACAAGTCCCCTCTGCTCTGTGTGGGTGAAGGGAACGGGAAAGGGGGATACCTAGTCAGTTGTACAACTGAATGCCTTTAAGAAATGTGTCTTCCGCATTTAACCCAACCCCTCTGAATCGGAGAGGTGCGGGGGGCTGCCTTAATCCACATCCACGACAGGAGCACATATATAAGTGAAATGTCGGTCATTACATTTTACATTTACATTTTATTAATTTAGCAGACGCTCTTATCCAGAGCGAGTGCATACATTTTCATACTTTTTTCATACTGGGTTTCCTCTGACCATCTGGGTTTCCTCTGACCATCTGGGTTTCCTCTGACCATCTGGGTTTCCTCTGACCATCTGGGTTTCCTGTGGCTATGCTTCCTGCTGTCATGGCATGCTGTGGTTCATCACAGAGTCTTTCTAGGATGGAGATTCTTTCTTTCTCTCTGTCTTTTGCTCTCTCTTTCCCACTTTCTTGCATGCACATGCACATGCACACCCGCACGCAACACACACATGCACGTACGCACGTGCAGACAAACACACACACACAGCACATTACACCCACACAAGGATCAATGTCTACTATACGACTGTAGGTGCGTCATTATGACTTGGTGACAGAGGCAACCTGCGTAGGTCTTTCTGGATGAGAACGCCTCGAGTCGACGCATTTAATTACACGGAGAAGCTATCTGGGAGTGAAGTCATGACTGGGTTATGTTGTTGAGGAAAACTAAACTTCCATAACATTTTAATAGTCATGGATACTGAGGGTGTTCAGAGACATTTAAGAAATGGGAGAGTGGCTTGGAATGGAGTGAGAACTACATTAGTTACCTCACCTGTCTGAAACAGTTTAACTGTCAGGAAGGAGTTAATAGAGCTGTGTTGCATTTATTGCACTTATTACAGTAATTGTAAGGGCGTGCATAAATTAGTGGATCAACACTATGTAGGCTACTGTAAGCATAGTATGATTTCTAAGGGAAAATGTTGTACTTGTCTGTGCATATTTGCTACAGTAGATATGGCTTGAGACTGCAATAAAAACATAAGGCAGTGTGGTAGATCCTTCATTGTCATAGGCTTCAACATTTATGCCAGGCAAGAAACCAATTCAGGAAATAATGAAACAATACAATTCATGTACAGTATATGCTTTTGAGGTCATTTCCAGAAAAAAACATGTCAGCATGTAGGCCTACTAAATAATGTCTAATTTTTTCCACTCATGTACAATGAACTGTATTGTTGTAAAGCCTTTAGCCACATTATTACACATATACAATTATGTGCACCCACATTCACAGACACAAGCAGGAGGGTTTAACCGTCCCTTTTTCAGGACCCTGTTTTTCAAAGATAATTTGTAAAAATCCAAATAACTTAATTGTAAAGGGTTTAAACACCGTTTCCCATGCTTGTTCAATGAACCATAAACAATTAATGAACATGCACCTGTGGAACGTTCGTTAAGACACTAACAGTGTAACGGCTGATTTCCTCCTCTACGTCTGAAGAGGAGGTGTAGGGATCGGACCAAGACGCAGAGTGGAAAGTGTCCATAATTTATTATAAAATTAACTGAACACTACAATGAAACAAATTAACAAATAGAATCCAACCGAAAACAGTCCCGTGTGGCACGAATACTAACACAAAAGACAAATACCCACAAACACACAAGTGAACCCCGGCTGCCTAAGTATGATTCTCAATCAGGGACAACGATTGACAGCTGCCTCTGATTGAGAATCATACCAGGCCAAACGCACAAAACCCCAACATAGAAAACAACACATAGACAACCCACCCAACTCACGCCCTGACCATACTAAATAAATACAAAACAAGAGAAAACAGGTCAGGAACGTGACATAACCCCCCCCCTCAAGGTGCGAACTCCGGGCGCACCCCCTAAAACTCTAGGGGAGGGTCTGGGTGGGCGTCTGTCCGCGGTGGCGGCTCTGGCGCGGGACGTGGACCCCACCTTAACAATGTCTTTGTCCGCCTCCTTACTCGCCCCCGTGACCTCCTCCTAACAACCACCTTCCATGTCAATCCCACTATACCAAAGGGCAGCACCGGACTGAGGGGCAGCACCGGACTGAGGGGCAGCACCGGACTGAGGGGCAGCACCGGACTGAGGGGCAGCACCGGACTGAGGGGCAGATCCTGGCTGGCTGGCTCTGGCGGATCCTGGCTGGCTGGCTCTGGCGGATCCTGGCTGGCTGGCTCTGGCGGATCCTGGCTGGCTGGCTCTGGCGGATCCTGGCTGGCTGGCTCTGGCGGGTCCTGGCTGGACGGCTCTGGCTGGTCCTGGCTGGACGGCTCTGGCTGGTCCTGGCTGGACGGCTCTGGCTGGTCCTGGCTGGCTGACGGCTCTGGCTGCTCCTGGCTGGCTGACGGCACTGGCTGCTCCTGGCTGGCTGACGGCACTGGCTGCTCCTGGCTGGCTGACGGCACTGGCTGCTCCTGGCTGGCTGACGGCACTGGCTGCTCCTGGCTGGCTGACGGCACTGGCTGCTCCTGGCTGGCTGACGGCACTGGCTGCTCCTGGCTGGCTGACGGCACTGGCTGCTCCTGGCTGGCTGACGGCACTGGCTGCTCCTGGCTGGCTGACGGCACTGGCTGCTCCTGGCTGGCTGACGGCACTGGCTGCTCCTGGCTGGCTGACGGCACTGGCTGCTCCTGGCTGGCTGACGGCACTGGCTGCTCCTGGCTGGCTGACGGCACTGGCTGCTCCTGGCTGGCTGACGGCACTGGCTGCTCCTGGCTGGCTGACGGCACGGCACTGGCTGCTCCTGGCTGGCTGACGGCACTGGCTGCTCCTGGCTGGCTGACGGCACTGGCTGCTCCTGGCTGGCGGACGGCACTGGCTGCTCCTGTCTGGCGGACGGCACTGGCTGCTCCTGTCTGGCGGACGGCACTGGCTGCTCCTGTCTGGCGGACGGCTCTGGCTGCTCCTGTCTGGCGGACGGCTCTGGCTGCTCCTGTCTGGCGGACGGCTCTGGCTGCTCCTGTCTGGCGGACGGCTCTGGCTGCTCAACACAGACGGACGGCTCTGGCTGCTCAACACAGACGGACGGCTCTGACGGCTCGGGACAGACGGGCAGCTCTGACGGCTCGGGACAGACGGGCAGCTCTGACGGCTCGGGACAGACGGGCAGCTCTGACGGCTCGGGACAGACGGGCAGCTCTGACGGCTCGGGACAGACGGGCAGCTCTGACGGCTCGGGACAGACGGGCAGCTCTGACGGCTCGGGACAGACGGGCAGCTCTGACGGCTCGGGACAGACGGGCAGCTCTGACGGCTCGGGACAGACGGGCAGCTCTGACGGCTCGGGACAGACGGGCAGCTCTGACGGCTCGGGACAGACGGGCAGCTCTGACAGCGCTGGGCAGGCAGGCAGCTCAGACAGCGCTGGGCAGGCAGGCAGCTCAGACAGCGCTGGGCAGGCAGGCAGCTCAGACTGGCTGCGCTGTAAAGGAGGAAGGCTCTGACAGCGCTGGACAGGTGGGAGCAACTAGAGAGAGAAAACGGAGAGACAGCCTGGTGCGGGGGGCTGCCACCGGAGGACTGGTACGTGGAGCTGGCACCGGAATTACCGGACCGTGAAGGAGGACACGCGCTCTTGAGCACCGAGCCTGCCCAACCTTACCAGGTTGAATGGTCCCCGTAGCCCTGCCAGTGCGGCGAGGTGGAATAGCCCGCACTGGGCTATGCTGGCGAACCGGGGACACCATTTGTAAGGCTGGTGCCATGTACGCCGGCCCGAGGAGACGCACTGGAGGCCAGATGCGTTGGGCCGGCTTCATGACACCCGGCTCGATGCCCAACCTAGCCCTACCAGTGCGGCGAGGTGGAATAGCCCGCACTGGGCTAAGCACGCGTACTGGGGACACCGTGCGCTCCACCGCATAACACGGTGTCTGACCAGTACGACGCCCTCTCACTCCACGGTGTGCCCCCCCCAAGAAATTTTTGGGTCTGACTCTCGGGCTCCCAACCGCGTCGCCGCGCTGCCTCCTCATACCAGCGCCTCTCTGCCTTCGCTGCCTCCAACTCCGACTTGGGACGGCGATATTCCCCTGACTAAGCCCAGGGTCCTTTGCCGTCCAGGATCTCTTCCCAAGTCCAGGAGTCCTGGGTTTTTGGCCGCTGCTGCTGCTGCTGTTGCCCTTTTCCACTCCGCTTGGTCCTTTGGTGGTGGGTGTTTCTGTAACGGCTGATTTCCTCCTCTTCGTCTGAAGAGGAGGTGTAGGGATCGGACCAAGACGCAGAGTGGAAAGTGTCCATAATTTATTATAAAATTAACTGAACACTACAATGAAACAAATTAACAAATAGAATCCAACCGAAAACAGTCCCGTGTGGCACGAATACTAACACAAAAGACAAATACCCACAAACACACAAGTGAACCCCGGCTGCCTAAGTATGATTCTCAATCAGGGACAACGATTGACAGCTGCCTCTGATTGAGAATCATACCAGGCCAAACGCACAAAACCCCAACATAGAAAACAACACATAGACAACCCACCCAACTCACGCCCTGACCATACTAAATAAATACAAAACAAGAGAAAACAGGTCAGGAACGTGACAAACAGCTTACAGACGGTAGGCAATTAAGGTCACAGTTATGAAAACTTAGGACACTAAAGAGGCCTTTCTACTGACTCTGCAAAGCACCAAAAGAAAGATGCCCAGGGTCCCTGCTCATCTGCGTGAACGTGCCTTAGGCATGCTGCAAGGAGGCATGAGGACTGCAGATGTGGCCAGGGCAATAAATTGCAATGTCCGTACTGTGAGACTCCTAAGACCGCGCTACAGGGAGACAGGACGGACAGCTGATCGTCCTCACAGTGGCAGACCACATGTAACAACACCTGCACAGGATCGGTACATCCGAACATCACACCTGCGAGACAGGTACAGGATGGCAACAACAACTGCCCGAGTTATACCAGGAACGCACAATCCCTCCATCAGTGCTCAGACTGTCCGCAATAGGCTGATAAAGGCCGGACTGAGGGCTTGTAGGTTCTCACCAGACATCACAGGCAACAACGTTGCCTATGGGCACTGTCACAAGCCGGCTCATAGCCTGTGACAAAAATGAGGGGACACGAACAACAGGTATAGGCCAATTTAAAAGTGCTTTATTATAAACAAACTATTAACTTAAACTAAGAAAAAGGAATGAGGTGTGGATGTATCATAATGTAAGGTGTATGTAAAGTGCATGGGTGCATGAATATGTGTGTGTGAACATGACTGAGTGAAAACTATGCAAAACTACAAAGGAACAAACAAATCATGAGCATACCTGGAGGAGCAGAGAGAGAGAGAGAGAGAGGTGATTAGTAAGCAGTTTTATACCCTGAGCCCAGGTGGCTCCAATCACTAACGACCCTCCTCTGCCTGCAGGAGGAACCGCCCCCTGCACTGCAGAGGAGGAGCCGTGACACCCCCCTCCTTAAAATGAGGGTCCCACCCTCAACCCAACTTCCTCCAACATATTCAAAATAATTCAAATTTCCCAAAAAACAAATAAACAACAAAAATACCAATCCCGGCTCCTAGCAGTAGCCCCGTGTCCCCCAGCTGACTGTCCGCCCCTCAAACTCAGCAGCCTTGGTACCTGAGGAGCAATTTAAGAGGAAAGAGGCGCAGACAGCCCGTAGGGGTCAGCAGAGAAAAGATACAAGCTAGGTTAAAGGAGCACGGGACAGAGCATCAGCAATGATATTATCCTTACCACTAATGTGTCTAATATCAAGGTTGAAAGGTTGCAAGAACAAAGCCCAACGCATCAGGCGCTGGTTTGGGTTTTGCAGGGACCTCAGAAAAACAAGTGGGTTGTGGTCAGTGAACACAGTTAAAGGGGTCAAACCAGAACCAACATAGACCTCGAAGTGCTGTAAAGCCCAAATGAGACCTAAAGCCTCCTTTTCAATTACAGAATAGTTTTTCTGATACTTATTAAATTTTCGGGAGAAGAAACTGACTGGACACTCAACCTTGTCGTCATTCTCCTGGAGAAGCACAGCCCCAGCACCGATTTGACTGGCGTCTACCTGCAATTTGAAAGGTTTCCCAAAATTTGGTGCTGCCAACACAGGTGCCAAACACAAAAGAGTCTTAACTGCATCAAATGCCTCTTGACACTGGGTGGACCAGATAAACTCAGCCTTGGCCTTCAACAGATTGGTCAGGGGGGACACTATTACCGAAAAGTTTACAGAAAACACGGTAGTACCCCGCCATTCCCAGGAAGCGCATCAGTTTTCTTTGTAGAGGGCTGTGGGAACTGCTTCACAGCCTGAACCTTGGCTTCCACGGGACAGACAAATCCCTGACCAACAACCTTGCCTAGGTATGTGACTGTGGCTTTGGCAAACTCACATTTTGCCAAATCAATACCATTGTCCAACATAGACTGCATCTCTGTTTCCAGTTTCAGTCTCTTCTCCTCAGATACACAATAAAATCTCTGTTTGATAGGCTTAGCATCTCCGATGTCTATATCATGCTCAATTAAGTGGGTTTGCGATGGAGTGTCAGAAAACAAAACAGGGTAGTTTCTAATAAGAGCTACCAATTCATCACGTTTCTCAGAGTCTAAATGATCTACCAAAACCCCAAGGTTTTGCAAAGTCTGGGAGTTTTTCAACCGACCTTGTAAGACCTGGTTTGGCTTACTTGTACACTGACACGTATGACAAGTTTTAATAAACTGAGATACATCCCGCTTTAAACGTGGCCAGAAAAAATAACGAAGTATACGATCATACGTTTTACGAACACCCATATGACCTGCCACATCACCATGTGAAGTTTGCAACACTTTATTTCGCAAAGTAGTAGGTACAACTATTTGAAAGACTGGTTCTCCTAAACCCTTATCATAGTGTGGAACCCATTTCCTGACCAACAGCCCATCAAGAAGAAAATAACACTGAGCACTATTCCTCACCACTGAATCAGGAACCACTTTATCAAACAGATCAGCCAAAGTAGTATCGGCTTTTTGCTCAGCCATCAATGAATCTCTAGAACTAGTCAACTGTTCTGTCTAGAGTTTGACTGGCAACTCAAGACTTTCTGGCTTACTCTCAATCTCCTTACGAGAGGCTGCGCGGGTAACCGCACAAACTGGAAATACCTCAGGAGACACACAGTTCTGATCCGGAGATTCCCTTGCAGGGGACACTGAAGGTTGCTTCTTACAGATGTTTAATTTGCCATCTGCCCACACCTTACTACCTGCCAAGTCATTCCCCAAAATCATGTGCACTCCCTCTACTGGCAACTGAGGTCTAACCCCAACATCTACATCACCCTCTACCAGACCACATTTTAGGGTAACTTCATGTAAAGGACAAGAGAATGGAACTAAACCCATACCACATACCATTACACAACGGCCAGTATCAGACTCTTTAGAGAACGGCAAAACAGATTCCAGAATAAAAGAATCTAAAGCTCCAGTGTCTCTTAGGATCTTGATTTTAACATTCTGGTTGCCATCTACCAGGGACACTACACCATCTGAAATAAAGGCTGAAAAATCACAGCGGGAAAACTGAGAATCAAACTCAACTAGTGGCTGAAACAGCTCACCCTGGTGGTCAGAGGCTGTAACAGGACTTGCCATCACAGCAGGTTTAACTTGAACTGACTGTTTTGATTTAAGCAGAGGACAATTTTTCTTCCAATGTCCTTCAACTAAGCAGTAGCGACAGGTATTAGCATTAACCGGTGCTTTAAGTCCTCCAGACCCAAACTTCTGCTGAGGCCTTTGGAAAGATGCCCCCAAAAAAGGTGACCTACTATTCCTAGGAGTAAAGTTATTCTTATGGTACATGTCACTGTTTGACTCAAAATGGCTTTTATGTGTTAGCCTGTACTCATCTGCAAGGATTGCTGCATCACTTGGAGACTTAACTTTACGTTCATTCATGTATGTAGCAACCTGGTCAGACACAGAATTTTTGAACTGTTCTAACACAATCAAATTAGACAGACCCTCAAAAGTACTAACTTCAGAAGCTGTACACCAACGATTAAATGCAGAAGTCAAATCACAAACAAACTCAGAATAGGTTTGTGAATCTAACTTTTTCCTGTAACGAAAACGTTGACGATATGCCTCTGGCACAAGCTCGTAGACCTTCAGAACTGCTGATTTAACTTTAGCATAAACTTTACTGTCAGCTACACTCAGTGCTGCAAAAGCCTCACGTGCTTTACCTGTAAGTACACATTGCAACAACATAGTCATGTCCAAATCTGACCAAGCTCTAGCTTCCGCAATACGCTCAAATAAAGTAAAGTATGTGTCTGGATCTGACTCATCAAATTTAGGCAACAAACGAAGATTCTGTGAAACATCAAACTGTGGTAGTCTTTCCGGTCTATTAGCATTTCTCAATCGCTCTATCTCTAATTGCATTTGCAACAGTTCCCTCTGCTGCTCAAAAGTTAATGAAGGGCTAGACTGAAAACTTGCACCCTCACTACTAGCAGACTGACCGCCAAAAACACCCATTTCCCTAAGACCCTGCTTTAAGCTAGTTTTAACAGTCTCTTTAATTTTTTTATCAACAATCTCAATCTGATAATGTTCAGCAATTTCAATTAACTGCTCCTTAGTACACAACTCTAAGGCTACCTCTGAAGGAGCTTGAACAAAACTACACAAAATGGAAGACATTTTCCTCAACCAATACAACTATTACAAATGCTCAAAAAAACACAACTCACCTGCTGTCAATCTGGGTTCAAGGACAGGAGCCACACCCCACTATCCTCCAAAACTACTAACTAACTGGCCCTGGTCTTCGTGCAGTCACATGTGGTGGGGTTTTATGCACACAAAACCAGTGGAGTGGAAAAGACAACCAGAAACTGGCGGCCCTCCCATAACCACGGAGGTGCTCCCGAGCCGATGTAGGGGAAAAGGGAAAGGGATGCTCTACCCACGTTCACTGCCACCTAAAACGAAAACACCACAAGCCTCCTATTGACACTTGCTGATATGCCTGAACAGGAGAGGACTCCCACCTGAACAAAACCCAGAAAAACACAGAGTGAATTGCTTAGCTACCAAACTAACTGAACCAAAAGAACACATGGCTCTCAACTCTCTCTTAAACAAAATTGGCCCAACCAAAACATCCACTCAAAAAAAAAAAACATTTGGCAAACTAAACTAAACTAACCCAAGTTAACTACTATCCCGGACGAGTCCCCACTTGTCACAAGCCGGCTCATAGCCAGCAGCATACCACCCTGCATACCACTGCTGGCTTGCTTCTGAAGCTAAGCAGGGTTGGTCCTGGTCAGTCCCTGGATGGGAGACCAGATGCTGCTGGAAGTGGTGTTGGAGGGCCAGTAGGAGGCACTCTTTCCTCTGGTCTAAAAAATATCCCAATGCCCCAGGGCAGTGATTGGGGACACTGCCCTGTGTAGGGTGCCGTCTTTCGGATGGGACGTTAAACGGGTGTCCTGACTCTCTGAGGTCATTAAAGATCCCATGGCACTTATCGTAAGAGTAGGGGTGTTAACCCCGGTGTCCTGGCTAAATTCCCAATCTGGCCCTCAAACCATCATGGTCACCTAATAATCCCCAGTTTACAATTGGCTCATTCATCCCCCTCCTCTCCCCTGTAACTATTCCCCAGGTCGTTGCTGCAAATGAGAACGTGTTCTCAGTCAACTTACCTGGTAAAATAACGGTAAAATAAAAAAAAATAAAAAAAAAATAGCCTGTGACAAAAATGAGGGGACACGAACAACAGGTATAGGCCAATTTAAAAGTGCTTTATTATAAACAAACTATTAACTTAAACTAAGAAAAAGGAATGAGGTGTGGATGTATCATAATGTAAGGTGTATGTAAAGTGCATGGGTGCATGAATATGTGTGTGTGAACATGACTGAGTGAAAACTATGCAAAACTACAAAGGAACAAACAAATCATGAGCATACCTGGAGGAGCAGAGAGAGAGAGAGAGAGAGAGAGGTGATTAGTAAGCAGTTTTATACCCTGAGCCCAGGTGGCTCCAATCACTAACGACCCTCCTCTGCCTGCAGGAGGAACCGCCCCCTGCACTGCAGAGGAGGAGCCGTGACACACACTGTGAGACTCCTAAGACCGCGCTACAGGGAGACAGGACGGACAGCTGATCGTCCTCACAGTGGCAGACCACATGTAACAACACCTGCACAGGATCGGTACATCCGAACATCACACCTGCGAGACAGGTACAGGATGGCAACAACAACTGCCCGAGTTATACCAGGAACGCACAATCCCTCCATCAGTGCTCAGACTGTCCGCAATAGGCTGAGAAAGGCCGGACTGAGGGCTTGTAGGTTCTCACCAGACATCACAGGCAACAACGTTGCCTATGGGCACAAACCCACCGTCGCTGGACCAAACAGGACTGACAAAAAGTGCTATTCACTGATGAGTCGCGGTTTTGTCTCACGAGGGGTGATGGTCGGATTTGCGTTTATCATCGAAGTAATGAGCGTTACACCGAGGCCTGTACTCTGGAGCGGGATCGATTTGGAGGTGGAGGTCTGTCATGGTCTGGGGCGGTGTGTCACACCATCATCGGACTGAGCTTGTTGTCATTGCAGGCAGTCTCAACGCTGTGCGTTACAGGGAAGACATCCTCCGCCCTCATGTGGTACCCTTCCTGCAGGCTCATCCTGACATGACCCTCCAGCATGACAATGCCACCAGCCATACTGCTCATTCTGTGCGGGATTTCCAGCAAGACAGGAATGTCAGTGTCCTGCCATGGCCAGCGAAGAGCCCGGATATCAATCCCATTGAGCTTGTCTGGGACCTGTTGGATCGGAGGGTGAGGGTGAGGGTTAGGGCCATTCCCCCCAGAAATGACTTGCAGGTGCTTTGGTGGAAGAGTGGGGTAACATCTCACAGCAAGAACTGGCAAATCTGGTGCAGTCCATGAGGAGGAGATGCACTGCAGTACTTAATGCAGCTGGTGGACACACCAGATACTGACTGTTACTTTTGATTTTGACCCCACCTTTGTTCAGGGACACATTATTCCATTTCTGTTAGTCACATGTCTGTGGAACTTGTTCAGTTTATGTCTCAGTTGTTAAATCTTGTTATGTTCATCCAAATATTTACACATGTTAAGTTTGCTGAAAATAAATGCAGTTGACAGTGAGAGGACGTTTCTTTTTTTGCTGTGTTTATGTCTGTCTTCCACCAGGCTACCTAGCCAGTCAGCAAAGCTTGCTTTGAGGGAAAGGAAAACAAATGGTCCCAGAGTCTAAGTGACTGGATCGTGTGGTGGCCCTCTGACAGGCCAACTGGAAACAGATGAAGTCTGTATTCCCGCTTACCACCAGTCACCCCTCAACCCAGACCAACCGACATCACAACCGCTAAGACAACTGCTGCGGTCAACGTCAGGCTGGTGTCTTTTGTCGTCAGTCATGCTGGAATGTGAGGCAAACATCGTCTTATTTTGCCTATTGTAAATGGGACTATGATTGCTCTGCTTCCATCTATTGTGTAATTGCCAATATTGATGTGGCAGGGCTGTGTTGTCTTATCCTATTTTTCTCTGATAGTAGGCCAACTGTGGTAGGTAGGTCAGAGGACCACACAGTGAAGACCAGACTGATGATGGACTGTTATGACAGAGTGAGAATTTGTGAGGCTCTCTTCTCCATCCTATGGCCTTGAATTCCTCCTTGGCGACTCACTTTCTGTTAGAGGGGCACATGATGCTCTATACACTGCCCCTGTCCAACACGTGTTATCAGGATAAGGATCAGCAGCTCCTGAACAAATAAAGACTAGCCTCCTCTGTAAGTAAAGCATATTTATTTGACCTTCTCCAAATACATTATAACAGTAATGTCAGATGGTGAATTTGAACTTTATTCACACATTTGACTTGAACATTTCAGATACAGTGCCTTCCGTAATTATTGGGACAGTGACAATTTATTTTGTTATTTTGGCTCTGCACTCCAGCACTTTGGATTTGAATTAGACAATGCCTCTGAGGTTACATTGCAGACTGTCAGATTTGACATGAGGGTATTTTCATCCATGTCGAGTGAACCGTTTAGAAATTACAGCACATTTTAGGGGACCAAAAGTATTGGGACAAATTAACTTATGTGTATTCAAGTGGTCAAAAGTTTAGTATTTGGTCCCAAATTCCTAGCACGCAATGATTACACCAAGCTTGTGATTCTACAAACTTGTTGGATGCATTTGCTGTTTGTTTTAGTTGGGTTTCAGATTATTTTGTGCCCAATAGAAGTGAATGGTAAATAATGTATTGTGTCATTTTGGAGTCATTTTTTAAATAAGAATATAATATGTTCTTAACACTTCTACATTAATGTGGATGCTACCATGATTACGGATAGTCCTGAATGAATCGTGAATAATGATGAGTCAGAAAGTTACAGACGCAAAAATATCATACCCCCAAGACATGCTAACCTCTCACCATTACAATAACATGGGAGGTTAGCATTTCTGGGAGGGGGGTTATGATATTTGTGCGTATGTGTTCTCACTCATCCTTATTCAGTATTCAAATACTGAAATGTTCAAATATTCACGTTTTAAATACCCTCAAAGTAAAGTAGACAGTCTGCACTTTAACATGTATCATTAACTGTATCATTTCCAATCCAAAGTACTCGAGTAAAGAGCCAAAAGAAGAAAACAATGTTTCACTGTCCCAACAATTACAGAGGGCACTGTACAGTGCATTCAGAAACTATTCAGATCCCTTACCCTTTTTCACATTTTGTTACATTAGAGCCTTATTCTAAAATGGATGAAATAAAAAAGATATAATTTATTTTTGAAATTTTTGCAAATATATTCAAAATAAAAAACAGAAATACCTTATTTACATAAGTATTCAGACCCTTTTCTATGAGAATCAAAATGTGAGCTTAGGTGTATCTTGTTTCCTTTGGTCATCCTTGAGATGTTTCTACAACTTGATTGGAGTCCACCTGTTGTAAATTCAATTGATTGGACATGATTTGGAAAGGCACACACCTGTCTATTTAAGGTCCCACAATTGGCAGTGCATGCAAGAGGAAAACCAAGCCATGAGGTCAAAGGAATTGTCTGTAGAGCTCCGAGACACGATTGGGTCGAGGCACAGATCTGGGGAAGGGTGCTTGGTCTGGGAGGCGACCAAGAACTCGATGGTCACTCTCACTCTGACAGAGCTCCAGAGTTCCTCTGTGGAGGTAGGATAACTTTCCAGAAGTACAACCATCTCTGCAGCACTCCACCAATCAGGCCTTTATGGTAGAGTGGCCAGGTGGAAGCCACTCCTCAGTAAAAGGCACATGACAGCCCGCTTGGAGTTTGCCCAAAGGCATCTAAAGGACTTTCAGACCATGAGAAACAACATTCTCTGGTCTGATGAAACCAAGATTGAACTCTTTGGCTTGAATGCGAAGCGTCACGTCTGGAGGAAACCTGGCACCATCCCTACGGTGAAGCATGGTAGTGGCAGCATCATGCTGTGGGGATGTTTTTCAGTGCCAGGGACTGGGAGACTAGTCAGGATCAAGGGAAAGATGAACGGAGCAAAGTATAGAGAGGTCCTTGATGAAAATCTGCTCCAGAGCACTCCAGACTTCAGACTGGGGGAGAAGGTTCACCTTCCAACAGGACAACGACCCTAAGCACACAGCCAAGACAACACAGGAGTGGCTTCGGGACAAGTCTCTGAATGCCCTTGAGTGGCCCAGCCAAAGCCCAGACTTAAACCGGATCGAACATCTCTGGAGAGACCTGAAAAAAGCTGTGCAGTGACGCTCCCCTTCCAACCTGACAGAGCTTGAGAGGATCTGCAGAGAAGAATGGGAGAAACTCCTCAAATACAGTTATGCCAAGCTTGTAGCATCATACCCAAGAAGACTTGAGGCTGTAATCGCTGCTAAAGGTGCTTCAACAAAGTGTTGAGTAAAGGGTCTTAATACTTACAGTTGAAGTCAGAAGTTAACATACACTTAGGTTGGAGTCATTCAAACAAGTTTTTCAACCACTCCACAAATTTCTTGTTAACAAACTATAGTTTTGGCAGCGTAGCGGCAGCGTAGCCTAGTGGTTAGAGTAACCGAAAGTGGTTAGAGTAACTAGTAACCGAAAGGTTGCAAAATCGAATCCCCGAGCTGACAAGGTGCACATCTGTCGTTCTGCCCCTGAACAAGGCAGTTAACCCACTGTTCCTAGACCATCATTGAAAATAAGAATTTGTTCTTAACTGACTTGCCTAGTTAAATAAAGGTAAAATAGAAATAAAAAATGTAAATATAGTTTTGGCAAGTCAGTTAGGACATCTACTTTGTGCATGACACAAGTAATTTTTCCAACAATTGTTTACAGACAGATTATTTAACTTATAATTCACTGTATCACAATTCCAGTAGGTCAGAAGTTTACATACACGAAAATTCCAGAAATTATGTCATGGCTTTAGAAGCTTCTGATAGGCTAATTGACATAATTTGAGTCAATTGGAGGTGTACCTGTGGATGTATTTCAAGGCCTACCTTCAAACTTTGCTTGACATCATGGGAAAATCAAAGGAAATCAGCCAAGACCTCAGAAAAAAATTTGTAGACCTCCACAAGTCTGGTTCTTCCTTGGGAGCAATTTCCAAATGGCTGAAGGTACCACGTTCATCTGTACAAACAATAGTACGCAAGTATAAACACCATGGGACCACACAGCCATCATACCGCTCAGGAAGGAGACGCGATCTATCTCCTAGAGATGAACGTACTTTGGTGCGAAAAGTGCAAATCAATCCCAGAACAACAGCAAAGGACCTTGTGAAGATGCTGGAGGAAACATGCACAAAATTATCTATATCCACAGTAAAACCAGTCCTATATCGACATAACCAGAAAGGCCGCTCAGCAAGGAAGAAGCCACTGCTCCAAAACCAACATAAAAAGCCAGACTATGGTTTGCAACTGCACATGGGGAGAAAGATCCTACTTTTTTTTGAAAAAATAGAACTGTTTGGCCATAATGACCATCGCTATGTTTGGAGGAAAAAGGGGGATGCTTGAAGTCGAAGAACACCATCCCAACCGTGAAGCACGGGGGTGGCAGCATCATGTTGTGGGGGTGCTTTGCTGCAGGAGGGACTGCTGCACTTCACAAAATAGATAGCATCATGAGGCAGGAAAATTATGTGGATATATTGAACCAACATCTCAAGACATCAGTCAGGAAGTTAAAGCTTGGTCGCAAATGGGTCTTCCAAATGGACAATGACCACAAGCATACTTCCAAAGTTGTGGCAAAATGGCTTAAGGACAACAAAGTCAAGGTATTGGAGTGGCCATCACAAAGCCCTGACCTCAATCCCATAGACAATTTGTGGGCAGAACTGAAAAAGCGTGTGCGAGCAAGGAGGCCTACAAACCTGACTCAGTTACACCAGCTCTGTCAGGAGGAATGGGCCAAAATGTACCCAACTTATTGTGGGAAGCTTGTGGAAGGCTACCCGAAACGTTTTACCCAAGTTAAACAGTTTCAAGGCAATGCTACCAAATACTAATTGAGTGTATTTAAACTTCTGACCCACTGGGAATGTGATGAAAGAAATAAAAGCTGAAATAAATCATTATCTCTACTATTATTCTGACATTTCAAATTCTTAAAATAAAGTGGTGATCCGAACTGACCTAAAACAGGGAATTTTTACTAGGAGTAAATGTCAAGAATTGTGAAAACTGAGTTTAAATGTATTTGGCTAAGGTGTATGTAGACTTCCGACTTCAACTGTATGTAAATGTCATATTTCAGCTTTACATTTTTTATACATTTGCAAAAATGTCTAAAATCATGTTTTTGCTTTGTCATTATAGGGTGTGTAGATTGAGGGAAAAAACTATTAAATCAATTTTAGAATAAGGCTGTAACGTAACAAAACGTGGAAAAAGTCAAGGGGTCTGAATACTTTCCGAATGCAGGCTACAGGATTTTGACACATTTATATAATTGGACAGTCATTAGACAATGAGAAACTCTTATTTGATGCTGTTGTAGTTGTTGTTTTGGTTGTTGGACCATCACTCTATCAATAAGTGTTGCCTTACAAAGTGAGTGACTGAATGATCATCATCACATTTTCTGTGAAAAACTCACAATACATTACTGCTTCATTCAATAGCACATACAACTAAAATGTGAGCAGAAATACTCAACAATCACATATACAGTATTATACTTCAATATACAAAAACAATCCTCCAGTTATCATTGATATATTTTTCAAATGATGGCAACATTTTGGCAACATTTTTGTGGGTAAAATATTTTAAAAAGTATGAACTGATTGAGACCAATATCTAAAATATTTTAGATTATGTATATCTGTATTACTGTATCTATCCCCAGTGTCTCTTTTTGTGAGTGTCTGTAGAAGCCTACTCTTCTCCTTGACTCTGTTAGTTGCCTGTTATTTAAAGAGGCCTCCCACTGAGTTAAGTGATGGGACAAAGACAGGACAGAGATACTTTGGAGCCAGAATAAAACATTTGAGTCACTGGTTATGTATCCCATCTGTATTATAGAGTTCCATATGCACCTAAAGGTACAGTAGTTTGCTCATTGGGTTAAGGTTTGTGTGCTCATTGGGTCACAAAAGCTATGCTTGAAATCTTGAAGTGTCTCATCAGACCCAAGGCTCTATTCTGGAGGAACAATAGTGTTTGAATCAGTGTACAGTAATTGCTGTCTTACAGTACAGCTTCCTGAGGATCGGCTGCCACCTAAAAACATACATAGCTTCTCAATTTACAATAACTGTATACATTGTAGCAAAACAATAAGTACAAATGTGTAGTCCTTCACTAGATACCATTTGAAAATATTCCTTTTAAAAGTTAGTAGAAACGCTGCCTCTACGTATATTTTTACCAGGATACTTTTCCCATTGTGGGGTGTTAAGGTTAATTACACACAGGCCCACTGAAAGCCCATCTGGGCTGGCAGCCTGGCACAGTGTGTGTTGGTCACTGCAATGTGCTGTAGAAGGCCTGTTTGGACGGTATGGTGGAGACCTGTGGCCCGAGTGTCTCAGTGCCGAGAGAATGCAGCATACAGGGCTTCCTTCTGAGAGATGAATGCCAAATATTACGTTATGATCGGATCCACCGGATCATTTCTTTAATCTACCCTGTTTCAGTTGAATAATTTCAAAAATTATTCTCAAATTTTCACTGTTTACAGTAAATACCTTCAAAAAGAAACACCAAAAGCTTAGTTTTGTAGGGTATATTAAATGTTTACAAAATATTTGTTTTGTTATACTTTATTCTACCCTTTACTCAAATCGTTATGCTAAGGGTAGAAATACACTGAACAACATTTTCATTGTTGGATGATCTTGTTTTTTTGCCCAATGTACCAGTACCAATATACTGTATACATTACTTTGTATGTACAGTACATAGATTCCCAGAGATGTCGATTTCTGTAAAGCTGCAATATATAGTTCCTTTAGGACACATAATATTTACAAATATTGTCATTTTTTAAAAGTATTGTTAATGCACTTTACAACATCATAGTGCCTTTGTAAAATATGCTTTCTCCCAGTTTCATAACACTGAATGCTGTACAGATGTAGGCTCTTCATTTGATCACCTTGTTGCAGGAGAACTTTCTTGCAATGCAGTAAATGTTGAACTTGTAGTGTATCTGAGGTTTAAAAAGACTTCTGAAGTTTGTTATTTCCACGTTGAAATTTCAGACTTGATTTTCCATTCCAAAAAAATGGATCAGCCCCGACCAAAAAATTTCCATTTTTTATTATCTACATAATAATTCACATTTCCCTACTGTAGCAAACTGGCTCAAATTAAGATCCTACATCTATACATGTGGTCTGCACATATAGCCGGATGACTGGATGGCAGGGAGTAGAGGAGAGGTGGTCATCCTGGTCCTGGTCATCCTGGTCATCCTAAAGATCCCATCAGTACAACCGCTGGACTCCAACATACCTTGGGTCGCTTCTTCTGTCCCGGACCTCAATCTAAGGGCAAGAAAAAAAGTATCACAGCAGGGCATCATGTAAGGATATTGAAATAATACAAATTATATAGCAATGTATTACAATACAGAACCAGACAGTGCTTTGAACTCATTCAGCCAAAACACATATTATACAAGACGGGACTAATGGGACAAACACACTGATCAATTTAGACAATAACTGCACCATGCACGAAGCCATGACACTGTGTACTGTTCACTTACGAAGTCACTTACCCCGGACACAGCAAAATCTGCGAGAACAAAGTAAAATATTGTTGTAAACAGTGTCAAAAATATACATTCTGTTGAAGCCCTGTACAGCACATACAATATTACACACAGTATAATCTCTATCAGTGAGTTAGTGCAGGGTTAATCAGATGAGTGGTGAGAGAGACACTGCAGGTGATATATAGATACTGGCATATCCCACTGAAAGCTGGTGAGTAACCATGGAAACCACCATAGCGCGTATAGTATAAATAAATCACGATACTTTGGCATTTCCCTACCAAACAGTGTAATCCTCTGATCTGACAGTTAACAACTTCATGAGGGGTCTATTACTTTTCTGTCATAATGGCGACAGTGAGTTTTAGAACACTTCATATAAGATTCTGACATCAATCTCTTCAAAGGTCCCCTGAACGAACGCCTCTCCGCTCTGATAACTCAATATGATCAGACCAGTCTGATGCAATCCTGTGCAAACAGTGAGAACAGACTCTGGTGGACATTCCTACCCTCATTCATGCAGTTTCACGGTGAGTGCAACAGGCTAGACTGATCGACTTAATAACAATACCAGATGTATTATTTTATCATTCAGAAATCATGTCAACTATCAGAGCAGGTTATGCAATCTGTCTCATTTGTATACAGGAAAATCTATCTGATTTTGGAAACCAACGTACATGTTGATTGATTATAGATATGATGTGTTTTGATTATTGCTTGTTTGCGTCTGAAAGGGCATCCTATTCCCGACTGAACTGTTTTTAACCAGAACCCAATGGGTCCTGGTTAAAAGAAGTACATTATATAGAGAAAATGGTGCCATTTCAGACGCAGTCTTGTCTTGGTCTAATCCATCCCTCACCTTTATTGTTGTCAGCCTTGCGTTCCTCCAGGAACATGTTGTTCTGTCTGTTTCCCAGGACGAAGGCCAGGAAGGAGAGGATCAGGGCGTCCAGGATGCCGATAATAGCAAGGATGTAAGACCAGCGGACAGAGCAGTTACCCAGGGTATACTTCCCCGTCTCTTCCCCACACAGGTCCCGCACCACCTCTGCATCCCAGCCATCTGGAAAGATTACACAGCCCAACACCAGGCATACAGCTGGGGGAGAGAGAAGAGAGAGAGGATGTTTAGGAGCCAGAGTCCATGGAAAACATGGATGCATGATTCAAAAGCTAAACTTGTATTACATTGTCATCAAAAGACCAGTAAAAATCATAGAGATGTATAAAGATCATTACATGTAAATAAGTGTTTTTTGCATGGACATTATCATTGAGGGTTTCCGTCATTTTAAAGTTGTCATCTGAGTGGGGATTCCTATGGGTTGGGAGTGATCAGCCAATGATCAGAGCATTGTCTTCTTCAAATTGGTTTGCCTACTTTGTACATTTCTCTCACGTCACCCCGCTCCTCCGCTCTCTCCACTGGCTTCCAGTTGAAGCTCGCATCCGCTACAAGACCATGGTGCTTGCCTACGGAGCTGTGAGGGGAACGGCACCTCCGTACCTTCAGGCTCTGATCAGGCCCTACACCCAAACAAGGGCACTGCGTTCATCCACCTCTGGCCTGCTCGCCTCCCTACCTCTGAGGAAGTACAGTTCCCGCTCAGCCCAGTCAAAACTGTTCGCTGCTCTGGCACCCCAATGGTGGAACAAACTCCCTCACGACGCCAGGTCAGCGGAGTCAATCACCACCTTCCGGAGACACCTGAAACCCCACCTCTTTAAGGAATACCTAGGATAGGATAAAGTAATCCTTCTAACCCCCCCCCCCCCCCTTAAAAGATTTAGATGCACTATTGTAAAGTGGCTGTTCCACTGGATATCATAAGGTGAATGCACCAATTTGTAAGTCGCTCTGGATAAGAGCGTCTGCTAAATGACTTAAATGTAAAAATGTAAATGTAAATGGCTTTAAGCTATATGACCGCCATCTTGTGGCCACAATAAATGAATGACACAAGATTTGATTCCAGACTCCAGCATTGCGGATAGCTTTACACTTTTTTAAAACTACTTTAAAATGGAGATAGCCACACTGGCACTGTCCATAACTTCACAGATACAAGGGTGAGATCTCTATGGTCCAAATACAGTATAGGCAATAAAATTATGCAAACCATAATTGCTGTAATTGCTATAATGTTTTAGAGGAGACATGAAGGAGACATTAGCATTGGCATGGAAAATCACATAGAAGTCATGAGTCACTCTTCTTTGAGTGAGAGAGTAAGTAAGATCCCTGTGCCTGGCTCTCAGGGTTGGTGGGGTGGAACAGGGTCTTTTCTGCTGATGTTCCTGCTGCTGCTTATCTTTCAGCTCTGGGCCTCTGGGTCTCTCTGAGTCCCCAACTCTCACTCATTCTTCTGTCCCGGAGTCTCCGATTCCCCCTCGTCTGCCTCGCTGCTGCTGAGCTCACTGCAACCTCTCTGCTGATCCCATACTAATGTGCTTGTAAGATTGCCTCCCAGATGATATTCCCAATACTGCTGAGCAGCGCCAAACACACGGCTTCCCATTATTCCCAAGCAGCTCATCCATCAACGGTATTGAGCTCAGACAGTCCGGTGGATAACGATGGCATTATGCAACTGCAGACACACAGATGAAAAGACACAAGCCTGAAACTCTCTAATAATAACAACGTTTCATCGTGCAGCTAAATGTAGAAATGCTTGTACTAAATTTGGACTATACTAGACATTCAGATTTTCTATTGGAAGGGTCTTTCTCCTCCTCAGTCGGCCCTGTAAAGCTTCCCCTGAGGTTTGGTGAGTAACACTCAGCAGTGTGCACTACATCCCTCCCCAGCCTTGCTGGTCTGCTGGCCTTCAGGCCTACTAACCCCCTTTTTATTTATATGGCCTCCAGGTTGAAAATCATTGCACCACAAATATCTTGTTCTGAGAAACAAAATCCAAGCGCTTTGAAGTTGCCTTTTCTCTTCTTTTCCCTTCTGTTTCTCCCCTCTCATAAGATATTTCTGAACTTGTACAGAGAACTTCAAAGGCAGCAGCCAGGGAGAGGAGTGAGGAGGAGACAGAGCTACAGAGTAGAGCGGTAGAGCTGGCCCACTTTTAGCTGGCCCTCTCTCTCTCTCTCTCTCTCTCTCTCTCTCTCTCTCTCTCTCTCTCTCTCTCTCTCTCTCTCTCTCTCTCTCTCTCTCTCTCTCTCTCTCTCTCTCTCTCTCTCTCTCTCTCTCTCTCTCTCTCTCTCTCTCTCTCTCTCTCTCTCTCTCTCTCTCTCTCTCTCTCTCTCTCTCTCTCTCTCTCTCTCTCTCTCATTTGAAGCAGTTCAGGCTGTGTAACGGAGAAGGTCACTAGGAGCTGTGGGAGCTGTGGGCCTAGCAGCACCATGGGGTTTATTCTCACACCCATCAGACTGATGCTTTTTGACAACTGAGGGCAGTAATGTTGGTAAGCCAGATCTGGAACATTCAAAATATCCTGGAGCACCATGGTTCACGTGGCTGAAGAGGCCAATGTGAGAAGAAGAAAAAAGAAGACGTTTCTTGTAAAGAATGAGTAGATTATGGCTAACATGTTGTGGGCATGTGTTTAAAGTGTTAGTAAATAACATATGTGCTGCACTTTATACATCTAGGGTCATTATCATGATGGGAGCTCTGGGCCCCATTTGACCATAATTACTCTGGAGTTGTATTCTTCTCTTAACCATGCAAGCACAATGTTGTGTGGCCCCAGGGCTCCAATAAGTAAAATGAAAGTGTCAAACATTCTGTCAGGTGCTGTACTTGAATAATCTCAAACTTATTCCATTTGCTTTGATATGAGTGCAATACCCTTGTTAAAACAAAGTATATAGTTTATTTTTTATAATTAATTGGTATTAGATTTAAAAGGTGATTGAATTTCTCCTGAATTGTAATGTTGTTAATGCATTTCTTTTGAAGAAATATTTCTTTAATGTACAAGTGAATAGGTTGGTTTACTTGTAAGTTTAAATTTTGACCAATAAGGTAGCTTGTTAAACTGAGGCCATTGGAAGAGTTGACCTGGTTAACAGGAAGCCTGGGAGAAAGAGACATTATCAATGTTGGTGTAGAAAATCTATGAAAGAAGACGATAAAAAATAGAAGAAAACCCATACCTACCGAGTTTTGAAGGGAAATACTGATTTGACTTTACAAGAGAGTTATTATTATTTTGTTAAGAAAAACTTAGTAGAGACCGAAGCTACCGTCTCATCGTGGAGGTATTTGACAGCCTCGAGGTTAGCCTAGCAACGTGCGAGACCCTGGAGAGAATTGCTTGTGGAAGATTAACAAGTTCATGTTTCCATGGGATATCTGTTGCTGCTAAGGAGTACTGTCTGCATTGATAGCTGGATCTTGTAAGGACACCTGCACGGAACTGCTATACTTCGTATAGCGAGTAACCACAAAAGGACTTTCGGGACTTTATGTGTGTCGTAATTTTTTTGAGCTCCAACGGGCGCCAACGGGTTTAAGCAAGCTTGCCAGTAATTTGGACATGGGTTGTGAAAAACCATTGGGATTTATTATTTTCATTTCTTTTGATGTGGTACATTGAAAATGTGATAATATACATATTGAACCTTATGTCTGTTGCCTTGGTGGAGTCATTTACTGTTTCAGTGTCATTTAAATCCATGGGAAAGCATATCATTCTATCTGAAGTTAACGTTAATACCCTAGTTGTCATCACCCTAGCGAGTTTACAATAGGGATTCTTATTGGAGATGTCCTTCTCACCTAATATCCCATGCTGTTCAGATTAGAGGTCGACCGATTATGATTTTTCAACGCCGATACCGATACCAATTATTGGAGGACCAAAAAAGCTGATACCGATTAATCGGTCGATTTTTTTATTTGTTTGTAATAATGACAATTACAACAATACTGAATGAACACTTATTTTAACTTAATATAATACATCAATAAAATCAATTTAGCCTCAAATAAATAATGAAACATGTTCAATTTGGTTTAAATAATGCAAAAACAAAGTGTTGGAGAAGAAAGTAAAAGTGCAATATGTGCCATGTAAGAAAGCTAACGTTTAAGTTCCTTGCTCAGAACATGAGAACATATGAAAGCTGGTGGTTCCTTTTAACACGAGTCTTCAATATTCCCAGGGAAGAAGTTTTAGGTTGTAGTTATTATAGGAATTATAGAACTATTTCTCTCTATACCATTTGTATTTCATTAACCTTTGACTATTGGATGTTCTTATAGGCACTTTAGTATTGCCAGTGTAAGAGTATAGCTTCCATCCCTCTCCTCGCTCCTACCTGGGCTCGAACCAGGAACACAACGACAACAGCCACCCTCGAAGCAGCGTTACCCATGCAGAGCAAGGGGAATAACTACTCCAAGTCTCAGAGCGAGTGACGTTTGAAACGCTATTAGCGCGCACCCCGCTAACTAGCTAGCCATTTCACATTGGTTACACCAGCCTAATCTCGGGAGTTGATAGGCTTGAAGCACAGCGAAGAGCTTCTGGAAAAATGCAGGAAAGTGCTGTTTGAATGAATGCTTACGAGCCTGCTGCTGCCTACCACCGCTCAGTCAGACTGCTCTATCAAATCATAGACTTAACATAATAACACACAGAAATACAAGCCTTAGGTCATTAATCTCATCATCTCGAAAACAAGACGTTTATTCTTTCAGTGAAATACGGAACCGTTCCGTATTCTATCTAACGGGTGGCATCCATAAGTCTAAATATTCCTGTTACATTGCACAACCTTCAATGTTATGTCATAATTACGTAAAATTCTGGCAAATCAGGTGGCCCAAACTGTTGCATATACACTGACTCTGCGTGCAATGAACGCAAGAGAAGTGACACAATTTCACCTGGTTAATATTGCCTGCTAACCTGGATTTCTTTTAGCTAAGTATGCAGGTTTAAAAATATATACTTCTGTGTATTGATTTTAAGAAAGGCATTGATGTTTATGGTTAGGTACACATTGGAGCAACGACACGCACCGCATCGATTATATGCAACGCAGGACACGCTAGATAAACTAGTAATATCATCAACCATGTGTAGTTAACTAGTGATTATGATTGATTGATTGATTGTTTTTTATAAGATAAGTTTAATGCTAGCTAGCAACTTACCTTGGCTTCTACTGCATTCGCGTAACAGGCAGGCTCCTCGTTGAGTGCAATGTAATCAGGTGGTTAGAGCGTTGGACTAGTTAACTGTAAGGTTGCAAGATTGAATCCCCGAGCTGACAAGGTAAAAATCTGTCGTTCTGCCCCTGAACGAGGCAGTTAACCCACCGTTCCTAGGCCGTCATTGAAAATAAGAATGTGTTCTTAACTGATTTGCCTAGTTAAATAAAGATTAAATAAAGGTGTAAAAAATATAAATAAAAAATTGGCCAAATCGGTGTCCAAAAATACCGATTTCTAATTGTTATGAAAACATGAAATCGGCCCTAATTAATCGGTCATTCCGATTAATCGGTCGACCTCTAGTTCAGATATTATAAGTAAGGTAATATCGTGAGAGTCAAATTCGAGCCTGGTGAGAGGGTTACATGAGCTGTTAAAACATGCTACAATGTCACTCTGAACACAAACAATCTCTCTCTACGTCTCGTCCTGAGGCAGGGGAAATGCAGAAAAGGAGAAGGACGGGAGGGCAAATGAAAATGCAGTCTACCCTGTTGGTGTGAATGACCTTAGTACAGTTTTAATTAAGGAGACAATAGAGAAACACCTCTAAGGGGGAAAAGGACAGCTGTTTCTATTGTTCTCCAAGAGGGTAATTCAATTACTATCAAATATTTCTGTGATTTGGCAATCAAACTAGAAGCCCAGTTCTGTTACCTTTTTGTCAGACTTTGGCATTGTTGTTTTCTCTTCGCTTTCTGTGTTATTTTGTGGACAAGCACACTGGCAAACCAGACAGACTCACATGGGGGGGTTGAGTAACAGTTGAGTTACAACTTTTAAATCACTCTGGATTCGAGCATTATTACACTGTTAATAACTATTATTACACTTCTTCAGTTCACTCTCACAAGTTACTTTTAAGAAACGGTAATGAAAACTAGACTAACTCCTGAGAGGGTGTGAGGTTTTCAGCAGTGGGAAGACAGTGGTTTGGATCTGCATCATCTGTGTGATATCACTGACCAACATAATGCAATAAATCATCTATCCTCTGCCACTGGCCAGCCATAGCCCCAAACCTTGGCAAACCTTACATCAACGCTGCGAGGGCAATCTGTTTCATTATTGGTCCGTCTGTTGCTCCACTTGGCTGGCGTTCTCTTTTTTCAAAGTGGCTCCTACGTCTGGACCTGAGGTGTCAACTCCTTCAAACCCCTGTGCCCAGCTCTCCACCGTTCCAAATCAATGTGCAACACATATGCTGTCAAGGGCATTTATCGTCTGGTGCCCAGCTCCAGTCCCCTAGGTACCCAGCAGGGTGGGAAAAATCAGGGTGGGCAATCTAAGGTTACCCTAACTATTCAGTGACACATCCCAAAACCACAACTCCCTCTGTTTTAGCTATAAGGAACCAAGTTATTTTCCCTCCCTGATTTTTGAGAATGGTTTTCGGTGAAGCTAAGGAAAAGCCCCAGAATGATTATAAAGCCTGAGCAAGTGAATCCTCTCATTTTTCTTCCAATCTCTCTCTATCTCTCTCTCTCCCCATCTCGTCTCTCTCTGTGTCTCTCTCTCTCTCCCCATCTCTGTCTCTCTCTGTGTCTCTCTCTCTCTCCCCATCTCTGTCTCTCTCTGTCTCTCTCTCTCTCTCTCTCTCTCTATCTCTCTCTATCTCTCTCTGTGTCTCTCTCTCTCTCCCCATCTCTGTCTCTCTCTGTGTCTCTCTCTCTCTCTCTATCTCTCTCTATCTCTCTCTCTCCCCATCTCTGTCTCTCTCTGTGTCTCTCTCTCTCTCTCTCTCTATCTCTCTCTATCTCTCTCTCTCCCCATCTCTGTCTCTCTCTGTGTCTCTCTCTCTCTCACGGGTGACAATTCAAATACAGGTCAAAAGAATACATTATTCACTCTGCAGAATATTTTTAGTAGCGCACTGTTGACTTTGGAATGATTTATTTGTGCCTGATGATTAAAACATGTGCATTTCAGGGAAGTATGGGCAGAAATCCCAGGTCAAAGAGAAAGCATAGGATCTCCTGGGATAGATATTTATATTTATATAAATGTATTGACTTGCTACATCTCCTTTTGCAAGCTTATGGAAAACACTTGCACGTGCATGCACTTATCCACACACACATGCACACGAGCACACTCGCACATACACAAACACACACGCACATACAAACGCAACGCAATACATTTTTCAGAAACAGCAAAAAAGGGGCCTACTAATAAACTAAATGGAATCCTCCTCATCAATTCGGCAACCACCCACACACACACACACACACACACACACACACACACACACACACACACACACACACACACACACACACACACACACACACACACACACACACACACACACACACACACACACACACACACACACACTGCATACATTACCGTAGAGGATCAAAGAGCACTTTTACAGTAACACAGGTAGAACAAAAAAACATGTTAACACAGGGAAAAACAAAACGCCCCTGGTACTGAATGAATGGGGGTTTAAAGTGAGGAAGACATCTCCCTGAAGGGGACCAGAAGAATAAGATCCTCATAATGAGCTGCCTCTTTTGTTATATAACATCTCATACGAGGCTGACGCACATCCAACACCACAGAGAGGGGGGGGGGGGGGGGGGGACACGTGGGCTATCAAACGCAGTGGCTCAGTGCCATGATTGTGGACTACAGGAAAAGGAGGACCCCATTCTCATCAACGGGGCTGTAGTGGAGCAGGTTGAGAGCTTCAAGTTCCTTGGTGTCCCCCCCCCCCCCCCCCCCCCCCCTTTTACGCTGCTGCTAATCTCTGTTATTAAAGTGACTATACATAGATAATAACTCTACCTACATGTACATATCTCAATTACCTCGACTAACCGGTGCCCCCGAACATTGACTCTGTACCGGTACCCCTTGTATATAGCCCCGCTATTGTTATTTTACTGCTGCTCTTTAAATATTTGTTCGTTTTATTTCTTTTTTTTCCTTAACTGCATTGTTGGTTAAGGGCTTGTAAGTAAGCATTTCACTGTAAGGTCTACACCTGTTGTATTTGGCGCATGTGACAAATAAAATGTATTTTGATTTGATGTTCAAACCCCCCTGGTAGCCTACAGCTCAAAAGTATGACCACGGGTGAAGGGAATCCCATTATACAACAAGTTGTTAGTTCAGAGCTTCTCATCTCATCCAGCGTATGTGGAAGCAGATCCGCATTTGGTTTCATTCTGTTCCACTCTCCATGGGGTCGACGCTTGAACTGGTTTTCTATCTGATTAGAGGTCAACTTAATTGAACATGAAACCATGAATGCTTGTTGGTACCATTCAGTAATATACAGCACTAAAGCTTGTTCCTGCTATTATATTCACGGCTCTTCTACCTTTGCATTAAAGTTGGATAAACACCTGTATATTGTCTGGCCTCATGTGATTAATAAAATACTACAATGTACATTTCCTGTAGAAACTGCTGATTCGTTTTTGTCAGCCTCTCAGCCCCGGGACCTTGTGCAGGGACGGAAACAATAGAAGAGCCCTGATGTAACTTACAGTTCAATTTCATTCAAAAACTGTATTTTGGTCTTTTTTTCACAAGTCGAGTGTTGATTCAGTTTCAAAATGTTTTGCATGTCAGCAGTCAAGTTATCAAGATTATTGGACTTTTAAGAAGCAGGGTGTCACCAGACACGCAGAACGCATCATCATAATGATGAGACTAGTGACATTTTGCTTCTTAAAAGTCCAATATCTTGATAACTTGATAACTGACTGCTGACATGCAAAACATTTTGGGACTGTGTCAACAGTGGACTAATGAAAAATAAATACCAAAAGATTGTTTTTGAGTGAAATGTCTCTTTAAAAGGAATATAGTATGCTGCTGCAGGAGTAGCTAGTTGTAAACTGAGTAGAGCGGAGCAGAGCGCCAGACCGTGTAATGCTTAGTTCTGTTTAATATTTCAGGGAGACAGGGTCAGGACATGAGTGAGAGATGAGTTGATGGAGGTCCTATGGGAGATGGGGTGTAGAGTTAGAAACCACTGGCCTGTAGAAATCAGGCTTTCCTCTTTTAGGTCATGTGCTATTATTTTGGAGGGACACATAACAATTAGCATATCTTGTATTTCTGGGAGACCAGCTATCGTATGCACTTGCATGGCCTTACAGTGGCAATGAAAAGTATGTGAACCCTTTGGAATTACCTGTATTTCTGCCTAAAATGGTCATCAAATTTAATCTGATCTTCATCTAAGTCACAACAATAAACCAATATAGTGTGCTTAAACTAATAACACAAAAATTATTGTATTTTTCTTGTCTATATTGAATACATAATTTAAACATTCACAGTGTAGGATGGAAAAAGTATGTGAACCCCTAGGCTAATGACTTCTCCAAAAGCTAATTGGAGTCAGGAGTCAGCTAACCTGGAGTCCAATCAATGAGACGAGATTGGAGATGTTGGTTAGAGCTGCCTTGCCCTATAAAAAACACTCACAAAATGTGAGTTTGCTATTCACAAGAAGCATTGCCTGATGTGAACCATGCCTCGAAAAAAAGAGATCTCAGAAGACATAAGATTAAGAATTGTTGACTTGCATAAAGCTGGAAAGGGTTACAAAAGTATCTCTAAAATCCTTGATGTTCATCAGTCCACGGTAAGACGAATTGTCTATAAATGGAGAAAGTTCAGCTCTGTTGCTACTCTCCCTAGTAGTGGCCGTCCTGCAAAGATGACTGCACGAGCACAGTGCAGAATGCTCAATGAGGTAAAGAAGAATCCTAGAGTGTCAGCTAAAGACTTACAGAAATCTCTGGAACATGCTAACGTCTCTGTTGACGAGTCTACGATACGTAAAACACGAAACAAGAATGGTGTTCATGGGAGGACACCACGGAAGAAGCCACATTGCTGCACGTCTGAAGTTTGCAAAAGTGCACCTGGATGTTCCACAGCGCTACTGGCAAAATATTCTGTGGACAGATGAAACTACAGTTGAGTTGTTTGGAAGGAACACAAACACTATGTGTGGAGAAAAAAAGGCACAGCACACTAACATCAAAACCTCATCCCAACTGTAAAAGTATGGTGGAGGGAGCATCATGGTTTGGGGCTTCTTTGCTGCGTCAGAGCCTGGACAGCTTGCTATCATCGACGGAAAAATAAATGTCCAAGTTTATCAAGACATTTTGCAGGAGAATGTCTTAATAAACACCTTCTGGAGTGGCCCAGTCAGAGTCCTGACCTCAACCCGATTGAGATGCTGTGGCATGACCTTGAGAGCAGTTCACACCAGACATCCCAAGAATATTGCTGAACTGAAACTGTTTTGTAAATAGAAATGGTCCAAAATTCCTCCTGAACGTTGTGCAGGTCTGATCCGCAACTACAGAAAACGTTTGGTTGAGGTTATTGCTGCCAAAGGAGGGTCAACCAGTTATTAAACCCAAGGATTCACATACTTTCCCCACAATGCACAGTGAATGTTTACATGGTGTGTTCAATAAAGACATGAAAACGTATAATTGCTTGTGTGTTATTAGTTTAAGCAGACTGTGGTTGTCTATTGTTGTGACCTATATGAAGATCAGATCACATTTTATGACCAATTTATGCAGAAATCCAGGTATTTCCAAAGAGTTCACATACTTTTTCTTGCCACTGTCTGTCTTTTTCCATTTTGGTCAGTATGCTATCCATTCCTCTCTCGATGTGTTTGGGATGGAGTGTGTGATTGATTTCTCCTCCTTCTGTCTAACACAGTTGCAGGGCACCAGCGAAATGACAGAGGGTCTAAACTTATCGATTCCACCTGGGCTTTTCCGGTACTCATTAAGAAAAACGAGACATGTGTCTTGGGGGTGTTATTCTATGTGGGTGTGTTATGTTTGCTATTTCGTATACTGGCAGTAATGTCATTTGTCCCTCTTCAGTCACCGTCCAGAACAGGCCACCGCAAAGATGGTGGATAAATGAAGATGTCCCACTCAGGCTGTTTACCATTGGGGGAAAAAATAGCCAGTTCCGGTCTGCTTAACAGGGTTGCTCTCCCAGAAGCACCAATGCATTAGCAGCTGGGTCTGGTCTTCTTAGTTCATTGACTCTATATGAACCAGAAAAATTGAGGGAGAGATGTCTCGCTTCTTCTTCCGTTTCTGGCTCCGTACTGAATGGCTTAGCAACCGCGTGACCCAGCATGACAAACTTGAACGTTGTTAGTCAGGGGATCCTGCTTCGAGCGTACTGCATTTCCTGCTTTCTAGATGTAGCTACTGTATCTTTGATGAAGGTTGTGTTTGTGCTAACGTTAGCACACGAATGTGAGGATATTTCAGTTGGAGAAAAAACCCAAGCCGTATATGAAAAATGAATCCCGTTCTTTCAACATAACATTTGCGACAAAGTCTTGCATACATTGTTGTCTAGAAAAGTCTGAGGCGCTTCATGCTAATGGTTAGTTCGGCTGTCGGTAAATAAATTACGTTTGAGGTTGATTCTGGTGAGCGATTGGATAGTGTGCACTGCAGCACACCGGGCAGCTGTGATCCGGATGATTTGATTACTGCCAGCCGTGATTAGAATGTACCAGGCAGTGGTCCCGTGTGGGCAGGATTGAAATCAAAACCCAACCGTCATTAAGTTGTGACATCCTCAGGTCCACAAATCTCACAAAACTCTGTTTTGGAATATATTGACTTTATGAAATGATCCTACATACACATGTTAGTACATTTTGGCACAGAAATAAACTTTTGGGACGAATATTGATGCAACATAGGCCGTATTCAACCAGAGAAGTTGTTTTTGCGTTCAGTTGCACTTTAAAGGAGCATTCGCCGGAGACAGAGTGGAGCAAGACAGGCAGTTCAGAGATCCTGTCATATAAACTCACTAAGAAAAACAGAGAAAAGATGTGTATTCGTTTTCTGTCTCTCGTCATCCAACTTTTCTGTCCACGATGTAACTGCAGTAGGGATAATGAGACAACAGTACAGTTTATGGTTTTGTATAGTACAACATATAACATTGAGCTCTCCTGACTGAAGAGGAGAACCATGATGGTACTTCCCATGAAGAAGGTCATGGGCACTGAGAGGAGCAGCTGGTCCTCTTTGTCCTCTTCCCAGGGCCGGCCCGCTGTTGGCACCACGCTCTGCCAAAGCACTATGCCACGGCCCAGGATACAGCAGCTGATTAAACTATCATCTCTTCAGTGGTGAGAGCATTAGCTCCATAGCCAACACCATCAGGCCACTCACCTGTACACAGGGTAGCAGATGCAGCCTCATCGCAAGGCTATACCCTGTGTCGAGTTGGAGCTGATCCAGCAGCCACTGGGAATGGGAAAGGGCCTCAATTGCAAATACATACAGTGCCTTCAGATTCAACCACAAAGACTAGGGAGGTTTTCCAATGCCTCGCACAGAAGAGCACCTATTGGTAGATGAGTTAAAAAAGTCGATATTCAATATACCAGTCACTACAAAGATACAGGCATCGTTCCTAACTTAGTTGCCGGAGAGGAAGGAAACCGCTCAGGGATTTCACCATGAGGCCAATGGTGACTTTAGCAACAAGATACTAAAATAATACTGCAACAAATGTGGCAAAGCAATTTACTCTTTGTCCTGATTACAAAGTGTTATGTTTGGGTCAAATCCAATACAACACAATACTGAGTACCACTCCATATTTTCAAACATAGTGGTGGCTGCATCATGTTATGGGTATTCTTGTAATCGTTAAGGACTGGGGAGTTTTTCAGGATAAAAAAGAAGCGGAATGGAGCTAAGCACAGGCAAAATCCTAGAGGAAAACCTGGTTCAGTCTGCTTTCCACCAAACACTGGGAGATGAATTCCCCTTTCAGTGGGACAATAAACTAAAACACAAGGCCACATCAACACTGAAGTTGTTGACCAAGAAGACAGTGAATGTTCCTGAATGGCCGACTTACTGTTTTGACTTGGCAAGACCTGAAAATGGTTGTCTAGCAATGATCAACAACCAATTTGACAGCGCTTGAAGAACTTTGAAAAGAATAATGTGCAAATGTTGCACAGTCTAGGTGTGAAAAGCTTTAGAGACTTACCCAGAAAGACTCACATCTGTAATTACTGCAAAAGATGATTCTAACATGTATTGAATAAGGGTTGAATACTTATCTAATCAGGATATGTTTTATTTTTATATATACTGTATATATTTATTTTTACAAATGTTAAAAATTTTCTTCCACTTTGACATTACAGAGTTTTTTGTGTAGATCGTTGACAAAAAAAATACAATTAAATCGATTTTAATTCCGCTTTATGTGTGTACTTCTGGATGAATACCAGCATTGATAGCTGCATTCATGTTTTTTCTAATTTCATAAAAGTGCATAGTGAGTGTCCTGTCATCCTAAGAGTATGGAAATAGTATTTCATGGATTCTCTGTTCCTCCATCTTGCTGATGGTTGAACATTCTTCCAACCAAACAAACTGACTCTGCAGATCAGAAAGGAGAGTGGACAGATGAAGAAAACAACAATACAAACAGAAAGAACTGCTGATATTTTTCTGCTCTCAGTCTGCTGACTGTTGAGGTATTCTTACTCCCACACGTTTGTGCATATCTCATGAGTCGTTCCACCTCAAAAAGCACAAGGAAGAGGTTCGACACCCACCATCTCAGATTGTTCTGAAAACGTTTCTGTAGTTAGACACAGATAAGATTAGTATCCCTGAATCATTATTTTGTTGAAAGTTTATTTGAACTTTGAGAAATTAAGCTTATTGATTGCACCCAAATTGGCCATTTCAATTCATAGGATTCATATCATATTCAATAAATATAGTACCCAACATCCGATTTGGACCAAACATTTTCTTAACAATGACTAATACGATGTCATGTATTCTCTGGGAATTTTGTGATGCTTTTTTCCCCTCTGTTCAGAGAAATTAGCCATTCAAGTATGAATGCGTTTCCCTCCATAAATCACTGTGAAAGTACCAGGTTTTGCACACTATATGCTGCTCTTCCGGCTGTTACTGCCACACAATTTTATACATTTTTCTGGTCTCTTGTATTTATTAAATTGATCACAATATTATTTTTCAACTTTGGGTAGAAAACCAATAGCTTTTGCTCATGATGAAAATACATTGGTCATCCGCACAAGTCAAGCCAGTCCTCCATGAAAGCAATTCAGTTTGTCATTCTCTCAGCAACCTAATGCTTTAACCCAACTCTTCTCGAATAGTCCAACAAATGACAGCTCTCTGAGAGGGCTATCCCTATGATGCAATTATCATATTAAGACTTTTCCTACAAGACCAAAAATGTGATGGAGAAATGGGCTAGTGACTAAAATGTTGTGAAAACCCAAATAAAACAATTATAAACCATTACATAGTACGTGTTCATTCTCTTTATTTATTTAACGAACACCGACAACAACAAAACAAAATACGAACGTGACGTTCTGCAGGGCAAAATACCAACCAATGCAAAAATAAGAACCCACAAATGAAAGAGGGAAAAAGGACTACCTAAGTATGATTCCCAATCAGAGACAACGATAGACAGCTGCCTCTGATTGGGAACCACACTCGACCAAAAACAAAGAAATAGAAAACATAGAAATAAAGAAACTAGAATGCCCACCCTAGTCACACCCTGGCCTAACCAAAATAGAGAATAAAAGCCTCTCTATGGCCAGGGCGTGACAAGCAGTCTTATGTTTTTCCCTAAAATGATTAGAAAACATCTCCCATATGTTGTTTGATGAGTGAAATGTACCATTAAACCCAATACATTCCATTACCATTACAGTGCTTTCAGAAAATATTCACACCCCTTGACTTTTTCCACATTTTGTTGTCTTAATTTAATCCATTTAAATGATTTCTGTGAGCATTTGTTTTGTCACTGGCCTACACACAATACCCCATAATGTCAAAGCGAATGATGTTTTTCTACATTTTTACAAATTAATAAAAAATGAAAAGCTGAAATGTATTGAGTCAATAAGTATTCAACCCCTTTGTTATGGCAGTAGTAAGTAAGTTCAGGAGTAAAAATGTGCTTAATAAGTCATATAATAAGTTGTCTGGATTCACTCTGTGTGCAATAATAGTGTTGAACCTTTTCCTCCAGTGGGCTAAATCAGGCTCACACAGAGCTCATGGGACTATGAAGTTGTTGTGAATTGTGACAATGGCTCGAATTGGCTTGTGTTTTAAAATGGAGGCAGATGTCCGAAGGTGGGACCAGATGTGTTTTAACGATGGTGTGCTCTACACCTTTTTAGCACGTTCATATTAGAAGTATTACACGCTCATATAAAAAAGATGACTGCTATGGTGTGTGGTCATCCACACCCCCTCCCAAAATGGCTGCTGTGCCACGCAGTTGACACCCAAAATAAATACAAGGCTTTAAAAAAACGTTTTGTGTGTTTCCTGAAGATTTCTTGCATAGTCTTACTATTATTTTTGAAAAGAGTGTTTCTTGGTAGTCTTAGTCACATCTACTTTGAAACAAAAGTATACACCTCACACACATGATTATGTGCTTAAAAATATAAGACACCTGTTGTCACGCCCTGACCTTAGTTATCTTTGTTTTCTTTATTATTTTGTTTAGGTCAGGGTGTGACAAGGGTGGTACAGTGGGGCAAAAAAGTATTTAGTCAGCCACCAATTGTGCATGTTCTCCCACTTAAAAAGATGAGAGAGGCCTGTAATTTTCATCATAGGTACACCTCAACTATGACAGGCAAAAGGAGAAAAAGAAATCCAGAAAATCACATTGTAGGATTTTTAATGAATTTATTTGCAAATTATGGTGGAAAATAAGTATTTGGTCAATAACAAAAGTTTATCTCAATACTTTGTTATATACCCTTTGTTGGCAATGACAGAGGTCAAACGTTTTCTGTAAGTCTTCACAAGGTTTTCACACACTGTTGCTGGTATTTTGGCCCATTCCTCCATGCAGATCTCCTCTAGAGCAGTGATGTTTTGGGGCTGTTGCTGGGCAACATGGACTTTCAACTCCCTCCAAAGATTTTCTATGGGGTTGAGATCTGGAGACTGGCTAGGCCACTCCAGGACCTTGAAATGCTTCTTACGAAGCCACTCCTTCGTTGCCAGGGCGGTGTGTTTGGGATCATTGTCATGCTGAAAGACCCAGCCACGTTTCATCTTCAATGCCCTTGCTGATGGAAGGAGGTTTTCACTCAAAATCTCACGATACATGGCCCCATTCATTCTGTCCTTTACACGGATCAGTCGTCCTGGTCCCTTTGCAGAAAAACAGCCCTAAAGCATGATGTTTCCACCCCCATGCTTCACAGTAGGTATGGTGTTCTTTGGATGCAACTCAGCATTCTTTGTCCTCCAAACACGACGAGTTGAGTTTTTACCAAAAAGTTATATTTTGGTTTCATCTGACCATATGACATTCTCCCAATCTTCTTCTGGATCATCCAAATGCTCTCTCGCAAACTTCAGACGGGCCTGGACATGTACTGGCTTAAGCAGGGGGACACGTCTGGCACTGCAGGATTTGAGTCCCTGGCGGTGTAGTGTGTTACTGATGGTAGGCTTTGTTACTTTGGTCCCAGCTCTCTGCAGGTCATTCACTAGGTCCCCTCGTGTGGTTCTGGGATTTTTGCTCACCATTCTCGTGATCATTTTGACCCCACGGGGTGAGATCTTGCGTGGAGCCCCAGATCGAGGGAGATTATCAGTGGTCTTGTATATCTTCCATTTCCTAATAATTGCTCCCACAGTTGATTTCTTCAAACCAAGCTGCTTACCTATTGCAGATTCAGTCTTCCCAGCCTGGTGCAGGTCTACAATTTTGTTTCTGGTGTCCTTTGACAGCTCTTTGGTCTTGGCCATAGTGGAGTTTGGAGTGTGACTGTTTGAGGTTGTGGACAGGTGTCTTTTATACTGATAACAAGTTCAAACAGGTGCCATTAATACAGGTAACGAGTGGAGGACAGAGGAGCCTCTTAAAGAAGAAGTTACAGGTCTGTGAGAGCCAGAAATCTTGCTTGTTTGTAGGTGACCAAATACTTATTTTCCACCATAATTTGCAAATAAATTCATTAAAAATCCTACAATGAGATTTCCTGGATTTTTTTTCCTCATTTTGTCTGTCATAGTTGAAGTGTACCTATGATGAAAATTACAGGCCTCTCTCATCTTTTTAAGTGGGAGAACTTGCACAATTGGTGGCTGACTAAATACTTTTTTGCCCCACTGTATGTGTGTTTTTGTCTGGTCTAGGGTTTTTGTATGTCTAGGTTGTGTGTGTAGTCTAGGCTGTGTGTGTAGTCTAGGCATACGTAGGTCTATGGTGGCCTGGATTGGTTCCCAATCAGAGGCAGCTGTTTTTCGTTGTCTCTGATTGGGGATCCTATTTAGGTTGCCATTTTCCAGTTTGGTTTGTGGGTGATTGTCTATGTGATGTTGCATGTCTGCACTCGTTATATTTAGCGTCACGGTCGGGTTGTTATTTTTGTATTAGTTTGTTTATTGTTCTTCGTTTTCAGTAAAGAAGATGTATCCACATCACGCTGCGCTTTGGTCTCCTTCGTATGATGAACGTGACACCTGTACCATGTCAGATATAGAGTTGAAATGTATTAAATGTAGAGTTGAGACTGAAATATAACAAAACCTTTTCATATAGAAACACCAGATTTTCGGCGGGTTTATTTAAATCATTTGTATTAATTATGAAATTATTAAAAACATTAATAACATTCCACCCATGAGGCCACTAGAGGGCTATTTGGTCATTTGACTGCAGGATATGGCTACCTGTACCATACACAATTATCTGTAAGGTCCCTCAGACGAGCACTGAATTTCAAACACAGATTCAACCATAAAAACCAGGGTGGTTTTCCAATGCCTCGTAAAGAAGGGCACCTATTGGTAGATGGGTAAAAAAAGCAGACATTGAATATCCCTTTGAGCATGGTGAAGTTATTATTAACACTTTGAATGGTGTTCAATACAGGAATAGGAGTGGTTGTCTTGCTAATTGCCTATAATTTCCACCTTTTGTCTATTCCATTTGCACAACAGCATGTGAAATTTATTGTCAATCAGTGTTGCTTCCTAAGTGGACAGTTTGATTTCACAGAAGTGTGATTGACTTGGAGTTACATTGTGTTGTTTAAGTGTTCCCTTTATTTTTTTGAGCAGTGTATTTATTTCAATTGACTGATTTCCTTAAACGAACTGTAACTCAGTAAAATATTTGAAATTGTTGCATGTTGCGTTTACGTTTTTGTTCAGTGTACTTTCTGAAGGCATTGTATTTGGGATTTTTACCATTGAAGACCATAACATTTAAACCATTAGAACTGCTGTAGCCTATTGGTTTGCTTGTTCAAAAGGAATGGTCTAACTAATACAAACCTTTATTGAAGGGAATAAACAACACACACTTGGGCCATTTCCCAGATACAGCTTAAGCCTTAGGCAGTCAACCCAACACTAGCAGATCTCTGTTGGTGTGTGGGCACACAAAAAAAGGTGCTATCTAGAACCTAAAAGGGTTCTTCGGCTATCCCCATAAGATAACTCTTTGAAGAACCATTTTGGGTTTCATGTCGGGTTCTACACGAAACCCAAAAAGGTTCTACCTGAAACCAAAAAGGGTTCTACCTGGAAACAAAAAGGGTTATCCTACAGGGACAGCCAAAAAACCCTTTTGGAAATATTTTTTCTAAGAGTGCAGCTAGTTACACAGATTGACTTCATTGAGCAGATTAGATTCAAGAGAAGGAAAGTTTGTATGTGTTTGAATTGCTTTCATGGAGGACTGGCTTGAATTGAACGGATGATCACACCATTTATTTCCATCTTGAGCAAAAGCTATGGGTTTTCTACCCAAAGTTGCAAAGGGTTCCATTTAATACATGGATAAAAGGGTGTGGCAGTAATAGCAGAACAGCAGCATCTAGTGGGCAAAACCTGGTACTAATTCACTAAGAATACATTACATAGTATGAATAAACAATACTCCAAGCCACAGCTTCATATAACTTGTCAAACATAGAGAACTGATACTGTTTACTGGCCGTTGGGGTGGGCTTGGTGTGGAGTTGGGGCGTCCGCAGGTGGCTTTCGACCATTTATTTGGATCCCTGAGATCTTAGTCATTGTTAAGATGTGGTTTGTTCCAAATCGGATGTTGAGTACTATATTTAATGAATATTAAACAGTGCCTTCAGAAGGTATTCACACCCCTTGACTTTTTCCACATTTTGTTCTATTACAAAGTGGGATTAAAAGTGATTTTCAATTGTAATTTTTTGTCAATGATTTACACAAAATACTCTGTAATGTCAATACATGTTAGAATCACCTTTCACAGCTATAACAGCTGTGCGTCGTTCTGATTAAGTCTGGAAGAGCTTTGCACTCCTGGATTGTACCATATTTGTCCATTATTCTTTAAAATATTCTTCAAACTTGGTTGTTGATCATTGCTTGACAGCCATTTTTAACTCTTGCCATATATTTACCGATTTAAGTCAAAACTGTAACTAGGCCACTCAGGACCATTCAATGTCGTCTTGGTAAGCAACTCCAGTGTATATTTGGCCTTTGTCACACCCTGATCTGTTTCACCTGTCTTGTGCTTGTCTCCACCCCCCACCAGGTATCTTCCATTTGTCCCCATTATCCCCTGTGTATTTATACCAGTGTTTTCTATTTGTCTGTTTCCAGTTCGTCTTGTCTCGTCAAGCCTACCATCATGTTTTTCTGTACTCCTGTTTTTCTGGTCCCTGTTTTCCAGTCCTCCTGGTTCTGACCATTGCTGCCTGCCCTGACCCTGAGCCTGCCTGCCATACCATTCTGCCTTCCCTGACCTCGAGCCTGTCTGCCGTCCTTTACCCATCTGACTCTGACCCGGTTTACGAACTTCTGCCTGTCCTCAACCTGCCTCTTGCCTGCCCCTTGCCTATTAATAAATATCAGAGACTCGAACCATCTGCCTCCTGTGTCTGCATATTGGTCTCATCCTGTGATGTTATAGCCTTGTGTTATAGGTAATTGTCCTGCTGAAAGGTGAATTTGTCTCCCAGTGTATGTTGGAAAGCAGACTGAACCAAGTTTTTCTCTAGGATTTTGCTATGCTTAGCTTTATTCCATTTCTTTTTATCAAAAATAACTTCTGAGTCCTTGCCAATGACAAGCATACCCATAACATGATGCAGACACTACCATGATTGAAACTATGAAGAGGTACTCAGTGATGTGTTGTGTTGGATTTGCCCAAAACATGACGCTTTGTATTCAGGAAAATGTCATTTATTTGCCAAATGTTTTGCAGTATTACTTTAGTACCTTATTGCAAACAGGATCCATGTTTTGGAATATTTTTATTCTTTACAGGCTTCCTCCTTTTCAATCTGTAATTTATATTAGTTGATCCTTCCTCAGTTATGTCCTACCACAGCCATTAAACTCAGTAACTGTTTTAAAATCACCATTGGCCTCATGGTGAAATCCCTGAGCGGTTTCCTTCCTCTATGGCAACTGAGTTAGGAAGAACTCCTGTATCTTTGTAGTGACTGGGTGTATTGATACACCATCCAAAGTGTAATTAATGACTGCTCAAAGGGATATTCAATGTCTGTTTTTTGTTTTGTTACCGCCCTACCAATAGGTGCTCTTTGCGAACCATTGGAAAAGCTCCCTGGTCTTTGTGGTTGAATCTGTGCTTGAAATTCACTGATCGACTGAGGAACCTTACAAATACTTGTATGTGTGGGGCACAGAGATGGGGTAGTAATTGAAAATCATGTTTAACACTATTGTTATTGAATCCATGCAACTTATTATGTGACTTGTTAAGCACATTTATACTCCTGAACTTATTGAGGCTTGCCATAACAAAAGGGTTGAATACTTATTGACTTGAGACATTTCAGCTTTTCATTTTGAATGAATTTTTCAATCATTTCTAATAACAGACTGACATTTTGACCTTATTGGGGTATTGTGTGTAGATCAGTGACACAAAATATAAATGTAATCAATTTTCAATTCAGACTGTAACACAACAAATGCAGAAAAGTCAAGGGGTGTGTGAACTTTCTGAAGGCACTGTATGAATCATATAAATTGAACTGTCCGAATTTGTTAAGAGTTAAAATTGTCTTTCAACAAAATAACATTGCAGGAATGCTTACCTTATATTTTTCTAACTACATAAACCATTTAAAAACAATCTGAGATGGTGGGTGTCTTGCTGAAATGAAATGGAACGACCCGCATTGATGAATTTATAATCCACTCTGGGAGGTCCTTGAGGTATAGATCTGAGTGGGAGTGAGTGAATTAAGTTCCATAAATGACCTGTTTTCATTTCCCCCCTACCTCTTTCTTCTATTTATCAAGAGGGCAACTCTCTATGTGGTCAGGTCATGGTTGAAGGAATGCATCCACCCAACAGACAGAGGCCTTTTGTAGTGGGTTGGCTGTTTTTGAGACTGATTTGTTGAGCAAATGAATGCTTCATCTGCAATCGCTAGAGCTCAATGTGGGTCCGTGTGGCAGCCTATAGTATATCTGTCTTCCTCCCACAGTTCCATGACTCTGAGTGACAATGGAAAATGACATGAAGTCATCCAACTTCCACTCCCAGTAAGCCCGGAGAGTTTGGAACCTGTGTAGAAATGTGGAGTCAAAATGATTTTGCAGCGAGGTGAATCTAATCTGCCTGTAGATATAACCCATCATCCTTAGCAATAGCAACAGCACAAGCAGCATGTTGCAATTGTTTTGACAAGGTTGTTTGCATGTAACTTGTAACCAGTAGATCCATGTGTTTGCAGTCGCCTGTGACATACCAGTGAAAAATCCTATCCACCAATATATTAATGTGCTGAAACAATATTGTGTAACTGAGTTTCCATTGGTTTTACGTACCACATAGGAGCTGCATCCAGGCACAAGTCTTGTAGACGGTAGCGGTGTTGCAGAAGAAGAAGAGCGCCATGCAGGCGATGCAGCCCAGAATCAGCACCATGGACAGAAACACGAAGACCGACGCCGATTTGAAGGCGCCGGAGGGGATGGAGCTGAACTCGGCGAAGCTTCCGGTGCAGGTGAGCTCTCGGTTGGGCGGTCCTCTTCCAACGCACTGGTGAAACAAGCCGAAGTAACCCACCTGCGGCGTGCTCACACTGTCCCCGATCCAGTAGGGCTGAATGAAGACCACCACGTTGATGATGGCAAAGCATATGGTGAATATCGCCCAGAGTACCCCGATGGCGCGGGAGTTCCGCATGTAATTATCATGGTAAATCTTGGCGGCTTCTTGTGAAGGCAACATGTTTTCCACTATACTGTAGCTTTCTTTTCGTTATTTTAATGACTCACTCAGTCTTTGCGCGTCTCCGTTTGTGAAAGCTGTGATTGTAAATTTGGTAGCAGTGTAGCTATTCAGAATAAATCTATTATTAAAATACGTTGATTAATTATTATTATTGACTAGCCTTTATTTATTTTTGGCTACCATATCATTGTAGATTCATCCTGCGAACCTACAAGCCTACACATATATACATGTATGTATAATACTGGTAATTAATAATGTATCGTTCCTTAGAAAAGAGAAGTGGAGTCCGAAATAGGATATTTCACGGTAAAACGGTTTTGCAATATCCTCAACCAATGCTATCTTAAAAAGATGTCCTTTAGTATCCTCATCCAAGCCCACCAGAAATGATAAGCTGTTGCCTAGTGCCAGTGGTGGATCCCCCGTTTACGTGTAGCATCTGAGGCACCCGTGGAGGGCTTCTTTGAGCTGGAGATATTGGTGCACAGTCCCTAATTATAGAATTTACATCCAATTTTGAGAAAATGAAAACGTCAACTATGACCAGTCCGAGCTCGCGAAAACGACCTCCTCCGCCGCCACTCCATTATTGGGATTTTCCCTATTTGTCTCGCGCCCTCTTCCTGCCTCTCCCCTCGTCGTCCTGTCTCTCCGTGGATCTCTCGCGCGCTCTCAGAAGACGCTGAGCACTGTTGATTGCGGCGCGTTCACGTACCGCACAATAACCAACAGAGATTTGCATGAAAAATGGTATTCTCCCCTCCTTATTCTTTTACTACAATTATAACGATTGTTTGTGTGCAGATTTAGGTTAACCATTTTGATTAGACATAGGCCTACGCACAGAAGACAGAATGTTTATTTTCTAAAGATGATCCCACTAAAGATCAGCAAGTAATATGGGAATTGATTGAATTGAATGTTGTTTTAATCTTGTTGGTGATTGAATAGTTGTTTTCTCTCAAATCGAAATCTGGCACTAACATTTTCATGAATATCTAGGTCAAGAGATCATGCCTCAGTAGACCTACACAGAGGGGTTGATAAGAGAATCACACAATAATTTGAATCTTTGTGTTAGGAAAAGCCTAGAATGTCTTTTTTATTATTATTTTTTATTTAACTAGGCAAGTCAGTTAAGAACAAATTCTTATTTTCAATGACAGCCTAGGAACAGTGGGTTAACTGCCTTTTTCAGGGGGAGAACGATAGATTTTTACCTTGTCAGCTCTGGGATTCAATCTTGCATCCTTATGGTTACTAGTCCAACGCTCTAACCACTAGGCTACCTGCCGTCCCACAAAAATTGGTCAGAGGCGCCCCCTTCTGAGACAGCACACACACGGTTTATTAACAAACAAACAGGACATAGCCAATGGAGTTCCACTGCACCGTACACACACACACACACACACACACACACACACACACACACACACACACACACACACACACACACACACACACACACACACACACACACACACACACACACACACACACACACATACACACACACAGGGGAATAACAGAGTAACGGAGTTTCCAGTGTGAAGCTTTGCTAGCCAGTGTGAGAGAGGCCTGCAGCACAGCAGTTGATTTAAAGGACAGGACACAGAGTGGTGGGATGCCTTCATCCTTCACAGAGGTTGTTACTACTTTTGTGCATAGCATGCACTGAGAGATCCGACTGCAACACACACTTGTGTTTCTGTGCCACTGTGCACCATACAACATTTAACAGCATCTAATATGAGATATTGTCTGTATATATATGTTTTTGGTACATTTGTGTGTGCTGTGCTCAGGTTTTTGTCTTGAGTGTCAGTGTTATTATGTATGTGCGTGTTTATCCTTGAGTTATCTGTGAACTATATTTGTGTGTCTTTACGTTTGTCTGTGGCTACTCTGGGGTCTCTAGCTACATCTGAAACACGTTCCCTCAGTGTGAATTCACACTAGTCTTGACATACGCTGCCATCTGCTGGATATAAAACGAATTGCAAGAATATTGTGTCTCACAGAGATACAAAAAAGAGGCGCTTGTGTTTTATAAAACCAGGGGGCAGTATTTCATAACATCTATTTCAGTAAATGTCTGGTAACAATTGGTTTAATCTCGACAACAAGAACCGAATCTGCAGCTTGATTTTGTTACGGCTGTGATCAGAGTCTGAAATTTGTCTGGTATCTTTTCTTTAATTGTTCATGACTCAGACTGAACTGCTTGATGGAAGAAAAAGTTAGTACAACAAAAGCAAGGGCATGTTGTCTTTATGCATGACAGAAGTAAGGAACCGTTAGATAACGTCCAATCTCGATTTTTTTGCTGTACAAATGGAGCTGTAGACTCTTTCCTCATACCACTTCTGACCTTAAGCTCTGAAACAATATTACTTCCAAGAAACCAGCCATCAGAATATTGCTTCCTCTAAGGCAGCATTCAGGCAGCCATCCTAATAATGTATCATACATTGCTCACTTTCCTCAAAATCACAGTCAAGTTTCTGTAGTTCGGACAACAGAAGGCATGGTGAGTCATTGTTATCCATGTGTTTGACTATGCCAGTCCAGATGCTGTCTGATAGGATAGTGATGTTGGTTGATGCCGAATCTGAAGTGTCAGAGGTAGGCACGCTATCAGACACGTTGTCTTGTTGCCTTATTCCCATGCAGTCCCCTCCAACTCTTATGTGCCCTAGTGTAACCGATGTGAAATGGCTAGCTAGTTAGCGGTGGTGCGCGCTAATAGCGTTTCAATCGGTGACGTCACTTGCTTTGAGACCTTGAAGTAGTGGTTCCCCTTGCTCTGCAAGGGCCGTGGCTTTTGTGGAGCGATGGGTAACGATGCTTCGTGGGTGACTGTTGTTGATGTGTGCAGAGGGTCCCTGGTTCGCGCCCGGGTCGGGGCGAGGGGACGGACTAAAGTTATACTGTTACACTAGAACTGGTGCCTGATTTCAGAAACAACCCACAGTAGATCTGAGATCATCTAGACACTTGGGCTGTCTGCATTCCCCCCCAGAGATGTGCACTGCGTCTCAGATTACTTGTATGGTATGGAACACCAATGTAAAAAGGTAATTGATTGTAGATATATATATACTGTATATACCGTCAAAGGTTTCAGAGTCCATTTCAGTATCATGCTGTGAATTGCATCAGATCATTCTAGAAATGGATCATAGTACAAACTTGTTGTCAGTGATGTATTGGGGGAAACAAAGGCATCTTGAGTCCGTGCTTAGAGGACTTGTGTGGACATTTGCATCTAGCTTCTGTGTGTCAGTGCCTGTGGCACTTGATGGGACCTGACCAGCATTTTCAATCTGATGAATAAATGAGGTAAAGTCAGGAAAGCACCCAACAGAACCCAGTGCAGCCAATAGAACTTTGTGTTTGTACATTACTTCATTAACTCTGATTCACGAGCTCCACTCTCCTAACTTAGTCCTTGTCATTATACTATTCATGCCTGATTGCACTTTACCTTGTTTTGTGTGTGTGTGTCTGTGTGTCTGTGTGTGTGTGCTTCATTATCTACCCTGTGGAGATTGTAGTGGAGTGCCCTATTTTGAGCATCCAAACTGGCCTAAAGGGTACTAGAAATTAAGCTGTATTAAAGCCCTAAAACATCTGTGGGTTATTGTTTGGGCACAGTTTTGTGATATAATGTGATGACTAGTAACTGTAATGTGCTCCAGGCTATCCTCTGACAACTGCCCATGTTGCCATTATGATATCATTTGACCTCAGCAAGACTTGTGTGGTTGCATTGTACGAGTGCACAGGACGATGAGGACAATAAGGACCAGGGATAGTCTTTCTCCCTGCTGTCTCGATAGGGAATTAGGCTTCTTTGGAACATGGTTTACCTCCTCTATCAGGGTTAGGAACTAGCTGGTGCATTGGCATCTCAAGGGTATAAAGACACTGCACGTCCTTTGTTTGCAGGTGTAATGACAGTAACTTTCAGCCCATGCGTTTTCTCTTCCCTGGCTAGCCCCTGGTCTGTGACAGGAAAACTAAACAGGAATTCACCCTGAGGGCAATTAAGTATTCCAGCAGCCAGTGAGGCCAAAGCAGAGTTTATCATTCTTTCACCCAGAAGATATAGAGGCTCCCCAAAAAGAGAGGAGTGGAAAATGGGCAGATAATTATTCTCTCTCTCTCTCTCTCTCTCTCTCTCTCTCTCTCTCTCTCTCTCTCTCTCTCTCTCTCTCTCTCTCTCTCTCTCTCTCTCTCTCTCTCTCTCTCTCTCTCTCTCTCTCTCTCTCTCTCTCTCTCTCTCTCTATCTCTCTCCCCATCTCTGTCTCTCTCTGTGTCTCTCTCTCTCTCACGGGTGACAATTCAAATACAGGTCAAAAGAATACATTATTCACTCTGCAGAATATTTTTAGTAGCGCACTGTTGACTTTGGAATGATTTATTTGTGCCTGATGATTAAAACATGTGCATTTCAGGGAAGTATGGGCAGAAATCCCAGGTCAAAGAGAAAGCATAGGATCTCCTGGGATAGATATTTATATTTATATAAATGTATTGACTTGCTACATCTCCTTTTGCAAGCTTATGGAAAACACTTGCACGTGCATGCACTTATCCACACACACATGCACACGAGCACACGAGCACACTCGCACATACACAAACACACACGCACATACAAACGCAACGCAATACATTTTTCAGAAACAGCAAAAAAGGGGCCTACTAATAAACTAAATGGAATCCTCCTCATCAATTCGGCAACCACACACACACACACACACACACACACACACACACACACACACACACACACACACACACACACACACACACACACACACACACACACACACACACACACACACTGCATACATTACCGTAGAGGATCAAAGAGCACTTTTACAGTAACACAGGTAGAACAAAAAAACATGTTAACACAGGGAAAAACAAAACGCCCCTGGTACTGAATGAATGGGGGTTTAAAGTGAGGAAGACATCTCCCTGAAGGGGACCAGAAGAATAAGATCCTCATAATGAGCTGCCTCTTTTGTTATATAACATCTCATACGAGGCTGACGCACATCCAACACCACAGAGAGGGGGGGGGGGGGGGGGGGGGGGGGACACGTGGGCTATCAAACGCAGTGGCTCAGTGCCATGATTGTGGACTACAGGAAAAGGAGGACCCCATTCTCATCAACGGGGCTGTAGTGGAGCAGGTTGAGAGCTTCAAGTTCCTTGGTGTTCCCCCCCCCCCCCCCCATACCCCCCCCCCCTTTTACGCTGCTGCTAATCTCTGTTATTAAAGTGACTATACATAGATAATAACTCTACCTACATGTACATATCTCAATTACCTCGACTAACCGGTGCCCCCGAACATTGACTCTGTACCGGTACCCCTTGTATATAGCCCCGCTATTGTTATTTTACTGCTGCTCTTTAAATATTTGTTCGTTTTATTTCTTTTTTTTCCTTAACTGCATTGTTGGTTAAGGGCTTGTAAGTAAGCATTTCACTGTAAGGTCTACACTTGTTGTATTTGGCGCATGTGACAAATAAAATGTATTTTGATTTGATGTTCAAACCCCCCTGGTAGCCTACAGCTCAAAAGTATGACCACGGGTGAAGGGAATCCCATTATACAACAAGTTGTTAGTTCAGAGCTTCTCATCTCATCCAGCGTATGTGGAAGCAGATCCGCATTTGGTTTCATTCTGTTCCACTCTCCATGGGGTCGACGCTTGAACTGGTTTTCTATCTGATTAGAGGTCAACTTAATTGAACATGAAACCATGAATGCTTGTTGGTACCATTCAGTAATATACAGCACTAAAGCTTGTTCCTGCTATTATATTCACGGCTCTTCTACCTTTGCATTAAAGTTGGATAAACACCTGTATATTGTCTGGCCTCATGTGATTAATAAAATACTACAATGTACATTTCCTGTAGAAACTGCTGATTCGTTTTTGTCAGCCTCTCAGCCCCAGGACCTTGTGCAGGGACGGAAACAATAGAAGAGCCCTGATGTAACTTACAGTTCAATTTCATTCAAAAACTGTATTTTGGTCTTTTTTTCACAAGTCGAGTGTTGATTCAGTTTCAAAATGTTTTGCATGTCAGCAGTCAAGTTATCAAGATTATTGGACTTTTAAGAAGCAGGGTGTCACCAGACACGCAGAACGCATCATCATAATGATGAGACTAGTGACATTTTGCTTCTTAAAAGTCCAATATCTTGATAACTTGATAACTGACTGCTGACATGCAAAACATTTTGGGACTGTGTCAACAGTGGACTAATGAAAAATAAATACCAAAAGATTGTTTTTGAGTGAAATGTCTCTTTAAAAGGAATATAGTATGCTGCTGCAGGAGTAGCTAGTTGTAAACTGAGTAGAGCGGAGCAGAGCGCCAGACCGTGTAATGCTTAGTTCTGTTTAATATTTCAGGGAGACAGGGTCAGGACATGAGTGAGAGATGAGTTGATGGAGGTCCTATGGGAGATGGGGTGTAGAGTTAGAAACCACTGGCCTGTAGAAATCAGGCTTTCCTCTTTTAGGTCATGTGCTATTATTTTGGAGGGACACATAACAATTAGCATATCTTGTATTTCTGGGAGACCAGCTATCGTATGCACTTGCATGGCCTTACAGTGGCAATGAAAAGTATGTGAACCCTTTGGAATTACCTGTATTTCTGCCTAAAATGGTCATCAAATTTAATCTGATCTTCATCTAAGTCACAACAATAAACCAATATAGTGTGCTTAAACTAATAACACAAAAATTATTGTATTTTTCTTGTCTATATTGAATACATAATTTAAACATTCACAGTGTAGGATGGAAAAAGTATGTGAACCCCTAGGCTAATGACTTCTCCAAAAGCTAATTGGAGTCAGGAGTCAGCTAACCTGGAGTCCAATCAATGAGACGAGATTGGAGATGTTGGTTAGAGCTGCCTTGCCCTATAAAAAACACTCACAAAATGTGAGTTTGCTATTCACAAGAAGCATTGCCTGATGTGAACCATGCCTCGAAAAAAAGAGATCTCAGAAGACATAAGATTAAGAATTGTTGACTTGCATAAAGCTGGAAAGGGTTACAAAAGTATCTCTAAAATCCTTGATGTTCATCAGTCCACGGTAAGACGAATTGTCTATAAATGGAGAAAGTTCAGCTCTGTTGCTACTCTCCCTAGTAGTGGCCGTCCTGCAAAGATGACTGCACGAGCACAGTGCAGAATGCTCAATGAGGTAAAGAAGAATCCTAGAGTGTCAGCTAAAGACTTACAGAAATCTCTGGAACATGCTAACGTCTCTGTTGACGAGTCTACGATACGTAAAACACGAAACAAGAATGGTGTTCATGGGAGGACACCACGGAAGAAGCCACATTGCTGCACGTCTGAAGTTTGCAAAAGTGCACCTGGATGTTCCACAGCGCTACTGGCAAAATATTCTGTGGACAGATGAAACTACAGTTGAGTTGTTTGGAAGGAACACAAACACTATGTGTGGAGAAAAAAAGGCACAGCACACTAACATCAAAACCTCATCCCAACTGTAAAAGTATGGTGGAGGGAGCATCATGGTTTGGGGCTTCTTTGCTGCGTCAGAGCCTGGACAGCTTGCTATCATCGACGGAAAAATAAATGTCCAAGTTTATCAAGACATTTTGCAGGAGAATGTCTTAATAAACACCTTCTGGAGTGGCCCAGTCAGAGTCCTGACCTCAACCCGATTGAGATGCTGTGGCATGACCTTGAGAGCAGTTCACACCAGACATCCCAAGAATATTGCTGAACTGAAACTGTTTTGTAAATAGAAATGGTCCAAAATTCCTCCTGAACGTTGTGCAGGTCTGATCCGCAACTACAGAAAACGTTTGGTTGAGGTTATTGCTGCCAAAGGAGGGTCAACCAGTTATTAAACCCAAGGATTCACATACTTTCCCCACAATGCACAGTGAATGTTTACATGGTGTGTTCAATAAAGACATGAAAACGTATAATTGCTTGTGTGTTATTAGTTTAAGCAGACTGTGGTTGTCTATTGTTGTGACCTATATGAAGATCAGATCACATTTTATGACCAATTTATGCAGAAATCCAGGTATTTCCAAAGAGTTCACATACTTTTTCTTGCCACTGTCTGTCTTTTTCCATTTTGGTCAGTATGCTATCCATTCCTCTCTCGATGTGTTTGGGATGGAGTGTGTGATTGATTTCTCCTCCTTCTGTCTAACACAGTTGCAGGGCACCAGCGAAATGACAGAGGGTCTAAACTTATCGATTCCACCTGGGCTTTTCCGGTACTCATTAAGAAAAACGAGACATGTGTCTTGGGGGTGTTATTCTATGTGGGTGTGTTATGTTTGCTATTTCGTATACTGGCAGTAATGTCATTTGTCCCTCTTCAGTCACCGTCCAGAACAGGCCACCGCAAAGATGGTGGATAAATGAAGATGTCCCACTCAGGCTGTTTACCATTGGGGGAAAAAATAGCCAGTTCCGGTCTGCTTAACAGGGTTGCTCTCCCAGAAGCACCAATGCATTAGCAGCTGGGTCTGGTCTTCTTAGTTCATTGACTCTATATGAACCAGAAAAATTGAGGGAGAGATGTCTCGCTTCTTCTTCCGTTTCTGGCTCCGTACTGAATGGCTTAGCAACCGCGTGACCCAGCATGACAAACTTGAACGTTGTTAGTCAGGGGATCCTGCTTCGAGCGTACTGCATTTCCTGCTTTCTAGATGTAGCTACTGTATCTTTGATGAAGGTTGTGTTTGTGCTAACGTTAGCACACGAATGTGAGGATATTTCAGTTGGAGAAAAAACCCAAGCCGTATATGAAAAATGAATCCCGTTCTTTCAACATAACATTTGCGACAAAGTCTTGCATACATTGTTGTCTAGAAAAGTCTGAGGCGCTTCATGCTAATGGTTAGTTCGGCTGTCGGTAAATAAATTACGTTTGAGGTTGATTCTGGTGAGCGATTGGATAGTGTGCACTGCAGCACACCGGGCAGCTGTGATCCGGATGATTTGATTACTGCCAGCCGTGATTAGAATGTACCAGGCAGTGGTCCCGTGTGGGCAGGATTGAAATCAAAACCCAACCGTCATTAAGTTGTGACATCCTCAGGTCCACAAATCTCACAAAACTCTGTTTTGGAATATATTGACTTTATGAAATGATCCTACATACACATGTTAGTACATTTTGGCACAGAAATAAACTTTTGGGACGAATATTGATGCAACATAGGCCGTATTCAACCAGAGAAGTTGTTTTTGCGTTCAGTTGCACTTTAAAGGAGCATTCGCCGGAGACAGAGTGGAGCAAGACAGGCAGTTCAGAGATCCTGTCATATAAACTCACTAAGAAAAACAGAGAAAAGATGTGTATTCGTTTTCTGTCTCTCGTCATCCAACTTTTCTGTCCACGATGTAACTGCAGTAGGGATAATGAGACAACAGTACAGTTTATGGTTTTGTATAGTACAACATATAACATTGAGCTCTCCTGACTGAAGAGGAGAACCATGATGGTACTTCCCATGAAGAAGGTCATGGGCACTGAGAGGAGCAGCTGGTCCTCTTTGTCCTCTTCCCAGGGCCGGCCCGCTGTTGGCACCACGCTCTGCCAAAGCACTATGCCACGGCCCAGGATACAGCAGCTGATTAAACTATCATCTCTTCAGTGGTGAGAGCATTAGCTCCATAGCCAACACCATCAGGCCACTCACCTGTACACAGGGTAGCAGATGCAGCCTCATCGCAAGGCTATACCCTGTGTCGAGTTGGAGCTGATCCAGCAGCCACTGGGAATGGGAAAGGGCCTCAATTGCAAATACATACAGTGCCTTCAGATTCAACCACAAAGACTAGGGAGGTTTTCCAATGCCTCGCACAGAAGAGCACCTATTGGTAGATGAGTTAAAAAAGTCGATATTCAATATACCAGTCACTACAAAGATACAGGCATCGTTCCTAACTTAGTTGCCGGAGAGGAAGGAAACCGCTCAGGGATTTCACCATGAGGCCAATGGTGACTTTAGCAACAAGATACTAAAATAATACTGCAACAAATGTGGCAAAGCAATTTACTCTTTGTCCTGATTACAAAGTGTTATGTTTGGGTCAAATCCAATACAACACAATACTGAGTACCACTCCATATTTTCAAACATAGTGGTGGCTGCATCATGTTATGGGTATTCTTGTAATCGTTAAGGACTGGGGAGTTTTTCAGGATAAAAAAGAAGCGGAATGGAGCTAAGCACAGGCAAAATCCTAGAGGAAAACCTGGTTCAGTCTGCTTTCCACCAAACACTGGGAGATGAATTCCCCTTTCAGTGGGACAATAAACTAAAACACAAGGCCACATCAACACTGAAGTTGTTGACCAAGAAGACAGTGAATGTTCCTGAATGGCCGACTTACTGTTTTGACTTGGCAAGACCTGAAAATGGTTGTCTAGCAATGATCAACAACCAATTTGACAGCGCTTGAAGAACTTTGAAAAGAATAATGTGCAAATGTTGCACAGTCTAGGTGTGAAAAGCTTTAGAGACTTACCCAGAAAGACTCACATCTGTAATTACTGCAAAAGATGATTCTAACATGTATTGAATAAGGGTTGAATACTTATCTAATCAGGATATGTTTTATTTTTATATATACTGTATATATTTATTTTTACAAATGTTAAAAATTTTCTTCCACTTTGACATTACAGAGTTTTTTGTGTAGATCGTTGACAAAAAAAAATACAATTAAATCGATTTTAATTCCGCTTTATGTGTGTACTTCTGGATGAATACCAGCATTGATAGCTGCATTCATGTTTTTTCTAATTTCATAAAAGTGCATAGTGAGTGTCCTGTCATCCTAAGAGTATGGAAATAGTATTTCATGGATTCTCTGTTCCTCCATCTTGCTGATGGTTGAACATTCTTCCAACCAAACAAACTGACTCTGCAGATCAGAAAGGAGAGTGGACAGATGAAGAAAACAACAATACAAACAGAAAGAACTGCTGATATTTTTCTGCTCTCAGTCTGCTGACTGTTGAGGTATTCTTACTCCCACACGTTTGTGCATATCTCATGAGTCGTTCCACCTCAAAAAGCACAAGGAAGAGGTTCGACACCCACCATCTCAGATTGTTCTGAAAACGTTTCTGTAGTTAGACACAGATAAGATTAGTATCCCTGAATCATTATTTTGTTGAAAGTTTATTTGAACTTTGAGAAATTAAGCTTATTGATTGCACCCAAATTGGCCATTTCAATTCATAGGATTCATATCATATTCAATAAATATAGTACCCAACATCCGATTTGGACCAAACATTTTCTTAACAATGACTAATACGATGTCATGTATTCTCTGGGAATTTTGTGATGCTTTTTTCCCCTCTGTTCAGAGAAATTAGCCATTCAAGTATGAATGCGTTTCCCTCCATAAATCACTGTGAAAGTACCAGGTTTTGCACACTATATGCTGCTCTTCCGGCTGTTACTGCCACACAATTTTATACATTTTTCTGGTCTCTTGTATTTATTAAATTGATCACAATATTATTTTTCAACTTTGGGTAGAAAACCAATAGCTTTTGCTCATGATGAAAATACATTGGTCATCCGCACAAGTCAAGCCAGTCCTCCATGAAAGCAATTCAGTTTGTCATTCTCTCAGCAACCTAATGCTTTAACCCAACTCTTCTCGAATAGTCCAACAAATGACAGCTCTCTGAGAGGGCTATCCCTATGATGCAATTATCATATTAAGACTTTTCCTACAAGACCAAAAATGTGATGGAGAAATGGGCTAGTGACTAAAATGTTGTGAAAACCCAAATAAAACAATTATAAACCATTACATAGTACGTGTTCATTCTCTTTATTTATTTAACGAACACCGACAACAACAAAACAAAATACGAACGTGACGTTCTGCAGGGCAAAATACCAACCAATGCAAAAATAAGAACCCACAAATGAAAGAGGGAAAAAGGACTACCTAAGTATGATTCCCAATCAGAGACAACGATAGACAGCTGCCTCTGATTGGGAACCACACTCGACCAAAAACAAAGAAATAGAAAACATAGAAATAAAGAAACTAGAATGCCCACCCTAGTCACACCCTGGCCTAACCAAAATAGAGAATAAAAGCCTCTCTATGGCCAGGGCGTGACAAGCAGTCTTATGTTTTTCCCTAAAATGATTAGAAAACATCTCCCATATGTTGTTTGATGAGTGAAATGTACCATTAAACCCAATACATTCCATTACCATTACAGTGCTTTCAGAAAATATTCACACCCCTTGACTTTTTCCACATTTTGTTGTCTTAATTTAATCCATTTAAATGATTTCTGTGAGCATTTGTTTTGTCACTGGCCTACACACAATACCCCATAATGTCAAAGCGAATGATGTTTTTCTACATTTTTACAAATTAATAAAAAATGAAAAGCTGAAATGTATTGAGTCAATAAGTATTCAACCCCTTTGTTATGGCAGTAGTAAGTAAGTTCAGGAGTAAAAATGTGCTTAATAAGTCATATAATAAGTTGTCTGGATTCACTCTGTGTGCAATAATAGTGTTGAACCTTTTCCTCCAGTGGGCTAAATCAGGCTCACACAGAGCTCATGGGACTATGAAGTTGTTGTGAATTGTGACAATGGCTCGAATTGGCTTGTGTTTTAAAATGGAGGCAGATGTCCGAAGGTGGGACCAGATGTGTTTTAACGATGGTGTGCTCTACACCTTTTTAGCACGTTCATATTAGAAGTATTACACGCTCATATAAAAAAGATGACTGCTATGGTGTGTGGTCATCCACACCCCCTCCCAAAATGGCTGCTGTGCCACGCAGTTGACACCCAAAATAAATACAAGGCTTTAAAAAAACGTTTTGTGTGTTTCCTGAAGATTTCTTGCATAGTCTTACTATTATTTTTGAAAAGAGTGTTTCTTGGTAGTCTTAGTCACATCTACTTTGAAACAAAAGTATACACCTCACACACATGATTATGTGCTTAAAAATATAAGACACCTGTTGTCACGCCCTGACCTTAGTTATCTTTGTTTTCTTTATTATTTTGTTTAGGTCAGGGTGTGACAAGGGTGGTACAGTGGGGCAAAAAAGTATTTAGTCAGCCACCAATTGTGCATGTTCTCCCACTTAAAAAGATGAGAGAGGCCTGTAATTTTCATCATAGGTACACCTCAACTATGACAGGCAAAAGGAGAAAAAGAAATCCAGAAAATCACATTGTAGGATTTTTAATGAATTTATTTGCAAATTATGGTGGAAAATAAGTATTTGGTCAATAACAAAAGTTTATCTCAATACTTTGTTATATACCCTTTGTTGGCAATGACAGAGGTCAAACGTTTTCTGTAAGTCTTCACAAGGTTTTCACACACTGTTGCTGGTATTTTGGCCCATTCCTCCATGCAGATCTCCTCTAGAGCAGTGATGTTTTGGGGCTGTTGCTGGGCAACATGGACTTTCAACTCCCTCCAAAGATTTTCTATGGGGTTGAGATCTGGAGACTGGCTAGGCCACTCCAGGACCTTGAAATGCTTCTTACGAAGCCACTCCTTCGTTGCCAGGGCGGTGTGTTTGGGATCATTGTCATGCTGAAAGACCCAGCCACGTTTCATCTTCAATGCCCTTGCTGATGGAAGGAGGTTTTCACTCAAAATCTCACGATACATGGCCCCATTCATTCTGTCCTTTACACGGATCAGTCGTCCTGGTCCCTTTGCAGAAAAACAGCCCTAAAGCATGATGTTTCCACCCCATGCTTCACAGTAGGTATGGTGTTCTTTGGATGCAACTCAGCATTCTTTGTCCTCCAAACACGACGAGTTGAGTTTTTACCAAAAAGTTATATTTTGGTTTCATCTGACCATATGACATTCTCCCAATCTTCTTCTGGATCATCCAAATGCTCTCTCGCAAACTTCAGACGGGCCTGGACATGTACTGGCTTAAGCAGGGGGACACGTCTGGCACTGCAGGATTTGAGTCCCTGGCGGTGTAGTGTGTTACTGATGGTAGGCTTTGTTACTTTGGTCCCAGCTCTCTGCAGGTCATTCACTAGGTCCCCTCGTGTGGTTCTGGGATTTTTGCTCACCATTCTCGTGATCATTTTGACCCCACGGGGTGAGATCTTGCGTGGAGCCCCAGATCGAGGGAGATTATCAGTGGTCTTGTATATCTTCCATTTCCTAATAATTGCTCCCACAGTTGATTTCTTCAAACCAAGCTGCTTACCTATTGCAGATTCAGTCTTCCCAGCCTGGTGCAGGTCTACAATTTTGTTTCTGGTGTCCTTTGACAGCTCTTTGGTCTTGGCCATAGTGGAGTTTGGAGTGTGACTGTTTGAGGTTGTGGACAGGTGTCTTTTATACTGATAACAAGTTCAAACAGGTGCCATTAATACAGGTAACGAGTGGAGGACAGAGGAGCCTCTTAAAGAAGAAGTTACAGGTCTGTGAGAGCCAGAAATCTTGCTTGTTTGTAGGTGACCAAATACTTATTTTCCACCATAATTTGCAAATAAATTCATTAAAAATCCTACAATGAGATTTCCTGGATTTTTTTTCCTCATTTTGTCTGTCATAGTTGAAGTGTACCTATGATGAAAATTACAGGCCTCTCTCATCTTTTTAAGTGGGAGAACTTGCACAATTGGTGGCTGACTAAATACTTTTTTGCCCCACTGTATGTGTGTTTTTGTCTGGTCTAGGGTTTTTGTATGTCTAGGTTGTGTGTGTAGTCTAGGCTGTGTGTGTAGTCTAGGCATACGTAGGTCTATGGTGGCCTGGATTGGTTCCCAATCAGAGGCAGCTGTTTTTCGTTGTCTCTGATTGGGGATCCTATTTAGGTTGCCATTTTCCAGTTTGGTTTGTGGGTGATTGTCTATGTGATGTTGCATGTCTGCACTCGTTATATTTAGCGTCACGGTCGGGTTGTTATTTTTGTATTAGTTTGTTTATTGTTCTTCGTTTTCAGTAAAGAAGATGTATCCACATCACGCTGCGCTTTGGTCTCCTTCGTATGATGAACGTGACACCTGTACCATGTCAGATATAGAGTTGAAATGTATTAAATGTAGAGTTGAGACTGAAATATAACAAAACCTTTTCATATAGAAACACCAGATTTTCGGCGGGTTTATTTAAATCATTTGTATTAATTATGAAATTATTAAAAACATTAATAACATTCCACCCATGAGGCCACTAGAGGGCTATTTGGTCATTTGACTGCAGGATATGGCTACCTGTACCATACACAATTATCTGTAAGGTCCCTCAGACGAGCACTGAATTTCAAACACAGATTCAACCATAAAAACCAGGGTGGTTTTCCACGGCCTCGTAAAGAAGGGCACCTATTGGTAGATGGGTAAAAAAAGCAGACATTGAATATCCCTTTGAGCATGGTGAAGTTATTATTAACACTTTGAATGGTGTTCAATACAGGAATAGGAGTGGTTGTCTTGCTAATTGCCTATAATTTCCACCTTTTGTCTATTCCATTTGCACAACAGCATGTGAAATTTATTGTCAATCAGTGTTGCTTCCTAAGTGGACAGTTTGATTTCACAGAAGTGTGATTGACTTGGAGTTACATTGTGTTGTTTAAGTGTTCCCTTTATTTTTTTGAGCAGTGTATTTATTTCAATTGACTGATTTCCTTAAACGAACTGTAACTCAGTAAAATATTTGAAATTGTTGCATGTTGCGTTTACGTTTTTGTTCAGTGTACTTTCTGAAGGCATTGTATTTGGGATTTTTACCATTGAAGACCATAACATTTAAACCATTAGAACTGCTGTAGCCTATTGGTTTGCTTGTTCAAAAGGAATGGTCTAACTAATACAAACCTTTATTGAAGGGAATAAACAACACACACTTGGGCCATTTCCCAGATACAGCTTAAGCCTTAGGCAGTCAACCCAACACTAGCAGATCTCTGTTGGTGTGTGGGCACACAAAAAAAGGTGCTATCTAGAACCTAAAAGGGTTCTTCGGCTATCCCCATAAGATAACTCTTTGAAGAACCATTTTGGGTTTCATGTCGGGTTCTACACGAAACCCAAAAAGGTTCTACCTGAAACCAAAAAGGGTTCTACCTGGAAACAAAAAGGGTTATCCTACAGGGACAGCCAAAAAACCCTTTTGGAAATATTTTTTCTAAGAGTGCAGCTAGTTACACAGATTGACTTCATTGAGCAGATTAGATTCAAGAGAAGGAAAGTTTGTATGTGTTTGAATTGCTTTCATGGAGGACTGGCTTGAATTGAACGGATGATCACACCATTTATTTCCATCTTGAGCAAAAGCTATGGGTTTTCTACCCAAAGTTGCAAAGGGTTCCATTTAATACATGGATAAAAGGGTGTGGCAGTAATAGCAGAACAGCAGCATCTAGTGGGCAAAACCTGGTACTAATTCACTAAGAATACATTACATAGTATGAATAAACAATACTCCAAGCCACAGCTTCATATAACTTGTCAAACATAGAGAACTGATACTGTTTACTGGCCGTTGGGGTGGGCTTGGTGTGGAGTTGGGGCGTCCGCAGGTGGCTTTCGACCATTTATTTGGATCCCTGAGATCTTAGTCATTGTTAAGATGTGGTTTGTTCCAAATCGGATGTTGAGTACTATATTTAATGAATATTAAACAGTGCCTTCAGAAGGTATTCACACCCCTTGACTTTTTCCACATTTTGTTCTATTACAAAGTGGGATTAAAAGTGATTTTCAATTGTAATTTTTTGTCAATGATTTACACAAAATACTCTGTAATGTCAATACATGTTAGAATCACCTTTCACAGCTATAACAGCTGTGCGTCGTTCTGATTAAGTCTGGAAGAGCTTTGCACTCCTGGATTGTACCATATTTGTCCATTATTCTTTAAAATATTCTTCAAACTTGGTTGTTGATCATTGCTTGACAGCCATTTTTAACTCTTGCCATATATTTACCGATTTAAGTCAAAACTGTAACTAGGCCACTCAGGACCATTCAATGTCGTCTTGGTAAGCAACTCCAGTGTATATTTGGCCTTTGTCACACCCTGATCTGTTTCACCTGTCTTGTGCTTGTCTCCACCCCCCACCAGGTATCTTCCATTTGTCCCCATTATCCCCTGTGTATTTATACCAGTGTTTTCTATTTGTCTGTTTCCAGTTCGTCTTGTCTCGTCAAGCCTACCATCATGTTTTTCTGTACTCCTGTTTTTCTGGTCCCTGTTTTCCAGTCCTCCTGGTTCTGACCATTGCTGCCTGCCCTGACCCTGAGCCTGCCTGCCATACCATTCTGCCTTCCCTGACCTCGAGCCTGTCTGCCGTCCTTTACCCATCTGACTCTGACCCGGTTTACGAACTTCTGCCTGTCCTCAACCTGCCTCTTGCCTGCCCCTTGCCTATTAATAAATATCAGAGACTCGAACCATCTGCCTCCTGTGTCTGCATATTGGTCTCATCCTGTGATGTTATAGCCTTGTGTTATAGGTAATTGTCCTGCTGAAAGGTGAATTTGTCTCCCAGTGTATGTTGGAAAGCAGACTGAACCAAGTTTTTCTCTAGGATTTTGCTATGCTTAGCTTTATTCCATTTCTTTTTATCAAAAATAACTTCTGAGTCCTTGCCAATGACAAGCATACCCATAACATGATGCAGACACTACCATGATTGAAACTATGAAGAGGTACTCAGTGATGTGTTGTGTTGGATTTGCCCAAAACATGACGCTTTGTATTCAGGAAAATGTCATTTATTTGCCAAATGTTTTGCAGTATTACTTTAGTACCTTATTGCAAACAGGATCCATGTTTTGGAATATTTTTATTCTTTACAGGCTTCCTCCTTTTCAATCTGTAATTTATATTAGTTGATCCTTCCTCAGTTATGTCCTACCACAGCCATTAAACTCAGTAACTGTTTTAAAATCACCATTGGCCTCATGGTGAAATCCCTGAGCGGTTTCCTTCCTCTATGGCAACTGAGTTAGGAAGAACTCCTGTATCTTTGTAGTGACTGGGTGTATTGATACACCATCCAAAGTGTAATTAATGACTGCTCAAAGGGATATTCAATGTCTGTTTTTTGTTTTGTTACCGCCCTACCAATAGGTGCTCTTTGCGAACCATTGGAAAAGCTCCCTGGTCTTTGTGGTTGAATCTGTGCTTGAAATTCACTGATCGACTGAGGAACCTTACAAATACTTGTATGTGTGGGGCACAGAGATGGGGTAGTAATTGAAAATCATGTTTAACACTATTGTTATTGAATCCATGCAACTTATTATGTGACTTGTTAAGCACATTTATACTCCTGAACTTATTGAGGCTTGCCATAACAAAAGGGTTGAATACTTATTGACTTGAGACATTTCAGCTTTTCATTTTGAATGAATTTTTCAATCATTTCTAATAACAGACTGACATTTTGACCTTATTGGGGTATTGTGTGTAGATCAGTGACACAAAATATAAATGTAATCAATTTTCAATTCAGACTGTAACACAACAAATGCAGAAAAGTCAAGGGGTGTGTGAACTTTCTGAAGGCACTGTATGAATCATATAAATTGAACTGTCCGAATTTGTTAAGAGTTAAAATTGTCTTTCAACAAAATAACATTGCAGGAATGCTTACCTTATATTTTTCTAACTACATAAACCATTTAAAAACAATCTGAGATGGTGGGTGTCTTGCTGAAATGAAATGGAACGACCCGCATTGATGAATTTATAATCCACTCTGGGAGGTCCTTGAGGTATAGATCTGAGTGGGAGTGAGTGAATTAAGTTCCATAAATGACCTGTTTTCATTTCCCCCCTACCTCTTTCTTCTATTTATCAAGAGGGCAACTCTCTATGTGGTCAGGTCATGGTTGAAGGAATGCATCCACCCAACAGACAGAGGCCTTTTGTAGTGGGTTGGCTGTTTTTGAGACTGATTTGTTGAGCAAATGAATGCTTCATCTGCAATCGCTAGAGCTCAATGTGGGTCCGTGTGGCAGCCTATAGTATATCTGTCTTCCTCCCACAGTTCCATGACTCTGAGTGACAATGGAAAATGACATGAAGTCATCCAACTTCCACTCCCAGTAAGCCCGGAGAGTTTGGAACCTGTGTAGAAATGTGGAGTCAAAATGATTTTGCAGCGAGGTGAATCTAATCTGCCTGTAGATATAACCCATCATCCTTAGCAATAGCAACAGCACAAGCAGCATGTTGCAATTGTTTTGACAAGGTTGTTGCATGTAACTTGTAACCAGTAGATCCATGTGTTTGCAGTCGCCTGTGACATACCAGTGAAAAATCCTATCCACCAATATATTAATGTGCTGAAACAATATTGTGTAACTGAGTTTCCATTGGTTTTACGTACCACATAGGAGCTGCATCCAGGCACAAGTCTTGTAGACGGTAGCGGTGTTGCAGAAGAAGAAGAGCGCCATGCAGGCGATGCAGCCCAGAATCAGCACCATGGACAGAAACACGAAGACCGACGCCGATTTGAAGGCGCCGGAGGGGATGGAGCTGAACTCGGCGAAGCTTCCGGTGCAGGTGAGCTCTCGGTTGGGCGGTCCTCTTCCAACGCACTGGTGAAACAAGCCGAAGTAACCCACCTGCGGCGTGCTCACACTGTCCCCGATCCAGTAGGGCTGAATGAAGACCACCACGTTGATGATGGCAAAGCATATGGTGAATATCGCCCAGAGTACCCCGATGGCGCGGGAGTTCCGCATGTAATTATCATGGTAAATCTTGGCGGCTTCTTGTGAAGGCAACATGTTTTCCACTATACTGTAGCTTTCTTTTCGTTATTTTAATGACTCACTCAGTCTTTGCGCGTCTCCGTTTGTGAAAGCTGTGATTGTAAATTTGGTAGCAGTGTAGCTATTCAGAATAAATCTATTATTAAAATACGTTGATTAATTATTATTATTGACTAGCCTTTATTTATTTTTGGCTACCATATCATTGTAGATTCATCCTGCGAACCTACAAGCCTACACATATATACATGTATGTATAATACTGGTAATTAATAATGTATCGTTCCTTAGAAAAGAGAAGTGGAGTCCGAAATAGGATATTTCACGGTAAAACGGTTTTGCAATATCCTCAACCAATGCTATCTTAAAAAGATGTCCTTTAGTATCCTCATCCAAGCCCACCAGAAATGATAAGCTGTTGCCTAGTGCCAGTGGTGGATCCCCCGTTTACGTGTAGCATCTGAGGCACCCGTGGAGGGCTTCTTTGAGCTGGAGATATTGGTGCACAGTCCCTAATTATAGAATTTACATCCAATTTGAGAAAATGAAAACGTCAACTATGACCAGTCCGAGCTCGCGAAAACGACCTCCTCCGCCGCCACTCCATTATTGGGATTTTCCCTATTTGTCTCGCGCCCTCTTCCTGCCTCTCCCCTCGTCGTCCTGTCTCTCCGTGGATCTCTCGCGCGCTCTCAGAAGACGCTGAGCACTGTTGATTGCGGCGCGTTCACGTACCGCACAATAACCAACAGAGATTTGCATGAAAAATGGTATTCTCCCCTCCTTATTCTTTTACTACAATTATAACGATTGTTTGTGTGCAGATTTAGGTTAACCATTTTGATTAGACATAGGCCTACGCACAGAAGACAGAATGTTTATTTTCTAAAGATGATCCCACTAAAGATCAGCAAGTAATATGGGAATTGATTGAATTGAATGTTGTTTTAATCTTGTTGGTGATTGAATAGTTGTTTTCTCTCAAATCGAAATCTGGCACTAACATTTTCATGAATATCTAGGTCAAGAGATCATGCCTCAGTAGACCTACACAGAGGGGTTGATAAGAGAATCACACAATAATTTGAATCTTTGTGTTAGGAAAAGCCTAGAATGTCTTTTTTATTATTATTTTTTATTTAACTAGGCAAGTCAGTTAAGAACAAATTCTTATTTTCAATGACAGCCTAGGAACAGTGGGTTAACTGCCTTTTTCAGGGGGAGAACGATAGATTTTTACCTTGTCAGCTCTGGGATTCAATCTTGCATCCTTATGGTTACTAGTCCAACGCTCTAACCACTAGGCTACCTGCCGTCCCACAAAAATTGGTCAGAGGCGCCCCCTTCTGAGACAGCACACACACGGTTTATTAACAAACAAACAGGACATAGCCAATGGAGTTCCACTGCACCGTACACACACACACACACACACACACACACACACACACACACACACACACACACACACACACACACACACACACACACACACACACACACACACACACACACACACACACACACACATACACACACACAGGGGAATAACAGAGTAACGGAGTTTCCAGTGTGAAGCTTTGCTAGCCAGTGTGAGAGAGGCCTGCAGCACAGCAGTTGATTTAAAGGACAGGACACAGAGTGGTGGGATGCCTTCATCCTTCACAGAGGTTGTTACTACTTTTGTGCATAGCATGCACTGAGAGATCCGACTGCAACACACACTTGTGTTTCTGTGCCACTGTGCACCATACAACATTTAACAGCATCTAATATGAGATATTGTCTGTATATATATGTTTTTGGTACATTTGTGTGTGCTGTGCTCAGGTTTTTGTCTTGAGTGTCAGTGTTATTATGTATGTGCGTGTTTATCCTTGAGTTATCTGTGAACTATATTTGTGTGTCTTTACGTTTGTCTGTGGCTACTCTGGGGTCTCTAGCTACATCTGAAACACGTTCCCTCAGTGTGAATTCACACTAGTCTTGACATACGCTGCCATCTGCTGGATATAAAACGAATTGCAAGAATATTGTGTCTCACAGAGATACAAAAAAGAGGCGCTTGTGTTTTATAAAACCAGGGGGCAGTATTTCATAACATCTATTTCAGTAAATGTCTGGTAACAATTGGTTTAATCTCGACAACAAGAACCGAATCTGCAGCTTGATTTTGTTACGGCTGTGATCAGAGTCTGAAATTTGTCTGGTATCTTTTCTTTAATTGTTCATGACTCAGACTGAACTGCTTGATGGAAGAAAAAGTTAGTACAACAAAAGCAAGGGCATGTTGTCTTTATGCATGACAGAAGTAAGGAACCGTTAGATAACGTCCAATCTCGATTTTTTTTGCTGTACAAATGGAGCTGTAGACTCTTTCCTCATACCACTTCTGACCTTAAGCTCTGAAACAATATTACTTCCAAGAAACCAGCCATCAGAATATTGCTTCCTCTAAGGCAGCATTCAGGCAGCCATCCTAATAATGTATCATACATTGCTCACTTTCCTCAAAATCACAGTCAAGTTTCTGTAGTTCGGACAACAGAAGGCATGGTGAGTCATTGTTATCCATGTGTTTGACTATGCCAGTCCAGATGCTGTCTGATAGGATAGTGATGTTGGTTGATGCCGAATCTGAAGTGTCAGAGGTAGGCACGCTATCAGACACGTTGTCTTGTTGCCTTATTCCCATGCAGTCCCCTCCAACTCTTATGTGCCCTAGTGTAACCGATGTGAAATGGCTAGCTAGTTAGCGGTGGTGCGCGCTAATAGCGTTTCAATCGGTGACGTCACTTGCTTTGAGACCTTGAAGTAGTGGTTCCCCTTGCTCTGCAAGGGCCGTGGCTTTTGTGGAGCGATGGGTAACGATGCTTCGTGGGTGACTGTTGTTGATGTGTGCAGAGGGTCCCTGGTTCGCGCCCGGGTCGGGGCGAGGGGACGGACTAAAGTTATACTGTTACACTAGAACTGGTGCCTGATTTCAGAAACAACCCACAGTAGATCTGAGATCATCTAGACACTTGGGCTGTCTGCATTCCCCCCCAGAGATGTGCACTGCGTCTCAGATTACTTGTATGGTATGGAACACCAATGTAAAAAGGTAATTGATTGTAGATATATATATACTGTATATACCGTCAAAGGTTTCAGAGTCCATTTCAGTATCATGCTGTGAATTGCATCAGATCATTCTAGAAATGGATCATAGTACAAACTTGTTGTCAGTGATGTATTGGGGGAAACAAAGGCATCTTGAGTCCGTGCTTAGAGGACTTGTGTGGACATTTGCATCTAGCTTCTGTGTGGCAGTGCCTGTGGCACTTGATGGGACCTGACCAGCATTTTCAATCTGATGAATAAATGAGGTAAAGTCAGGAAAGCACCCAACAGAACCCAGTGCAGCCAATAGAACTTTGTGTTTGTACATTACTTCATTAACTCTGATTCACGAGCTCCACTCTCCTAACTTAGTCCTTGTCATTATACTATTCATGCCTGATTGCACTTTACCTTGTTTTGTGTGTGTGTGTCTGTGTGTCTGTGTGTGTGTGCTTCATTATCTACCCTGTGGAGATTGTAGTGGAGTGCCCTATTTTGAGCATCCAAACTGGCCTAAAGGGTACTAGAAATTAAGCTGTATTAAAGCCCTAAAACATCTGTGGGTTATTGTTTGGGCACAGTTTTTGTGATATAATGTGATGACTAGTAACTGTAATGTGCTCCAGGCTATCCTCTGACAACTGCCCATGTTGCCATTATGATATCATTTGACCTCAGCAAGACTTGTGTGGTTGCATTGTACGAGTGCACAGGACGATGAGGACAATAAGGACCAGGGATAGTCTTTCTCCCTGCTGTCTCGATAGGGAATTAGGCTTCTTTGGAACATGGTTTACCTCCTCTATCAGGGTTAGGAACTAGCTGGTGCATTGGCATCTCAAGGGTATAAAGACACTGCACGTCCTTTGTTTGCAGTGTAATGACAGTAACTTTCAGCCCATGCGTTTTCTCTTCCCTGGCTAGCCCCTGGTCTGTGACAGGAAAACTAAACAGGAATTCACCCTGAGGGCAATTAAGTATTCCAGCAGCCAGTGAGGCCAAAGCAGAGTTTATCATTCTTTCACCCAGAAGATATAGAGGCTCCCCAAAAAGAGAGGAGTGGAAAATGGGCAGATAATTATTCTCTCTCTCTCTCTCTCTCTCTCTCTCTCTCTCTCTCTCTCTCTCTCTCTCTCCTCTCTCTCTCTCTCTCTCTCTCCTCTCTCTCTCTCTCTCTCTCTCTCTCTCTCTCTCTCTCTCTCTCTCTCTCTCTCTCTCTCTATCTCTCTCCCCATCTCTGTCTCTCTCTGTGTCTCTCTCTCTCTCACGGGTGACAATTCAAATACAGGTCAAAAGAATACATTATTCACTCTGCAGAATATTTTTAGTAGCGCACTGTTGACTTTGGAATGATTTATTTGTGCCTGATGATTAAAACATGTGCATTTCAGGGAAGTATGGGCAGAAATCCCAGGTCAAAGAGAAAGCATAGGATCTCCTGGGATAGATATTTATATTTATATAAATGTATTGACTTGCTACATCTCCTTTTGCAAGCTTATGGAAAACACTTGCACGTGCATGCACTTATCCACACACACATGCACACGAGCACACGAGCACACTCGCACATACACAAACACACACGCACATACAAACGCAACGCAATACATTTTTCAGAAACAGCAAAAAAGGGGCCTACTAATAAACTAAATGGAATCCTCCTCATCAATTCGGCAACCACACACACACACACACACACACACACACACACACACACACACACACACACACACACACACACACACACACACACACACACACACACACACACACACACACACACTGCATACATTACCGTAGAGGATCAAAGAGCACTTTTACAGTAACACAGGTAGAACAAAAAAACATGTTAACACAGGGAAAAACAAAACGCCCCTGGTACTGAATGAATGGGGGTTTAAAGTGAGGAAGACATCTCCCTGAAGGGGACCAGAAGAATAAGATCCTCATAATGAGCTGCCTCTTTTGTTATATAACATCTCATACGAGGCTGACGCACATCCAACACCACAGAGAGGGGGGGGGGGGGGGGGGGGGGGGGGGGGGGACACGTGGGCTATCAAACGCAGTGGCTCAGTGCCATGATTGTGGACTACAGGAAAAGGAGGACCCCATTCTCATCAACGGGGCTGTAGTGGAGCAGGTTGAGAGCTTCAAGTTCCTTGGTGTTCCCCCCCCCCCCCCATACCCCCCCCCCTTTTACGCTGCTGCTAATCTCTGTTATTAAAGTGACTATACATAGATAATAACTCTACCTACATGTACATATCTCAATTACCTCGACTAACCGGTGCCCCCGAACATTGACTCTGTACCGGTACCCCTTGTATATAGCCCCGCTATTGTTATTTTACTGCTGCTCTTTAAATATTTGTTCGTTTTATTTCTTTTTTTTCCTTAACTGCATTGTTGGTTAAGGGCTTGTAAGTAAGCATTTCACTGTAAGGTCTACACTTGTTGTATTTGGCGCATGTGACAAATAAAATGTATTTTGATTTGATGTTCAAACCCCCCTGGTAGCCTACAGCTCAAAAGTATGACCACGGGTGAAGGGAATCCCATTATACAACAAGTTGTTAGTTCAGAGCTTCTCATCTCATCCAGCGTATGTGGAAGCAGATCCGCATTTGGTTTCATTCTGTTCCACTCTCCATGGGGTCGACGCTTGAACTGGTTTTCTATCTGATTAGAGGTCAACTTAATTGAACATGAAACCATGAATGCTTGTTGGTACCATTCAGTAATATACAGCACTAAAGCTTGTTCCTGCTATTATATTCACGGCTCTTCTACCTTTGCATTAAAGTTGGATAAACACCTGTATATTGTCTGGCCTCATGTGATTAATAAAATACTACAATGTACATTTCCTGTAGAAACTGCTGATTCGTTTTTGTCAGCCTCTCAGCCCCAGGACCTTGTGCAGGGACGGAAACAATAGAAGAGCCCTGATGTAACTTACAGTTCAATTTCATTCAAAAACTGTATTTTGGTCTTTTTTTCACAAGTCGAGTGTTGATTCAGTTTCAAAATGTTTTGCATGTCAGCAGTCAAGTTATCAAGATTATTGGACTTTTAAGAAGCAGGGTGTCACCAGACACGCAGAACGCATCATCATAATGATGAGACTAGTGACATTTTGCTTCTTAAAAGTCCAATATCTTGATAACTTGATAACTGACTGCTGACATGCAAAACATTTTGGGACTGTGTCAACAGTGGACTAATGAAAAATAAATACCAAAAGATTGTTTTTGAGTGAAATGTCTCTTTAAAAGGAATATAGTATGCTGCTGCAGGAGTAGCTAGTTGTAAACTGAGTAGAGCGGAGCAGAGCGCCAGACCGTGTAATGCTTAGTTCTGTTTAATATTTCAGGGAGACAGGGTCAGGACATGAGTGAGAGATGAGTTGATGGAGGTCCTATGGGAGATGGGGTGTAGAGTTAGAAACCACTGGCCTGTAGAAATCAGGCTTTCCTCTTTTAGGTCATGTGCTATTATTTTGGAGGGACACATAACAATTAGCATATCTTGTATTTCTGGGAGACCAGCTATCGTATGCACTTGCATGGCCTTACAGTGGCAATGAAAAGTATGTGAACCCTTTGGAATTACCTGTATTTCTGCCTAAAATGGTCATCAAATTTAATCTGATCTTCATCTAAGTCACAACAATAAACCAATATAGTGTGCTTAAACTAATAACACAAAAATTATTGTATTTTTCTTGTCTATATTGAATACATAATTTAAACATTCACAGTGTAGGATGGAAAAAGTATGTGAACCCCTAGGCTAATGACTTCTCCAAAAGCTAATTGGAGTCAGGAGTCAGCTAACCTGGAGTCCAATCAATGAGACGAGATTGGAGATGTTGGTTAGAGCTGCCTTGCCCTATAAAAAACACTCACAAAATGTGAGTTTGCTATTCACAAGAAGCATTGCCTGATGTGAACCATGCCTCGAAAAAAAGAGATCTCAGAAGACATAAGATTAAGAATTGTTGACTTGCATAAAGCTGGAAAGGGTTACAAAAGTATCTCTAAAATCCTTGATGTTCATCAGTCCACGGTAAGACGAATTGTCTATAAATGGAGAAAGTTCAGCTCTGTTGCTACTCTCCCTAGTAGTGGCCGTCCTGCAAAGATGACTGCACGAGCACAGTGCAGAATGCTCAATGAGGTAAAGAAGAATCCTAGAGTGTCAGCTAAAGACTTACAGAAATCTCTGGAACATGCTAACGTCTCTGTTGACGAGTCTACGATACGTAAAACACGAAACAAGAATGGTGTTCATGGGAGGACACCACGGAAGAAGCCACATTGCTGCACGTCTGAAGTTTGCAAAAGTGCACCTGGATGTTCCACAGCGCTACTGGCAAAATATTCTGTGGACAGATGAAACTACAGTTGAGTTGTTTTGGAAGGAACACAAACACTATGTGTGGAGAAAAAAAGGCACAGCACACTAACATCAAAACCTCATCCCAACTGTAAAAGTATGGTGGAGGGAGCATCATGGTTTGGGGCTTCTTTGCTGCGTCAGAGCCTGGACAGCTTGCTATCATCGACGGAAAAATAAATGTCCAAGTTTATCAAGACATTTTGCAGGAGAATGTCTTAATAAACACCTTCTGGAGTGGCCCAGTCAGAGTCCTGACCTCAACCCGATTGAGATGCTGTGGCATGACCTTGAGAGCAGTTCACACCAGACATCCCAAGAATATTGCTGAACTGAAACTGTTTTGTAAATAGAAATGGTCCAAAATTCCTCCTGAACGTTGTGCAGGTCTGATCCGCAACTACAGAAAACGTTTGGTTGAGGTTATTGCTGCCAAAGGAGGGTCAACCAGTTATTAAACCCAAGGATTCACATACTTTCCCCACAATGCACAGTGAATGTTTACATGGTGTGTTCAATAAAGACATGAAAACGTATAATTGCTTGTGTGTTATTAGTTTAAGCAGACTGTGGTTGTCTATTGTTGTGACCTATATGAAGATCAGATCACATTTTATGACCAATTTATGCAGAAATCCAGGTATTTCCAAAGAGTTCACATACTTTTTCTTGCCACTGTCTGTCTTTTTCCATTTTGGTCAGTATGCTATCCATTCCTCTCTCGATGTGTTTGGGATGGAGTGTGTGATTGATTTCTCCTCCTTCTGTCTAACACAGTTGCAGGGCACCAGCGAAATGACAGAGGGTCTAAACTTATCGATTCCACCTGGGCTTTTCCGGTACTCATTAAGAAAAACGAGACATGTGTCTTGGGGGTGTTATTCTATGTGGGTGTGTTATGTTTGCTATTTCGTATACTGGCAGTAATGTCATTTGTCCCTCTTCAGTCACCGTCCAGAACAGGCCACCGCAAAGATGGTGGATAAATGAAGATGTCCCACTCAGGCTGTTTACCATTGGGGGAAAAAATAGCCAGTTCCGGTCTGCTTAACAGGGTTGCTCTCCCAGAAGCACCAATGCATTAGCAGCTGGGTCTGGTCTTCTTAGTTCATTGACTCTATATGAACCAGAAAAATTGAGGGAGAGATGTCTCGCTTCTTCTTCCGTTTCTGGCTCCGTACTGAATGGCTTAGCAACCGCGTGACCCAGCATGACAAACTTGAACGTTGTTAGTCAGGGGATCCTGCTTCGAGCGTACTGCATTTCCTGCTTTCTAGATGTAGCTACTGTATCTTTGATGAAGGTTGTGTTTGTGCTAACGTTAGCACACGAATGTGAGGATATTTCAGTTGGAGAAAAAACCCAAGCCGTATATGAAAAATGAATCCCGTTCTTTCAACATAACATTTGCGACAAAGTCTTGCATACATTGTTGTCTAGAAAAGTCTGAGGCGCTTCATGCTAATGGTTAGTTCGGCTGTCGGTAAATAAATTACGTTTGAGGTTGATTCTGGTGAGCGATTGGATAGTGTGCACTGCAGCACACCGGGCAGCTGTGATCCGGATGATTTGATTACTGCCAGCCGTGATTAGAATGTACCAGGCAGTGGTCCCGTGTGGGCAGGATTGAAATCAAAACCCAACCGTCATTAAGTTGTGACATCCTCAGGTCCACAAATCTCACAAAACTCTGTTTTGGAATATATTGACTTTATGAAATGATCCTACATACACATGTTAGTACATTTTGGCACAGAAATAAACTTTTGGGACGAATATTGATGCAACATAGGCCGTATTCAACCAGAGAAGTTGTTTTTGCGTTCAGTTGCACTTTAAAGGAGCATTCGCCGGAGACAGAGTGGAGCAAGACAGGCAGTTCAGAGATCCTGTCATATAAACTCACTAAGAAAAACAGAGAAAAGATGTGTATTCGTTTTCTGTCTCTCGTCATCCAACTTTTCTGTCCACGATGTAACTGCAGTAGGGATAATGAGACAACAGTACAGTTTATGGTTTTGTATAGTACAACATATAACATTGAGCTCTCCTGACTGAAGAGGAGAACCATGATGGTACTTCCCATGAAGAAGGTCATGGGCACTGAGAGGAGCAGCTGGTCCTCTTTGTCCTCTTCCCAGGGCCGGCCCGCTGTTGGCACCACGCTCTGCCAAAGCACTATGCCACGGCCCAGGATACAGCAGCTGATTAAACTATCATCTCTTCAGTGGTGAGAGCATTAGCTCCATAGCCAACACCATCAGGCCACTCACCTGTACACAGGGTAGCAGATGCAGCCTCATCGCAAGGCTATACCCTGTGTCGAGTTGGAGCTGATCCAGCAGCCACTGGGAATGGGAAAGGGCCTCAATTGCAAATACATACAGTGCCTTCAGATTCAACCACAAAGACTAGGGAGGTTTTCCAATGCCTCGCACAGAAGAGCACCTATTGGTAGATGAGTTAAAAAAGTCGATATTCAATATACCAGTCACTACAAAGATACAGGCATCGTTCCTAACTTAGTTGCCGGAGAGGAAGGAAACCGCTCAGGGATTTCACCATGAGGCCAATGGTGACTTTAGCAACAAGATACTAAAATAATACTGCAACAAATGTGGCAAAGCAATTTACTCTTTGTCCTGATTACAAAGTGTTATGTTTGGGTCAAATCCAATACAACACAATACTGAGTACCACTCCATATTTTCAAACATAGTGGTGGCTGCATCATGTTATGGGTATTCTTGTAATCGTTAAGGACTGGGGAGTTTTTCAGGATAAAAAAGAAGCGGAATGGAGCTAAGCACAGGCAAAATCCTAGAGGAAAACCTGGTTCAGTCTGCTTTCCACCAAACACTGGGAGATGAATTCCCCTTTCAGTGGGACAATAAACTAAAACACAAGGCCACATCAACACTGAAGTTGTTGACCAAGAAGACAGTGAATGTTCCTGAATGGCCGACTTACTGTTTTGACTTGGCAAGACCTGAAAATGGTTGTCTAGCAATGATCAACAACCAATTTGACAGCGCTTGAAGAACTTTGAAAAGAATAATGTGCAAATGTTGCACAGTCTAGGTGTGAAAAGCTTTAGAGACTTACCCAGAAAGACTCACATCTGTAATTACTGCAAAAGATGATTCTAACATGTATTGAATAAGGGTTGAATACTTATCTAATCAGGATATGTTTTATTTTTATATATACTGTATATATTTATTTTTACAAATGTTAAAAATTTTCTTCCACTTTGACATTACAGAGTTTTTTGTGTAGATCGTTGACAAAAAAAATACAATTAAATCGATTTTAATTCCGCTTTATGTGTGTACTTCTGGATGAATACCAGCATTGATAGCTGCATTCATGTTTTTTCTAATTTCATAAAAGTGCATAGTGAGTGTCCTGTCATCCTAAGAGTATGGAAATAGTATTTCATGGATTCTCTGTTCCTCCATCTTGCTGATGGTTGAACATTCTTCCAACCAAACAAACTGACTCTGCAGATCAGAAAGGAGAGTGGACAGATGAAGAAAACAACAATACAAACAGAAAGAACTGCTGATATTTTTCTGCTCTCAGTCTGCTGACTGTTGAGGTATTCTTACTCCCACACGTTTGTGCATATCTCATGAGTCGTTCCACCTCAAAAGCACAAGGAAGAGGTTCGACACCCACCATCTCAGATTGTTCTGAAAACGTTTCTGTAGTTAGACACAGATAAGATTAGTATCCCTGAATCATTATTTTGTTGAAAGTTTATTTGAACTTTGAGAAATTAAGCTTATTGATTGCACCCAAATTGGCCATTTCAATTCATAGGATTCATATCATATTCAATAAATATAGTACCCAACATCCGATTTGGACCAAACATTTTCTTAACAATGACTAATACGATGTCATGTATTCTCTGGGAATTTTGTGATGCTTTTTTCCCCTCTGTTCAGAGAAATTAGCCATTCAAGTATGAATGCGTTTCCCTCCATAAATCACTGTGAAAGTACCAGGTTTTGCACACTATATGCTGCTCTTCCGGCTGTTACTGCCACACAATTTTATACATTTTTCTGGTCTCTTGTATTTATTAAATTGATCACAATATTATTTTTCAACTTTGGGTAGAAAACCAATAGCTTTTGCTCATGATGAAAATACATTGGTCATCCGCACAAGTCAAGCCAGTCCTCCATGAAAGCAATTCAGTTTGTCATTCTCTCAGCAACCTAATGCTTTAACCCAACTCTTCTCGAATAGTCCAACAAATGACAGCTCTCTGAGAGGGCTATCCCTATGATGCAATTATCATATTAAGACTTTTCCTACAAGACCAAAAATGTGATGGAGAAATGGGCTAGTGACTAAAATGTTGTGAAAACCCAAATAAAACAATTATAAACCATTACATAGTACGTGTTCATTCTCTTTATTTATTTAACGAACACCGACAACAACAAAACAAAATACGAACGTGACGTTCTGCAGGGCAAAATACCAACCAATGCAAAAATAAGAACCCACAAATGAAAGAGGGAAAAAGGACTACCTAAGTATGATTCCCAATCAGAGACAACGATAGACAGCTGCCTCTGATTGGGAACCACACTCGACCAAAAACAAAGAAATAGAAAACATAGAAATAAAGAAACTAGAATGCCCACCCTAGTCACACCCTGGCCTAACCAAAATAGAGAATAAAAGCCTCTCTATGGCCAGGGCGTGACAAGCAGTCTTATGTTTTTCCCTAAAATGATTAGAAAACATCTCCCATATGTTGTTTGATGAGTGAAATGTACCATTAAACCCAATACATTCCATTACCATTACAGTGCTTTCAGAAAATATTCACACCCCTTGACTTTTTCCACATTTTGTTGTCTTAATTTAATCCATTTAAATGATTTCTGTGAGCATTTGTTTTGTCACTGGCCTACACACAATACCCCATAATGTCAAAGCGAATGATGTTTTTCTACATTTTTACAAATTAATAAAAAATGAAAAGCTGAAATGTATTGAGTCAATAAGTATTCAACCCCTTTGTTATGGCAGTAGTAAGTAAGTTCAGGAGTAAAAATGTGCTTAATAAGTCATATAATAAGTTGTCTGGATTCACTCTGTGTGCAATAATAGTGTTGAACCTTTTCCTCCAGTGGGCTAAATCAGGCTCACACAGAGCTCATGGGACTATGAAGTTGTTGTGAATTGTGACAATGGCTCGAATTGGCTTGTGTTTTAAAATGGAGGCAGATGTCCGAAGGTGGGACCAGATGTGTTTTAACGATGGTGTGCTCTACACCTTTTTAGCACGTTCATATTAGAAGTATTACACGCTCATATAAAAAAGATGACTGCTATGGTGTGTGGTCATCCACACCCCCTCCCAAAATGGCTGCTGTGCCACGCAGTTGACACCCAAAATAAATACAAGGCTTTAAAAAAAACGTTTTGTGTGTTTCCTGAAGATTTCTTGCATAGTCTTACTATTATTTTTGAAAAGAGTGTTTCTTGGTAGTCTTAGTCACATCTACTTTGAAACAAAAGTATACACCTCACACACATGATTATGTGCTTAAAAATATAAGACACCTGTTGTCACGCCCTGACCTTAGTTATCTTTGTTTTCTTTATTATTTTGTTTAGGTCAGGGTGTGACAAGGGTGGTACAGTGGGGCAAAAAAGTATTTAGTCAGCCACCAATTGTGCATGTTCTCCCACTTAAAAAGATGAGAGAGGCCTGTAATTTTCATCATAGGTACACCTCAACTATGACAGGCAAAAGGAGAAAAAGAAATCCAGAAAATCACATTGTAGGATTTTTAATGAATTTATTTGCAAATTATGGTGGAAAATAAGTATTTGGTCAATAACAAAAGTTTATCTCAATACTTTGTTATATACCCTTTGTTGGCAATGACAGAGGTCAAACGTTTTCTGTAAGTCTTCACAAGGTTTTCACACACTGTTGCTGGTATTTTGGCCCATTCCTCCATGCAGATCTCCTCTAGAGCAGTGATGTTTTGGGGCTGTTGCTGGGCAACATGGACTTTCAACTCCCTCCAAAGATTTTCTATGGGGTTGAGATCTGGAGACTGGCTAGGCCACTCCAGGACCTTGAAATGCTTCTTACGAAGCCACTCCTTCGTTGCCAGGGCGGTGTGTTTGGGATCATTGTCATGCTGAAAGACCCAGCCACGTTTCATCTTCAATGCCCTTGCTGATGGAAGGAGGTTTTCACTCAAAATCTCACGATACATGGCCCCATTCATTCTGTCCTTTACACGGATCAGTCGTCCTGGTCCCTTTGCAGAAAAACAGCCCTAAAGCATGATGTTTCCACCCCCATGCTTCACAGTAGGTATGGTGTTCTTTGGATGCAACTCAGCATTCTTTGTCCTCCAAACACGACGAGTTGAGTTTTTACCAAAAAGTTATATTTTGGTTTCATCTGACCATATGACATTCTCCCAATCTTCTTCTGGATCATCCAAATGCTCTCTCGCAAACTTCAGACGGGCCTGGACATGTACTGGCTTAAGCAGGGGGACACGTCTGGCACTGCAGGATTTGAGTCCCTGGCGGTGTAGTGTGTTACTGATGGTAGGCTTTGTTACTTTGGTCCCAGCTCTCTGCAGGTCATTCACTAGGTCCCCTCGTGTGGTTCTGGGATTTTTGCTCACCATTCTCGTGATCATTTTGACCCCACGGGGTGAGATCTTGCGTGGAGCCCCAGATCGAGGGAGATTATCAGTGGTCTTGTATATCTTCCATTTCCTAATAATTGCTCCCACAGTTGATTTCTTCAAACCAAGCTGCTTACCTATTGCAGATTCAGTCTTCCCAGCCTGGTGCAGGTCTACAATTTTGTTTCTGGTGTCCTTTGACAGCTCTTTGGTCTTGGCCATAGTGGAGTTTGGAGTGTGACTGTTTGAGGTTGTGGACAGGTGTCTTTTATACTGATAACAAGTTCAAACAGGTGCCATTAATACAGGTAACGAGTGGAGGACAGAGGAGCCTCTTAAAGAAGAAGTTACAGGTCTGTGAGAGCCAGAAATCTTGCTTGTTTGTAGGTGACCAAATACTTATTTTCCACCATAATTTGCAAATAAATTCATTAAAAATCCTACAATGAGATTTCCTGGATTTTTTTTCCTCATTTTGTCTGTCATAGTTGAAGTGTACCTATGATGAAAATTACAGGCCTCTCTCATCTTTTTAAGTGGGAGAACTTGCACAATTGGTGGCTGACTAAATACTTTTTTGCCCCACTGTATGTGTGTTTTTGTCTGGTCTAGGGTTTTTGTATGTCTAGGTTGTGTGTGTAGTCTAGGCTGTGTGTGTAGTCTAGGCATACGTAGGTCTATGGTGGCCTGGATTGGTTCCCAATCAGAGGCAGCTGTTTTTCGTTGTCTCTGATTGGGGATCCTATTTAGGTTGCCATTTTCCAGTTTGGTTTGTGGGTGATTGTCTATGTGATGTTGCATGTCTGCACTCGTTATATTTAGCGTCACGGTCGGGTTGTTATTTTTGTATTAGTTTGTTTATTGTTCTTCGTTTTCAGTAAAGAAGATGTATCCACATCACGCTGCGCTTTGGTCTCCTTCGTATGATGAACGTGACACCTGTACCATGTCAGATATAGAGTTGAAATGTATTAAATGTAGAGTTGAGACTGAAATATAACAAAACCTTTTCATATAGAAACACCAGATTTTCGGCGGGTTTATTTAAATCATTTGTATTAATTATGAAATTATTAAAAACATTAATAACATTCCACCCATGAGGCCACTAGAGGGCTATTTGGTCATTTGACTGCAGGATATGGCTACCTGTACCATACACAATTATCTGTAAGGTCCCTCAGACGAGCACTGAATTTCAAACACAGATTCAACCATAAAAACCAGGGTGGTTTTCCACGGCCTCGTAAAGAAGGGCACCTATTGGTAGATGGGTAAAAAAAGCAGACATTGAATATCCCTTTGAGCATGGTGAAGTTATTATTAACACTTTGAATGGTGTTCAATACAGGAATAGGAGTGGTTGTCTTGCTAATTGCCTATAATTTCCACCTTTTGTCTATTCCATTTGCACAACAGCATGTGAAATTTATTGTCAATCAGTGTTGCTTCCTAAGTGGACAGTTTGATTTCACAGAAGTGTGATTGACTTGGAGTTACATTGTGTTGTTTAAGTGTTCCCTTTATTTTTTTGAGCAGTGTATTTATTTCAATTGACTGATTTCCTTAAACGAACTGTAACTCAGTAAAATATTTGAAATTGTTGCATGTTGCGTTTACGTTTTTGTTCAGTGTACTTTCTGAAGGCATTGTATTTGGGATTTTTACCATTGAAGACCATAACATTTAAACCATTAGAACTGCTGTAGCCTATTGGTTTGCTTGTTCAAAAGGAATGGTCTAACTAATACAAACCTTTATTGAAGGGAATAAACAACACACACTTGGGCCATTTCCCAGATACAGCTTAAGCCTTAGGCAGTCAACCCAACACTAGCAGATCTCTGTTGGTGTGTGGGCACACAAAAAAAGGTGCTATCTAGAACCTAAAAGGGTTCTTCGGCTATCCCCATAAGATAACTCTTTGAAGAACCATTTTGGGTTTCATGTCGGGTTCTACACGAAACCCAAAAAGGTTCTACCTGAAACCAAAAAGGGTTCTACCTGGAAACAAAAAGGGTTATCCTACAGGGACAGCCAAAAAACCCTTTTGGAAATATTTTTTCTAAGAGTGCAGCTAGTTACACAGATTGACTTCATTGAGCAGATTAGATTCAAGAGAAGGAAAGTTTGTATGTGTTTGAATTGCTTTCATGGAGGACTGGCTTGAATTGAACGGATGATCACACCATTTATTTCCATCTTGAGCAAAAGCTATGGGTTTTCTACCCAAAGTTGCAAAGGGTTCCATTTAATACATGGATAAAAGGGTGTGGCAGTAATAGCAGAACAGCAGCATCTAGTGGGCAAAACCTGGTACTAATTCACTAAGAATACATTACATAGTATGAATAAACAATACTCCAAGCCACAGCTTCATATAACTTGTCAAACATAGAGAACTGATACTGTTTACTGGCCGTTGGGGTGGGCTTGGTGTGGAGTTGGGGCGTCCGCAGGTGGCTTTCGACCATTTATTTGGATCCCTGAGATCTTAGTCATTGTTAAGATGTGGTTTGTTCCAAATCGGATGTTGAGTACTATATTTAATGAATATTAAACAGTGCCTTCAGAAGGTATTCACACCCCTTGACTTTTTCCACATTTTGTTCTATTACAAAGTGGGATTAAAAGTGATTTTCAATTGTAATTTTTTGTCAATGATTTACACAAAATACTCTGTAATGTCAATACATGTTAGAATCACCTTTCACAGCTATAACAGCTGTGCGTCGTTCTGATTAAGTCTGGAAGAGCTTTGCACTCCTGGATTGTACCATATTTGTCCATTATTCTTTAAAATATTCTTCAAACTTGGTTGTTGATCATTGCTTGACAGCCATTTTTAACTCTTGCCATATATTTACCGATTTAAGTCAAAACTGTAACTAGGCCACTCAGGACCATTCAATGTCGTCTTGGTAAGCAACTCCAGTGTATATTTGGCCTTTGTCACACCCTGATCTGTTTCACCTGTCTTGTGCTTGTCTCCACCCCCCACCAGGTATCTTCCATTTGTCCCCATTATCCCCTGTGTATTTATACCAGTGTTTTCTATTTGTCTGTTTCCAGTTCGTCTTGTCTCGTCAAGCCTACCATCATGTTTTTCTGTACTCCTGTTTTTCTGGTCCCTGTTTTCCAGTCCTCCTGGTTCTGACCATTGCTGCCTGCCCTGACCCTGAGCCTGCCTGCCATACCATTCTGCCTTCCCTGACCTCGAGCCTGTCTGCCGTCCTTTACCCATCTGACTCTGACCCGGTTTACGAACTTCTGCCTGTCCTCAACCTGCCTCTTGCCTGCCCCTTGCCTATTAATAAATATCAGAGACTCGAACCATCTGCCTCCTGTGTCTGCATATTGGTCTCATCCTGTGATGTTATAGCCTTGTGTTATAGGTAATTGTCCTGCTGAAAGGTGAATTTGTCTCCCAGTGTATGTTGGAAAGCAGACTGAACCAAGTTTTTCTCTAGGATTTTGCTATGCTTAGCTTTATTCCATTTCTTTTTATCAAAAATAACTTCTGAGTCCTTGCCAATGACAAGCATACCCATAACATGATGCAGACACTACCATGATTGAAACTATGAAGAGGTACTCAGTGATGTGTTGTGTTGGATTTGCCCAAAACATGACGCTTTGTATTCAGGAAAATGTCATTTATTTGCCAAATGTTTTGCAGTATTACTTTAGTACCTTATTGCAAACAGGATCCATGTTTTGGAATATTTTTATTCTTTACAGGCTTCCTCCTTTTCAATCTGTAATTTATATTAGTTGATCCTTCCTCAGTTATGTCCTACCACAGCCATTAAACTCAGTAACTGTTTTAAAATCACCATTGGCCTCATGGTGAAATCCCTGAGCGGTTTCCTTCCTCTATGGCAACTGAGTTAGGAAGAACTCCTGTATCTTTGTAGTGACTGGGTGTATTGATACACCATCCAAAGTGTAATTAATGACTGCTCAAAGGGATATTCAATGTCTGTTTTTTGTTTTGTTACCGCCCTACCAATAGGTGCTCTTTGCGAACCATTGGAAAAGCTCCCTGGTCTTTGTGGTTGAATCTGTGCTTGAAATTCACTGATCGACTGAGGAACCTTACAAATACTTGTATGTGTGGGGCACAGAGATGGGGTAGTAATTGAAAATCATGTTTAACACTATTGTTATTGAATCCATGCAACTTATTATGTGACTTGTTAAGCACATTTATACTCCTGAACTTATTGAGGCTTGCCATAACAAAAGGGTTGAATACTTATTGACTTGAGACATTTCAGCTTTTCATTTTGAATGAATTTTTCAATCATTTCTAATAACAGACTGACATTTTGACCTTATTGGGGTATTGTGTGTAGATCAGTGACACAAAATATAAATGTAATCAATTTTCAATTCAGACTGTAACACAACAAATGCAGAAAAGTCAAGGGGTGTGTGAACTTTCTGAAGGCACTGTATGAATCATATAAATTGAACTGTCCGAATTTGTTAAGAGTTAAAATTGTCTTTCAACAAAATAACATTGCAGGAATGCTTACCTTATATTTTTCTAACTACATAAACCATTTAAAAACAATCTGAGATGGTGGGTGTCTTGCTGAAATGAAATGGAACGACCCGCATTGATGAATTTATAATCCACTCTGGGAGGTCCTTGAGGTATAGATCTGAGTGGGAGTGAGTGAATTAAGTTCCATAAATGACCTGTTTTCATTTCCCCCCTACCTCTTTCTTCTATTTATCAAGAGGGCAACTCTCTATGTGGTCAGGTCATGGTTGAAGGAATGCATCCACCCAACAGACAGAGGCCTTTTGTAGTGGGTTGGCTGTTTTTGAGACTGATTTGTTGAGCAAATGAATGCTTCATCTGCAATCGCTAGAGCTCAATGTGGGTCCGTGTGGCAGCCTATAGTATATCTGTCTTCCTCCCACAGTTCCATGACTCTGAGTGACAATGGAAAATGACATGAAGTCATCCAACTTCCACTCCCAGTAAGCCCGGAGAGTTTGGAACCTGTGTAGAAATGTGGAGTCAAAATGATTTTGCAGCGAGGTGAATCTAATCTGCCTGTAGATATAACCCATCATCCTTAGCAATAGCAACAGCACAAGCAGCATGTTGCAATTGTTTTGACAAGGTTGTTTGCATGTAACTTGTAACCAGTAGATCCATGTGTTTGCAGTCGCCTGTGACATACCAGTGAAAAATCCTATCCACCAATATATTAATGTGCTGAAACAATATTGTGTAACTGAGTTTCCATTGGTTTTACGTACCACATAGGAGCTGCATCCAGGCACAAGTCTTGTAGACGGTAGCGGTGTTGCAGAAGAAGAAGAGCGCCATGCAGGCGATGCAGCCCAGAATCAGCACCATGGACAGAAACACGAAGACCGACGCCGATTTGAAGGCGCCGGAGGGGATGGAGCTGAACTCGGCGAAGCTTCCGGTGCAGGTGAGCTCTCGGTTGGGCGGTCCTCTTCCAACGCACTGGTGAAACAAGCCGAAGTAACCCACCTGCGGCGTGCTCACACTGTCCCCGATCCAGTAGGGCTGAATGAAGACCACCACGTTGATGATGGCAAAGCATATGGTGAATATCGCCCAGAGTACCCCGATGGCGCGGGAGTTCCGCATGTAATTATCATGGTAAATCTTGGCGGCTTCTTGTGAAGGCAACATGTTTTCCACTATACTGTAGCTTTCTTTTCGTTATTTTAATGACTCACTCAGTCTTTGCGCGTCTCCGTTTGTGAAAGCTGTGATTGTAAATTTGGTAGCAGTGTAGCTATTCAGAATAAATCTATTATTAAAATACGTTGATTAATTATTATTATTGACTAGCCTTTATTTATTTTTGGCTACCATATCATTGTAGATTCATCCTGCGAACCTACAAGCCTACACATATATACATGTATGTATAATACTGGTAATTAATAATGTATCGTTCCTTAGAAAAGAGAAGTGGAGTCCGAAATAGGATATTTCACGGTAAAACGGTTTTGCAATATCCTCAACCAATGCTATCTTAAAAAGATGTCCTTTAGTATCCTCATCCAAGCCCACCAGAAATGATAAGCTGTTGCCTAGTGCCAGTGGTGGATCCCCCGTTTACGTGTAGCATCTGAGGCACCCGTGGAGGGCTTCTTTGAGCTGGAGATATTGGTGCACAGTCCCTAATTATAGAATTTACATCCAATTTTGAGAAAATGAAAACGTCAACTATGACCAGTCCGAGCTCGCGAAAACGACCTCCTCCGCCGCCACTCCATTATTGGGATTTTCCCTATTTGTCTCGCGCCCTCTTCCTGCCTCTCCCCTCGTCGTCCTGTCTCTCCGTGGATCTCTCGCGCGCTCTCAGAAGACGCTGAGCACTGTTGATTGCGGCGCGTTCACGTACCGCACAATAACCAACAGAGATTTGCATGAAAAATGGTATTCTCCCCTCCTTATTCTTTTACTACAATTATAACGATTGTTTGTGTGCAGATTTAGGTTAACCATTTTGATTAGACATAGGCCTACGCACAGAAGACAGAATGTTTATTTTCTAAAGATGATCCCACTAAAGATCAGCAAGTAATATGGGAATTGATTGAATTGAATGTTGTTTTAATCTTGTTGGTGATTGAATAGTTGTTTTCTCTCAAATCGAAATCTGGCACTAACATTTTCATGAATATCTAGGTCAAGAGATCATGCCTCAGTAGACCTACACAGAGGGGTTGATAAGAGAATCACACAATAATTTGAATCTTTGTGTTAGGAAAAGCCTAGAATGTCTTTTTTATTATTATTTTTTATTTAACTAGGCAAGTCAGTTAAGAACAAATTCTTATTTTCAATGACAGCCTAGGAACAGTGGGTTAACTGCCTTTTTCAGGGGGAGAACGATAGATTTTTACCTTGTCAGCTCTGGGATTCAATCTTGCATCCTTATGGTTACTAGTCCAACGCTCTAACCACTAGGCTACCTGCCGTCCCACAAAAATTGGTCAGAGGCGCCCCCTTCTGAGACAGCACACACACGGTTTATTAACAAACAAACAGGACATAGCCAATGGAGTTCCACTGCACCGTACACACACACACACACACACACACACACACACACACACACACACACACACACACACACACACACACACACACACACACACACACACACACACACACACACACACACACACACACACACATACACACACACAGGGGAATAACAGAGTAACGGAGTTTCCAGTGTGAAGCTTTGCTAGCCAGTGTGAGAGAGGCCTGCAGCACAGCAGTTGATTTAAAGGACAGGACACAGAGTGGTGGGATGCCTTCATCCTTCACAGAGGTTGTTACTACTTTTGTGCATAGCATGCACTGAGAGATCCGACTGCAACACACACTTGTGTTTCTGTGCCACTGTGCACCATACAACATTTAACAGCATCTAATATGAGATATTGTCTGTATATATATGTTTTTGGTACATTTGTGTGTGCTGTGCTCAGGTTTTTGTCTTGAGTGTCAGTGTTATTATGTATGTGCGTGTTTATCCTTGAGTTATCTGTGAACTATATTTGTGTGTCTTTACGTTTGTCTGTGGCTACTCTGGGGTCTCTAGCTACATCTGAAACACGTTCCCTCAGTGTGAATTCACACTAGTCTTGACATACGCTGCCATCTGCTGGATATAAAACGAATTGCAAGAATATTGTGTCTCACAGAGATACAAAAAAGAGGCGCTTGTGTTTTATAAAACCAGGGGGCAGTATTTCATAACATCTATTTCAGTAAATGTCTGGTAACAATTGGTTTAATCTCGACAACAAGAACCGAATCTGCAGCTTGATTTTGTTACGGCTGTGATCAGAGTCTGAAATTTGTCTGGTATCTTTTCTTTAATTGTTCATGACTCAGACTGAACTGCTTGATGGAAGAAAAAGTTAGTACAACAAAAGCAAGGGCATGTTGTCTTTATGCATGACAGAAGTAAGGAACCGTTAGATAACGTCCAATCTCGATTTTTTTGCTGTACAAATGGAGCTGTAGACTCTTTCCTCATACCACTTCTGACCTTAAGCTCTGAAACAATATTACTTCCAAGAAACCAGCCATCAGAATATTGCTTCCTCTAAGGCAGCATTCAGGCAGCCATCCTAATAATGTATCATACATTGCTCACTTTCCTCAAAATCACAGTCAAGTTTCTGTAGTTCGGACAACAGAAGGCATGGTGAGTCATTGTTATCCATGTGTTTGACTATGCCAGTCCAGATGCTGTCTGATAGGATAGTGATGTTGGTTGATGCCGAATCTGAAGTGTCAGAGGTAGGCACGCTATCAGACACGTTGTCTTGTTGCCTTATTCCCATGCAGTCCCCTCCAACTCTTATGTGCCCTAGTGTAACCGATGTGAAATGGCTAGCTAGTTAGCGGTGGTGCGCGCTAATAGCGTTTCAATCGGTGACGTCACTTGCTTTGAGACCTTGAAGTAGTGGTTCCCCTTGCTCTGCAAGGGCCGTGGCTTTTGTGGAGCGATGGGTAACGATGCTTCGTGGGTGACTGTTGTTGATGTGTGCAGAGGGTCCCTGGTTCGCGCCCGGGTCGGGGCGAGGGGACGGACTAAAGTTATACTGTTACACTAGAACTGGTGCCTGATTTCAGAAACAACCCACAGTAGATCTGAGATCATCTAGACACTTGGGCTGTCTGCATTCCCCCCCAGAGATGTGCACTGCGTCTCAGATTACTTGTATGGTATGGAACACCAATGTAAAAAGGTAATTGATTGTAGATATATATATACTGTATATACCGTCAAAGGTTTCAGAGTCCATTTCAGTATCATGCTGTGAATTGCATCAGATCATTCTAGAAATGGATCATAGTACAAACTTGTTGTCAGTGATGTATTGGGGGAAACAAAGGCATCTTGAGTCCGTGCTTAGAGGACTTGTGTGGACATTTGCATCTAGCTTCTGTGTGGCAGTGCCTGTGGCACTTGATGGGACCTGACCAGCATTTTCAATCTGATGAATAAATGAGGTAAAGTCAGGAAAGCACCCAACAGAACCCAGTGCAGCCAATAGAACTTTGTGTTTGTACATTACTTCATTAACTCTGATTCACGAGCTCCACTCTCCTAACTTAGTCCTTGTCATTATACTATTCATGCCTGATTGCACTTTACCTTGTTTTGTGTGTGTGTGTCTGTGTGTCTGTGTGTGTGTGCTTCATTATCTACCCTGTGGAGATTGTAGTGGAGTGCCCTATTTTGAGCATCCAAACTGGCCTAAAGGGTACTAGAAATTAAGCTGTATTAAAGCCCTAAAACATCTGTGGGTTATTGTTTGGGCACAGTTTTGTGATATAATGTGATGACTAGTAACTGTAATGTGCTCCAGGCTATCCTCTGACAACTGCCCATGTTGCCATTATGATATCATTTGACCTCAGCAAGACTTGTGTGGTTGCATTGTACGAGTGCACAGGACGATGAGGACAATAAGGACCAGGGATAGTCTTTCTCCCTGCTGTCTCGATAGGGAATTAGGCTTCTTTGGAACATGGTTTACCTCCTCTATCAGGGTTAGGAACTAGCTGGTGCATTGGCATCTCAAGGGTATAAAGACACTGCACGTCCTTTGTTTGCAGGTGTAATGACAGTAACTTTCAGCCCATGCGTTTTCTCTTCCCTGGCTAGCCCCTGGTCTGTGACAGGAAAACTAAACAGGAATTCACCCTGAGGGCAATTAAGTATTCCAGCAGCCAGTGAGGCCAAAGCAGAGTTTATCATTCTTTCACCCAGAAGATATAGAGGCTCCCCAAAAAGAGAGGAGTGGAAAATGGGCAGATAATTATTCTCTCTCTCTCTCTCTCTCTCTCTCTCTCTCTCTCTCTCTCTCTCTCTCTCTCTCTCTCTCTCTCTCTCTCTCTCTCTCTCTCTCTCTCTCTCTCTCTCTCTCTCTCTCTCTCTCTCTCTCTCTCTCTCTCTCTCTCTCTCTCTCTCTCTCTCTCTCTCTCTCTCTCTCTCTCTCTCTCTCTCTCTCTCTCTCTCTCTCTCTCTCTCTCTCTCTCTCTCTCTCTCTCTCTCTCTCTCTCTCTCTCTCTCAAAATGTTTTTCCTGCGTGAAGAAAATCAATTTCTGCCTGATTAGCTGCCAAATTGAGTGTGCCAGCAGGTATAAATAACATTTTTCCATCTTCTAGTTGGCGACTGGAGCAAAGATACCATCACATTCGCTGAAGTGGACTAAGGATGAGGGAGTCTATTACGCTTAATGGATCAATACAACAATTGGTCCTCTTGTATGTGTAAGTCATTAAATGGTCCGGGTGTTTCAGAGGTTTAGCTTCAGTCTCTTATCTCTGGCTGTTTCTATTTTAGTAAGGTCTAATTGATTATTTCTGTCTGATTGTTTGTAGCAGTGAAAGGCAAGTGATTCATCTCAACAATCCTGCTACATACATCACTCTGTAAATGATTAAGTGAAACTAAATTGTAGTTGTGTACCTTGTTGGAACTCTTTAATTTGGAAAATAAATAACTCATAAAGGGAAACGTATTTCCTCTAATGATGGATGTGATTAATTTTCTTCCCCTCATACAGAGCTTCTGGACACCTTTATCTTCATCCTCAAACCCTTCCCTCTGGGTTCCCTTGGAGCAAACGGTGTGATAAGAACCAAAACACGCACAACTGAGCCTTCTCTCTACCAGCCATCCTCTCTCAGTTCAAGTTCCATCCCCTCCTTGCATCAGTTGATGTATCATAATGCAAACCAAGTCACGTAGGGTGGCTTTCTTACCAACTTATAAAAACAACCTACAGGGAGGTTGCTGGATTCAATGAAACCTGTCTTACTGAGCAATGTTTCTATTTGTTTATGAAAGGCTTTGGTGTGAGCAGAAAATACGTAAATGTGATTATAGTAAATGCCTCTGTGATCCATAACTTTGATTACCTCTGAGACTAGGCTGCCTGTGAGACTTTGCTCCTGAATTTAGGTTATTTGAATTTTCTTCATTAAATCTTAGCCGTAAACATACCTAAGTTTCAGTATTCTTTAGATTGATCAATCACAGACAACGGTTTTTGTGACCAATCTGCCTCAACAGTACTACATTCTGTGAAAAGTACAGGTAGGCCTACAAAATGGCTCCCGAGTGGCGCAGCGGTCTAAAGGCACTGCATCTCAATGCTAGAGCTGTCACTACAGACCCTGGTTCGATCCTGGGGTGTATCACAACCGCCCATAGGGTGGCGCACAATTGGCCCAGTGTTGTCCGGGTTAGGGTTTGGCCGGGGTAGGCCGTCATTGTAAATAAAAATTTGTTCTTAACTGACTTACCTAGTTAAATTAAAAATATATATTTTAAAAAGAGGTGATTGGAAGAGAAACAACAATCCATTAAAACAAATACAAATATTTCAACAAACAAAGCACAAGGTCTGCATTACTAGGTGGCCTGTCTTAGAGGAGGGAAATTATAAACAATTCAAGATACTCAAGAATAAGTTCTCAAATGAACGAATGGGTTTCAGTTATAGACTTATTTTTTGTTCTGTATCCAGGACAAAAAATAAGGTGTACATTTAAATATGCTTTGATTCGTTGCATAATTGCTGGATACAATGTATGTATCCTGTATATTTGTGTCAAGCAAGCCAATAATAATATAAAATAAAAATAGATACAACAAACAAATAGATTGAAGGTTGAAATAGTATCAGAGAAAGAAACAAATAGTATAATCCAAAAAAAATCCTTCTGCAAAAGTGTATCCCGTGCTTCTAACACCACCTGTCGAAAGCACTGGAAAAATAGAAGTTGGTGGGTGTGGAATCCCTCTGTACCGAGACGCTCGCGCTTAATTTCTCCTGTAGGCTACACTGTGAAGGATGAATTGCTTCCTCTCCAATGCAATGTATTTTACTCTAGGACTCGCTTCTTTCCAAAACTCAATGAAGACGGATATGGCTCTACAACTAACATGTGGTTTGATTTAAGTTTTTAATGGTCGAGAATATACTTGAGATATTTCACCAAAAGAGCTTGAAACGTGCACATTTAAAGAGATGATGGCATCAATAGGGGAGTTCGATCCGCTGAACAACATCGTTCCTGCAACTAAAATTGAAGTAACCGTGTCATGCAGGTAAGATCATGAATGTATCATAAAATGTTAAATGGCATGATTATAAGTGAAACATCTTGTATTGAAAGGATGCAGATGAGACACTTGTGTGCTAATATAATATTTCAATTATTTACAGCAAATTTTCTGTATTCATATGAAATAAGTGTGCATACCAAGTTAAATATTTATCTTAATTTAGGCAACATTCGTATTGTTTTAGAATACCAAGCATAGAGTAGAAATATGATAAAACCATTGTTTCACCTCATGCATGGATTCTCATTCACCTCCTTCCTGATACACCTTCAAAGGTGCGCCGAGACGTGCCTGACCGCAGTGCATCAGCCCGGTGTAGTCAACAGTGCTAATGCATACTTTTCAGGCACTGAGACTGGATAGTGTTGTGGTATGGCTATCGATTAATCACCTCTCAAGCAGGTGTAGCCTATGTAGAACCATGTCTACAATAGACCTTGGCTACTTGTGAACAAACCATTACATGTGTGGAGTATACGTAATTGTCTTCATGAAAACTTTTGTCACGTTATGTCTTTCTCGTAATATAGTACTTCATAGAAAGCAGACTCCTCTGCCTCTATGCAGCCCTCAGTATCAAATGTGCCTGTTGTTGCCCCCTCGACATCCTTTTCACGGTCAAATGTTTAATCCCATCAGTTTACAGTGAGTGTACATGTGATTAAAAAACCCTGGCACTGTACATAATCTGTAAAATCGGTTGATTAATTGACACAGCAATCGATTTGGAAAAATATTCATACAATGGCAGGTCCAATATGATCTATACAGTCAGGCCCTAAGCCTTTTTATATTCATACAATGGCAGGCCTTAAACCTTTTTATATTCATACAATGGCAGGCCCTACCTATGGAAAACTTCTTGTTTTCCATAGAAGTATGTGTTTGTTTTCATATGCATGTTATTTCCAGGAAAGGTCATCAGATAATCGCACTGAGACACTGTGAACTGTCAACCACAGATACAATTTGGTGTAGCATAACCTACGGTATGTACCGTAACCTACAATGCTACTGTACAAAACCAACAGCACTTATAGAGGTTTCACAAGGGATCTGCAATATGACAAAATAATGTGAGTTTATAACGGCCTCTAATAACACTTAAACAGGTGACGTGTGTTCATGAACTTTCAACTAAGCCTACATACAAAAAGAAAAAAAGAGATAGCAGGTAGGTATTCTGTATTGGCCCTATAAGCTGTTTAAGGGTCCCTGAGCTCCAGAGGAGGTTGGTGGGAGGAGGTATAGGTGGACGGGCTCTATGTAATGGCTGGAATGGAATGAATGGAACGGTATTGAAAAACATCAAACATATGGGAACCACGTTTGACTCCATTCATTACAATGAGCCTGTCCTCCCGCTAGCCTCCACTGCTGAGCTCACAATCATTAACCTGTAGCTACTCATATCCTACTAGCCAGGTTACATTCCTCATATCTGATACTGACATAGAATGTCATACTAACTGTTTCAACTTCATTTGTCAACGTATTGTGACGTGGAATCTACGTGGAAAATACATTGGATTTGAAAAAACTCATCAACATAAACTGTTGTTTTGAGGGTGAAAACCAAAAACCAATATTCAACATAGACAAACCTTGTATAACAAACTGTGCATTTGGAAAGTATTCAGACCCCTTCCTTTTTTCCACATTTTGTTACGTTACAGCCTTATTCTAAAATGGATTAAATAAAATAAAAAGTCATCATCAATCTACACACAATATCCCATAATTACAAGTAAAAAACAGAAAAACCTTATTTACATAAGTATTCAGACCCTTTGCTATGAGACTCGAAATTGAGCTCAGGTTCATCCTGTTTCCATTGATCATCTTTGAGATTTTTCTACAACTTGATTGGAGTCAACCTGTGGTAAATTCAATTGATCAGACATGATTTGGAAAGGCACACACCTGTCTATATAAGGTCCCACAGTTGATAGTGCATGTCAAAGCAAAAACCAAGCCATGAGGTCGAAGGAATTGTCCGTAGAGCTCTGAGACAGGATTGTGTCGAGGCACAGATCTGGGGAAGGGTACCAAAAATGTTTTGCAGCATTGAAGGTCCCAAGAACACAGTGGCCTCCATCATTCTTAAATGGAAGAAGTTTGGAACCACCAAGACTCTTCCTAGAGCTGGCCACCGGCCAAACTGAGTAATCGGGGGAGAAGGGCCTTGGTCTGGGAGATGACCAAGAACGCGATGGTCACTCTGACAGAGCTCCAGAGTTCCTCTGTGGAGATGGGAGAACCTTCCAGAAGGACAACCATCTATGCAGCACTCCACCAATCAGGCCTTTATGGTAGAGTGGCCAGACGGAAGCCATTCCTCAGTAAAAGGCACATGACAGCCCGCTTAGAGTTTGGCCACTAAAGGCCACTAAAGGACTCTCAGACCATGAGAAACAAGATTCTCTGGTCTGATCAAACCAAGATTGAACTCTTTGGCCTGAATGCCAAGTGTCATGTCTGGAGGAAATCTGGCACCATCCCTACAGTGAAGCATGGTGGTGGCAGCATCATGCTGTGGGTATGTTTTTCAGCGGCATGGAATGGGAGACTAGTCAGGATTGAGGGAAAGATAAATGGAGCAAAGTACAGAGAGATTCTTGATGAAAAGAGTGCTCAGGACCTCAGACTGGGGTGAATGTTCGCCTTCCAACAAGACAACAACCCTAACGCAGAAGTGGCTTCGGGACTTGAACCCGATCGAACATCTCTGGAGAGACCTGACATTGTCTGTGCAGCGACACTCTCTATCCAATCTGACAGAGTTTGAGAGGATCTGCAGAGAAGAATGTGAGAAACTCCCCAAATACAGGTGTGCCAAGCTTGTAGCGTCATACTCAAGAAGACTCGAGGCTGTAATCGCTGCCAAAGGTGCTTCAACAAAGTGTGCTGACACCCAAACACAGTTCAATTACACTTTTGAAATACAGTTAACAGCCTATATTACAAATTCTAGGCTCCAACTAAACCAAAAATAAAAGTTAAAGAATAGGATTAAGCCAGTGGCTCAGATGAAACTATCTAAGCATTAGATATCCTTTAAATGTTGATATTTGGCTGTGTTGTCAGCTAAGCAAAATGTAATAATACTTTTGTAATACAGTAAATAGCCTACATTTAAGGATATCTTACAAACGAATGAAACAGGATTCAACCTTAAAACGAGTAACCATGGCCACACTTTGAGGTTAGCCAACTGTAACTATAAATGTCTTCTTATGTAATCATAGAAAGTGTGCATGTTCAGGATACCATGCAACGGTTGCAGGTCTGTGGAGATCTTCACAATTGCTTAAATAATCTGTGCAGAATCTTAAACAGCTTGGATCACTTGCACTTTCTGCAATCCAGATCATTTGGTTGGGCTATTACATGAAGCACAGTGATAACACATTAAGTTGTTGTATAAATACAAACATCTGACATTGTATTCCCATTTTATCTTTGTTGTGCTTTAAAATGGTTGAAAGCGCAGTAATAACACATAGGGAATTCAACAAACTTCTGGCAGACTTTTTGAGTGGTTGAATAAAGGTTGAAATCTCATTGATCAATGCCTTAACCAAATATTACCCACCAAAAATGACATGGTGCCCCCAGTGGGATGGGATTATACACTTTTGGCTGAGTGGCCTTCGTGTTGTCTGTCCAAAGAAAAGAGTCACTGGGATGGTCAGAAATCCATGGTCACAAACCCAGCCACCACTGGCACCAAACAATAATCCTCCCTGCCTCTGAATAGCGAAGGGAACGGCAGATGGTGCCACCTTGGAGATTACAAAGCCTTAACTCTGGATTTCCTCCATGCTTAGAAACAAGTGGGTGGTTCTCTGTGAGACACATCTGCAACTTCTCCTCTTATCACAGCTAATAAAACATTGCAAGTCTCAAGCGGACTACACAATCAGCCACAACATTGATTTCATTCGTCTGCCTCTCAACAACCCATTTCCTTGACGTGTTGTGCATCTGGCAAACTGCCAACCTAAAATGAACCTGAGGTATGAGTTCAAAAAAATGGAAAAGAGTTGAGGGATTCTCAAAGTAGTGCAGCCAAACAAAAAGGTGTAATGGGTTCGCATTCAAAAATATGTCACATAAAGCTTACTTAATTTAAAAAATATATATTTTCACTGCATCAGGGATAACATACACAGACGTTTCGGATTCACAACCTTCTTCAGACTCACAGAGACAGACACTAGCAAGCACAGACAGTTCCCTTCTCTGAAAAACATGTCAGCTGGGGAGTGCAAATGTACCTCAGCTCAGTGGTCCAGAGCTCCTCAGAGAGACTCAGTGTTTGTGCCATTTCTGTCATTGGGAGTAGTTGTTTCCCCTTTGATATAATATGAAACATGAACCCAATGGCAGTGACTCAAATACTGACGATATAGAAATGGTCCCACGAGACTGTCCTCATCTGCGGAGGAAAGAGTTGGTTACTGTGACTGATAATTTTACACTTATCGCACCATGCATTTTATCCTATACATAGGGGATGATGTTGAACTCAGACCAATTATTGTACTATAGTAGTGACAGCAAAATCTTATCTCCTACTCAAAGGTACCTTAATCAGGATACAGTACCTGTAAATGGACCAAACTAGTGCTATTATCTTGGGACTGTCATTAGTGGAGGTTTACACTTTGTGTGCCTCTAGATTGGGTTGTTAGTCTATTTTGTCCTGTAAATACCTTATTTTACTGACATTTTCTTTAGGTGTGTAATATGAAATAAGGTCGTTATTATTCATGCACTGGGCCAAAATTGGTGTAGGAACAGTTGTTCATGTGTCACGTTCGTTGTTAGAAATGGACCAAGTTCCACATGTTTTAATAAATGAAACTCACCAAAAACAATACAGAACAAACTAAATGTGCCGTAAATGCAGTGTTCACAGGCACTATACAAAAACAAGATCCCACAACAAACAGGTGGGAAAAGGCTGCCTAAATATGATCCCCAATCAGAGACAACGATAGACAGCTGCCTCTGATTGGGAACCATACCAGGCCAACATAGAAATACAAAAACTAGAGTACCCACCCTAGTCACACCCTGACCTAACCAAAATAGAGGATAAAAAGGCTCTCTAAGGTCAGGGCGTGACATCATGTTCCTTATCAGGAAGTTCAACCCACTGATTACGATGCTGTGTGATCTAATTGATTATGTATGTCACTTCAGTCTTACACATATATTTAGCCAAAAATGTTCTGGTGTCACCCTATGCACACTGGCTGATTTGTTATGTATTTTGTTTAACAATACATTTTTCAGTTGTGCTGAATATTACATTAAGTATTATTAATTTGTTGTCCTCACAGAATAAATATATTTCTACAACAGAGGAAAACACTAAACATAAGCAAAATGTTAAAGGGATACTGCGATTCTGGCATTTAAGCCATTTTCCTACTGATGCTGTTGGCTATCATTGAAGAACTGGAGGCAGAATTCAAGAGAGAAAACAATAACGCTGAACTTACTTACGTAACTGTAGACTTCCAGTTATTGTGCTAATGCTAGTTAGCATTGGCTCTGGAAACTACCTCTAACCTCCTTCATACTGTACGCAGAGGAATAAAAATGGTATCCATGAGTTCATCTGACTCTGGCTAAGTAGAATCTCACATAATGACAATAATGTTAATGATAATCAGTTCAGTCTGTTTAGCGCTATTGTTTTCTCTATTAAATTCTGCCTCCAGCTCTTCAATGATAGCCAACAGCATTTGAAATGATGTATACAATACATTTTGTTTTGAGGAGGGAAAACTACCTAGTGTTTTCCATGAGAAATGATGTACTAACAAGTGAACAAAGACTCCATTGAAATATGTTCAAGTGGGTGCTGCAGTGACATTGAATACATTCTATGGAAAGAATAACAGCCTGATTAAAGTATTATTATTTTATTTCCCCTGTATATTATTTCCATAGGGATCTTCTGGACGTGGACAAATTTTCCAAGTCTGATCCTGGTATGTGCCTCTCTTTTTGAGTGAATGTTTATCAGAATGTGTGAAATTCCATGCATGCATTTGTCCTATCTGTCCTGAATGTACTCATGTAAATTCTAGAGAGTTGATTCCGTCATTTTTACAAAAACTTCAGGGATGTTATAAACATTCCGTTATGCAGTTAAGCTGCATTCGTTTCTTTTGTAAAGCAGTTTATTTTATCCGGATACAAACATTTGTAAAAAAAATTATAAGGACGATTCTGAGATTTGGAATATGATGACATAGGATAAATTGTAGCGGTTCCACATCACAAGTTCATAGTCAGTTTTAGCTGTTTTACTCAGCATTTCTCCTATATTTTGGTCTTCAAAGTCACATAGGTTACCTTATCTATTCCCTACATCTCAGTTTGTCACTCTTTTCTGCTTGTCTCCAATATTTAGTCTCAGTCACACAACCACAGCTGCAGTGTTATCTGTTTGCGTCCTTAATAAGAGTTTTTGATCATATCTATTTCATGTGTAGACATGTGTTCATGGCCTCTCATTTCACTGCGTTGTGAGTATGTCTTATTGCTCCCCAAACTGGACTTCCAAAATGCACAGGTCGCTTTGGAGCACAGGAATGAAATCACCTTCCACTTGGAACTATATTTTGTTCCGTGCTTCAAATGCTTTATACAACACATACATTATTATTGCTATAGTGTTGTTTGGAGAGCTCTACTATGTGTTTGTCAAAAGTCTGTCAGGTTGAAGTCATACCAGGGTGAAAGCTTTGAGCTGTCAGGACAGGGCTCAAGGGTCTCTGGGTTGAAGGCAGGGAGAAATGGGATTCAGCTGGACAAACAGAGCCAGGCTCAGAGTGACTCGTATTAAGGCTACTATCACAACTGCAGTCCCACAGAGCCAGAGAGACCAGGGCTCTGATGAAATTTCACAATAGCAACAGCCATCTAAAGATGGAGCTGGAGAGAATGGCTGCCGTTTCATGGGCTCTTAACCAACTATGCTATTTTGTTTGTTTTTTCGCATTTTTTGTAACTTATTTTGTACATAATGTTAATGTTACCGTCTCTTATGACTGAAAAGAGCTTCTGGAAATCAGAAGAGCGATTACTCATGTTGAACTGGATGAAGAATTTCTCTTTAATGAGTCGGACGAGAGGGATTTACTCCAAACACCCGAACAGGCACCCATCCCTGTCATTCGCAGGAGAAAGAGACGGAAAAGATATTGTGGAAAGAGATCGGGGTGCCTTGGGATGCAGGGAAACTTAAATCTGTTTTAAATTATTTCTATCAGCATGTTAAATGTGCAACCCGAGTGAAAAAAAACTCTAGACCACCTTTACTCCACACACAGAGACGCTTACAAAGCTCTCCCTCGCCCTCCATTTGGGAAATCTGACCATAATTACATCCTCCTGATTCCTGCTTACAAGCACAAATTAAAGCAGGAAGCACCAGTGACTCGGTCAATAAAGAAGTGGTCAGATGAAGCAGATGCTAAGCTACAGGACTGTTTTGCTAGCACAGACTGGAATATGTTCCGGAATTCTTCCGATGGCATTGAGGAGTACACCACATCAGTCACTGGCTTCATCAATAAGTGCATCGATGACGTCATCCCCACAGTGACTGTACGTACATACCCAAACCAGAAGCCATGGATTACAGGCAACATCCGCACTGAGCTAAAGGGTAGAGCTGCCGCTTTGAACGAGTGGGACTCTAACCCAGAAGCTTATAAGAAATCCCGCTATGCCCTTCGACGAACCATCAAACAGGCAAAGCGTCAATAGAGGACTAAGATCGACTCATACTACACCGGCTCCGACACTCGTCGGATGTGGCAGGGCTTGCAAACTATTACAGACTACAAAGGGAGGCAGCCCAGTGACACGAGCCTACCAGACAAGCTAAATTACTTCTATGCTCGCTTTGAGGCAAGTAACACTGAAACATGTAGCCATAAAGTGCTTTGAAAGGCTGGTCATGGCTCACATCAACACCGTTATCCCAGAAACTCACTCCAATTTGCACACTGCCCCAACAGATCCACAGATTATGCAATCTCTATTGTACTCCACACTGCCCTTTCACACCTGTACAAAAGGAACACCTATGTGAGAATGCTACTCATTGACTACAGCTCAGCGTTCAACACCATAGTGCCCTCGAAGCTCATCACTAAGCTAAGGACCCTGGGACTAAACACCTCCCTCTGCAACTGGATCCTGGACTTCCTGACAGGCCACCCCCAGGTGGTAAGTGTAGGTAACAACACATCCGCCACGCTGATTCTTAACACGGGCGCCCCTCAGGGGTGCGTGCTCAGTCCCCTCCTGTACTCCCTGTTCACTCATGACTGTACGGCCAGGCACGACTCCAACACCATCATTAAGTTTGCAGATGACACAACAGTGGTAGGCCTGATCACCAACAACGACGAGACAGCCTGTAGGGAGGAGGTCAGAGACCTGGCCGTGTGGTGCAAGGACAACAACTTCTCTCTCAATGTGATCAAGACTAAGGAGATGATTGTGGACTACAGGAAAAGGACAACCGAGCATGCCCCCATTCTCATCGACGGGGCTGTAGTGGAGCAGGTTGAGAACTTCAAGTTCATTGGTGTCCAAATCACCAACAAACTAAAATGGTCCAAGCACACCCAGACAGTCGTGAAGAGGGCATGACAAAACCTATTCCCCCTCAGGAGACTTTGATTTGATTTGAGCAACAGCCCCGCAAAGTACTCATTACTCAGAGCTGGGGGTCTGGGATTCTGAGTTTGGTCCTTAATTGATTTAGGTAGTTACTTGGTTTGATTATATTCATCTGCATGATGTGCCTAATCTCCAACAAGTTCTGTGATGAAGAAATGTGATATGGATGTTTTACCTCTTCTAGTTTGTGCTATCTACATAGCCAATCACTTAGATTAGATTCACTTTGTGTATTTGTGTGCAGGCTTTGTGTAAATGGACGAATATGTTCTGAATACACAGTAAGCTCCCTCCCCCTGATCTAATTTAAAGATGGCTCAGACATCAAAGTACTTTATCCTTGTACTTTTCTGTGAAAAGTAAATAGATTGTGGTGTGTGAGTGTCCATGATTACCCATGTGTCTAAGAGCTTTATGTTGTGTTTGTGCCAAATCAAATGTTATTGGTCACATACACATATTTAGCAGATGTTATTGCCGGTGTAGCGAAATGCATGTGTTTGATGCTGTATAATTTTGTGTTCATGAGTTGTTTTAGTTTCTTGAATTTTAGAAACCAGTTATACAGAGTAACCTACAGGACGTTATTGGCCATGGACTTTTTTTTGTCATGGACAGTGCTGTCAAAGTGTCATATAAATTCCACTAAGATGTTCATGAATTTGTTTGGTTAACTCACCTAGGGGTTGATGCTCCATGGAGAGAACATATACCATTAACCCATTGTCACACTATATTCTTGGCATGCGTAGTGCTGGCACATTTCTACCATATAACCACGTAACCGACTGTTATGGTTGATGACTGCCATGAAAATAATAAAACTTTTCTTTTGGTGGAATGAACTACGCAGCGCCCCCCTCCCTGCAGCAGAAGCACACATAGAAATAGAATAAATAGAACGTGCTTGGAACCTCTAAACCTGGCAATTTGACTGGTAAACTCATGGGTACACTCGCAATGGCTGCCTGGGAATGTGATGCAATAATTTCCATATGTAATGTAGAATGTTCATTCAAATGATGTTATCTGATGTGGCTCATGCAATGGAATGTATTTTGTTTAATAGTTGAGTTGAATCAACAAATCACAGCACATATTGATGGGTACACATCTTGCTTTTACTTCCTGCTTTGCTCCTATCCACCTAATTTGCTAACGTTAGCTAGGCCTACTAGTAGGCTACTTCTGTTGTCATAATAACATTAGTTGTGTTGCGTCAGTTAAGTGCCATCCACCAAGCCAATAATGATAACTATACCGAACAAAAGTATAATCGCAACATGCAACAATTTTAATCAGTTTCAATTCATATCAGTAAATCAGTCAATTGAAATAAATAAATTAGGCCCTAATCTATGGATTTCACATTGGAATACAGATAATAATCTGTTGGTCACAGATACCTTAGAAAATTTGGGCCTCACATTGGGTTCGTCATGGCATCTCTATGCATTCAAATTGCCATCAATAAAATGCATTTGTGTTCGTTGTCTGTAGCTTGTGCCTGCCCGTACCATAACCCCATCGCCACCATGGGGCAATCTGTTCACAATGTTGACATCAGCAAACCGCTCGCCCACCCAACGCCATACACGTGGTCTGCGGTTATGAGGCCGGTTGGAATTCTCTAAAATGACGTTGGAGGCGGCTTATGGTAGAGAAATTAACATTCAATTCTCTGGCAACAGCTATGGTGGAAGTTCCTGCAGTCAGCATGCCAATTGCACGCTCCCTAAAATGTTTAGACATCTGAGGCAAAGTGTTGTGTTACAAAACTGTACATTTTAGATGTACCTTTTATTGTCCACAGCACAAGGTGCACCTGTGTAATGAGCTTGCTGTTTAATCAGCTTCTTGATATGCCACACCTGTCAGGTGGATGGATTTACTTGGCAAAGGAGAAATGCTTACTTAGGGATGTAAACAAATTTGTGCATTTGAGAGAAATAAGCTTTTTGTGCGTATGGAATATTTCTGGGATCTTTTATTTCAGCTCATGAAACATTGAACCAACACTTTACATGTTGCGTTTATATTTTTGTTCAGTGTATAATGATAAACTATAGACTACATACAGTAACTGCCTTAATGTTTCTGGACCCCAGGAAGAATAGCTGCTGCCTAGGCAGCACCTAATGGGGATCCCTAATAAATACAAACCTCTGGTATTGACTTTTTTTTGTTCACCTGAAATTATGCTTAAGTAATAATAGTCTACTTGTTATTAAGATGTCTAACCTTTACTTATGAGTTAGCTTACTTGTACACTTTGAAATTATATGAACACAAGTGTTGATTCTTTGAAGTAAAGTGTTTAAACGTTTAATTGTTTTAATTGTTAACTTAAAACTATTATTCAAGATGAACTAGTGTCAATGTGGATTAATCACAGATCACAATCCTGCAATAAGGAGGGGAAGGGAATCTGTCTTTAATTTGAATTTCTGTTTCTGTGTTGTATTTTCAAATGAACATGACCTTTTTGTTTAGTTGAAAACTCTCCAGTTAGTTTTATTTGTTTGTCAATCTTTCTCAGGATATCAGCCATGTGAACCCATTTTGCAGCTGATAATGGCAGTCAACGGCAATGTAGCCATAGGCCTACAGCAGTGGTTCTCAACTCTAGTCCCCGGGTACCCCAACAGCACACATTTTTGTTGTAACCCCGGACAAACATACCTGATTCAAAACATACACACAGCTGCTACTACCAAGTTCAATGCCAGATACTGAGGTCTGAGTGGCACTTGGATGTGCCACTGTGATAATGAAGATTGTTTGCCTAAGACTACCACAAAAATTACATTGTCTATGCTAAATGTGCTTAAATTGTAAAAGAAAGAATAGTTAGCTATAAAAAAATAAATGTTTTCAATGGGGCAAGGCAAAGCAGGGATGACAGACGAAAAAAGTTTCATTTCACCCATACAACAATATAACTTATTACTTAAAGTACGGTATGTTTCTAATATGATAAACAATAGTATTTTACATGTTGTTGTAAATTATTGTGGAACCCTTCATCGGTTTAAGGGGGCACTTTTGTCATGACGACAAGGAGAAGTTGCTCTCTACTGAAATGGCACAACAGAATCATTCAGATTGACCAAGGCACAGCACATGACAACCATTTTGTCTAACTGAGGGACGACTCCTTTCATATCTGGAAAATAATGAGGTAGTAGAAGTAGAAACTGATGCTGCTGCAGAATTGCTCATCTTCACGGTGGGAATCCACTCGATATGGGTGTCTTGATAGAGTTCAGCTGGTGAACCTACAGTACATAAACAAATACAAAGTACACTTGATGTTAAAATATCCCTTCCTAAGGTCACCTATACCATCAGGGCTCTTGAATGTTTGGTTGTGTTTAATTCATTCAGCTATTTTAGTGTCATATATAAATATGTCATATTACATCTGTTGTTGGGCTAATAGTCAACACAGCAGGTTGTTTTATCCCACTGAGGCCTTTGTACTATGCTGTAATGTCCGTACATTTGACCTCCTTATGAATAAAGTTCTAAACAAATTATCATTGGATGAGTGCGACTGGAATTTTTTGGGACAATAATGTCCTCTTCCAGGCTAGATGGACGTCATATTGTACCATTTGTGTCTCCCCTTTTCGTGGGCCTAGATTAGATAGTTGCGTTGAAGACAAGGTCGTTTTTATTTATCTGTTTGTCATTGTCAGTAGAGTAGGCCCAGGCTACCCCTTGATTTGTCGGATTAAAAAAGATTCTGCTAACGTCTCCAGTCATATAAAGTGTAGTAGAATTATGAAATGTGTTTATCAAAGGCCACATTTTTTGAGAGCAAAGGAAAGAAAAGAGACGTCTCTGATATAGCCTATAGGTCTATGCCACTAGACGATCAGCCATGCATGGTGAGTAGATTGAGTTATATTAATAGCCTAATAAATTATGACTATCCAATCTGCTTATCACATTAGGAATAGTAGGATTAAATTTGTATGCAAATGTGATGATAGATGCATGCATTGCTTTACTATAAAGTTGTATTTTTATGGTGAGAGTGATGCATGCTAGACTACAAGCTATTTAGCTAGCTAATGTTGGCTAACTTAGTCTTGTTGTTAACACCTGGTTAGCAAAACAGCTAACAGCTAAACTCAAAATTGATCAGACTGACCAGTGATGAAGTGATCGGTGCAGACCCTGTACTGACAGGGTTCAGGTCTTTACAGGCAAAAATGTTTCTTCACTTTTCTGACAGTTCTCGAGTCTTATTTCCTTGGTTTTTCATGATTGCGGGTAATCTGTAAAAAATATTTCTTTCCCTCTTATTTCCCTCTTGTTTCCCTCTTGTCACAGAAATTCCCTCTACACAGAAATTGACCATGGTGATGAATCAACTAGTTTTTGGCACTGTTATCGTGCAGCTTTGGGTAGCCACTCAGCTGTTGTTGGAAGAATTGATGCAGTGGTCTTCCAACATAGCCACCAATATGGCCGTACGTCACCTGGCAACCCTCTATGGCAGTGGTCACCAACCTTTTCTGAGTCAAGATCACTTTCGCAGTCAAAAAGCAAGCCGAGATTAGCGCTCAGATGTTTTTTTAACATTACAAGTCAGAGATTTCCCAGTTCCAAGTTCTCAGTTGTTTTTAACTTGGCATTTGTCTCAGAGGAGGGAGGGAGAGAGCAGCAGATGGTCCGCCTCTCACGGTCTCTTCCTTTCCTCCGGTGAGACTGACCAGAGACACCGTCTTCCACCTGATGGGGAAACTCGAGTTGCACCGCATCCGCATCATGCACAAATTCATGTTGTTCCTATGACCAGAGAAAGTGAAATACTCCTAAATATTAAAATAGACAAGATGAGCTGCTAATAATAATACAAACGCAGAGCTATCAAGACACGTGGCTACTAATTCATAGTAGCTGCAGCGCGAGTGGAAGTACGGAGAAGCGCGTTTTGTAATAGTGTTGACAATGCTGAATAAAAACTTAAGCATGGACTCATTCATAAAAACACCAGCTCTTTGCTGTATTCTTTGACAGTCTCTCTCTGGTCATGGTAAGTGTTATGAAATAAAATGTAGGCTAGTATCAAACTTAACCTGGAAGCTGTAGGCACTGATGATTTAAGCTATCCGATTGGCCAGCACAGTAGGCACATTCCACTGCCAGATAGGTGGAGTTTGTCTTTTCAGACATATTAAAAGGTTCAAAATGGGAACACTTTGCCTACTCAGTGCGCAGGGCTTCTGAATCAAGCGGGCTCCCGAGGCACGCAGCGGTCTAAGGCACTGCATATCAGTGCAAGAGGTGTCACTACAGTCCCTGGTTTGAATCCTGGCTGTATCACATCCGGCCGTGATCGGGAGTCCCGTAGGGCGGCACACAATTGGCACAGCGTTTGGTGGGGTAGGCCATCATTGTAAATAAGAATTCGTTTTTAACGGATTTGCCTAGTTAAATAAAGGTTAAGTAAAAACATGTAAACATTTAAAAATAAATAAAGTGCACCTACCGCCAACTGCGCAACACAAATATTTAAAAAAAAGGAGCGCAAGCCTTTATCGTTGGCTTTTTTACAGAAGTGTTTGGTGATCGACTAGAAAGGTTATCGCGATCGACTGGTTGGTGACCACTGCTCTATGGGTACACACGCAATGGCCGCCAGTCCACCCATTATGCCATCAGTGACTTGAATCGGGACTCCCGTTTACTTTATTCTATTTCTATGCCAGCACATGCAGTCAGTAGCGGAGGAGAGGAGAAAATGTGCGTCTTACAAAAAACGCTATTCAAACGGTTATTATGGTAACCACAGTTATTTGGCTAACCAACAACCATCATCCAAAATTCCATGAGCGTCACAGCCCTAGGCATACACTTAACCCAAGCATGGAATTTGCTCTTCCAAATTCCTCTAATTGACTTAAATCCATTCTGCGTTGTGATTGCTTCTTAGAGGAGTTGGGATCCCGAAAAGAAAATTGAGTGCCAAGTATAATCTCTTTCATTGGAATGAGATATACATAATGTGGTTTGAGATATTTGATGTTATTGTTTGAGAGCTCTTCACTGTACTGTATATTGCTCGTACTTGTCCCATTGTACTTCCTTGCATTTAAAAGGCCTCATTTATGATATCACTTTCATCTCTGTCCAAACTAGTTAATCACTATGACAGTCAAGAACGAGTCAAAGCTTTAAAGGAACAGTGTTGAGATTTCTCTCTTTACTCCACGTCAGGGACCACAAACAGCGTTTGTCAGCTACCCGTTGGTCCATTTTGGAACGAGTCGTTTCTATAACAATGATTTAAAGATTTCTCATTTTGCATATTGTAAATTGGCCAGAATGAGTCAATTGCTTTTAATTGCTTACAAAAGCTGATCTGTATGACTCAAGTAATTGGACTCCCACACTGATGCAGAACCGTCAGCCTCTTGAATATGAAGGGAGTAGGCAGTGTGGAAAACCCTATTGCCCCCAATATGCATGACCACCTCAGTCCATTTAGAAGGTAAGCGACCCAAGGACTGCTTCCCTGCTGAGATCCTTGCCCAAAATAAATTAAAGGTATTATAAGGAGGTCCAGTACTGTATTTGTTTCCTATCACAAACCTATAATTCAATTCATTAAGTTATACACTCTGATCGAAGCTTGGAAACGCTAGTCCCTGTAGCGTGAGTCGATTTGAGATGGTAATGATGTGCGTTCATTTATTAAATCTTATTAAGTCACTCAAGGTGCTTTTCAAAAGGTAATATTTGAAATTGTAGTGAATAGGTCTCCCCTGCAGATTAATATAAAATCTGCAATTTCACCCACACAGACTCTGTCATTCATCTCTGTTTTGCATGGCTCTTGTAAGTGGGAATAAATCTTTTATGAAACTGAATCGTGCAGGCATGGTAATTTATATTTATAAAATGTATATTGACTCCTCCACTCTTAGAAACATCACTCAGCTATAATGTACCCTTTCTAGCCACCTACTGTCACGTCCTGACCATAGTTCTTATGTGTTTTGCTTGTTTTAGTGTTGGTCAGGACGTGAGCTGGGTGGGCATTCTATGTTGTGTGTCTAGTTTGTCTGTTTCTGTGTTCGGCCTAATATGGTTCTCAATCAGAGGCAGCTGTCAATCGTTGTCCCTGATTGAGAATCATATATAGGTGGCTTGTTTTGTTTTGGGATTTTGTGGGTGGTTGTTTCCTGTGTCAGTGTTTGTGCCACACGGGACTGTGACGGTTAGTTCGTTTGTTATTTTGTATAGTGTCTTATCTTCGTGTATATTAAATCATGGAAACATACCACGCTGCACATTGGTCCTCCGATCCTTCTCGCCTCTCCTTGTCCGAGGAGGAGGAAGAGCTAGACTGCCGTTACACCTACACCACCCTTTCATTGGCAGCCTTACACTACCGTTCAAAAGTTTGGGGTCACTTAGAAATGTCCTTGTTTTTGAAAGATAAGCAAATTTTTTGTCTATTAAAATAACATCAAATTGATCAGAAATACAGTGTAGACATTGTTAATATTGCAAATGACTATTGTAGCTGGAAACGGCAGATTTTTTATGGAATATCTACATAGGCGTACAGAGGCCCATTATCAGCAACCATCACTACTGTCACGCCCTGACCATAGTTTGCTTTGTATGTTTCTATGTTTTGTTTGGTCAGGGTGTGATCTGAGTGGGCATTCTATGTTGTATGTCTATGTTAGTTGCTTGTGTCAGCACTATTCTTATTATAGCTTCACGTTCGTTGTTCGTTTTATTGTTTTGTATAGTTCGTTCAGTGTTCTTTGTTTATTAAATTCATGATGAACACATACCACGCTGCATATTGGTCCTCCGATCCTTCAAACTTCTCCTCCTCAGAAGAGGAGGAAGACGAACGTGACAACTACTGTGTTCCAATGGCACGTTGCGTTAGCTAATCCAAGTTTATCATTTTAAAAGGCTTAATGATCATTAGAAAACCCTTTCGCAATTATGTTAGCACAGCTGAAAACTGTTGTCCTGATTAAAGCAGCAATAAAATTGGCCTTCTTTAGACTAGTTGAGTATCTGGAGCTTCAGCATTTGTGGGTTCGATTACAGGCTCAAAATGGCCAGAAACAAAGACCTTTCCTCTGAAACTCATCAGTCTATTCTTGTTCTGAGAAATGAAGGGTATTCCATGCGAGAAATTGCCAAGAAACTGAAGATCTTGTACAACGCTGTGTACCACTCCCTTCACAGAACAGGGCAAACTGGCTCTAACCAGAATAGAAAGAGGAGTGGGAGGCCCCGGTGCACAACTGAGCAAGAGGACAAGTACATTAGAGTGTCTAGTTTGAGAAACAGACACCTCACAAGTCCTCAACTGGCAGCTTCATTAAATAGTACCCGCAAAACACCAGTCTCAACGTCAAAAGTGAAGAGGCGACTCCGGGATGCTGTCCTTCTAGGCAGAGTTGCAAAGAAAAAGCCATATCTCAGACTGGCCAATAAAAGGAAAATATTAAGATGGGCAAAAGAACACAGACACTGGACAGAGGCTGCTCATAAACTGCTCCAGCTACGTCAAAACGCCCATAGAGTAGCAGACTACGCAGTGAATTTTCACACGTTGGCGGCTCAGAATGCCTGGAACCCGGAAGCATTGTTCGACATGTTCCTTCACGGATTATTAGAGGTGATCAAAGATGAGCTCGCAGCTCAGGAGTTGCCAACGGACCTCGACTCCCTCATAGCCTTGACCATCCGGATCGATGGGCGGCTACGAGAACGTAGGAGGGTGAGGGAATCTGTCCCCTGTCGCCTTTGCTCGCCCTCGATTCCCAACTCGACTCAGAGGAATCCCCGAAACCCCCGAAGGCATTTCCGAGAGACTCCGATGTCACCCGAGTGCTCACGGGAATTGCTGAGGGCGGTAGACTCCCCTCCTCCAGAGCCCAAGCTACTGGGAAGAGCTTGATTGTCTCCGGAGGAACATTTACGCAGACTGAACACCAGAAGCTGTCTGTGTTGCGGGACTACAGGACATTATATTTCCACCTGTCCATTGAAAAGACCAGGCTCATCAGTAGGCCCGAGTACTCTGGTTAGCCTTACGAGAATTTTCCAATCTCCCATTACCCGCACCCATCTCCATTCCACCCTGTTATGGGGTGACCAGGCCAAATCACTTATCGATGCTACCTTGGTGTCAGAGCTTGGTATCACAACACAGCCCCTCTCCATTCCCATGGACGTCAGAGCGCTGGATGGGCGCTCTATTGGCCGAGTCACCCGCAATACGATTCCTATCGACCTACGGGTATCAGGGAATCACAGTGAGTGTATGCAGTTCCTGCTCATCTAATCTCCATATTTCTTTCCAAGATGGCGTAGCAGTCAGACGTCTTTGTCCTTGTCTTGTCCCGTGTATATATCTTTTTTCTTCGCATATCTTTTTTATATTTTTTTCCTAAACATCAACTTCAATATACTCTCCTGCAACCCACCTCACCCAATGTGGAATGCTATTTTCTAAAGTATTTTTCTGTACTTTCGAACCGGATTCCCCCAACAGAAGCTAGCCAGCTAACTAGCTACTAGCTAGTAGTCAGCTCACCACTGTTAGCGGTCATCAGCTAACCTCTAGCTAGGAAATCTCTCGCCAGTTTGCACAACGCGATTCAAACCAGAACATACCAGACTTATTTTCTCTCCATATTCCTGGATTCCTACCGCAAGCTCTGAACCTTTTCACCTGGATCATCGCAGCTAGCCAGCTGCAATCCGAGTTGCTACTCCTGGCTAACGTCTCTGTCCCGAAGCAAGCACCAATTAGCCTGGAGCTAGCCGATGCTAGGCCCATCTCCCGGCTAGCTGAAGAGGTCCATCAGCCACTCCTTGGGCTACAATACATATTATGGACCGCTTTTACTACATAAAATCCTGCTAATCCATTACGACTGGACTACTGACATAATCTGCCCGAGGGTTCTTTTTGCAACAGGCCCCTCTGTCTTCGACGTCCCCTGAATGCCCATCTGCTAGCCGCGGCCCGCTAGCTGAATAGGTCCATCAGCCAATTTCTTGGGCCATTATACCTATTTTGCCAATTGGACTGGGCAGCTTTACTACACGGAAACCTACTAATCCTTCACGGCTGGTCTGCCGACGGAACTGCACGAGGAGGCTACAACAGACTTCTTCAACAGACGCTCAAGGTCCTAAACGATATCATAACTGCAATCGATAAGAGACAATACTGTGCAGCCGTATTCATCGACCTGGCCAAAGCTTTTTCAAACAGAAATTTGCATCCTGTAGCACAAACTCAAAAAAGTTATTGGACACTGTAAAGTCCATGGAGAATAAGAGCACCTCCTCCCAGCTGCCCACTACACTGAGGCTAGAAAACACTGTCACCACCGATAAATCCACAATAATTGAGAATTTTGATAAGCATTTTTCTATGTCTGGCCATGCCTTCCACCTGGCTACCCCTACCCCGGTCAACTGCCCTGCACGCCCCACAGCAACTCGCCCAAGTCTCCCCCATTTCTCCTTCACCCAAATTCAGATAGCTGATGTTCTGAAAGAGCTGCAAAATCTGGACCCCTACAAATCAGCTTGACAATCTGGACCTTCTCTTTCTAAAATTATCTGCCAAAATTGTTGCAACCCCCAAAGATTGGAAAGCTGCCGCGGTCATCCCCCTCTTCATAGGGGGAGAAACTCTAGACCCAAACTGCTACAGACCTATATCTATCCTACACTGCCTTTCTAAGGTCTTCGAAAGCCAAGTTAGCAAACAGATCACCGACCATTTTGAATCCCACCGGTATTCTCCGCTATGCAATCTGGCTTCCGAACTGGTCATGGGTGCACCTCAACCATGCTCAAGGTCCTAAACGATATCATAACTGCAATCGATAAGAGACAATACTGTGCAGCCGTATTCATCGACCTGGCCAAGGCTTTCGACTCTGTCAATCACCACATTCTTATCGGCAGACTCAACAGCTGTCACGATCGTTATAATGAATGGACCAAGGCGAAGCGTGCGTAGAGTTCCACATGTTTATTTAAATGAAACTCCCAGAAAACAATAAAGCGCAAAACGAAACGTGAAGCTAATGTAGTGCTCGCAGGCAACTATACATAGACAAGATCCCACAAAGCACAATGGGGAAATGGCTGCCTAAATATGATCCCCAATTAGAGACAACGATAAACAGCTGCCTCTGATTGGGAACCATACCAGGCCAACATAGATATATAAAAACTCCGGACCGTGGATCGTTGCCGGGGACTCCGGACCGTGGATCGTCGCCGGAGGCTCCGGACTGGGAACCCTCGCAGGAGGTTCTGGACTGGGAACCCCCGCTGGAGGCTCTGGACTGCAGACCGTCGCTGGAGGCTCTGGACTGCCGACCGTCGCTGGAGGCTCTGGACTGCCGACCGTCGCTGCAAGCTCTGGACTGCCGACCGTCGCTGGAGACTCTGGACTGCAGACCGTCGCTGGAGACTCTGGACTGCAGACCGTCGCTGGCATTGCCAGATCTTCCGGTGACAGTTCCCAGTACAGAGCTTCCGGCGACAGTACCCAGTCCAGAGCTACCGGCGACAGGACCCAGTCCAGAGCTTCCGGCGACAGTTGTTCTATGTTTAGTTGCCTGTCTGCACTATCCATATAGCTTCACGATTCGTTTTGTTATTTTGTTAGTTTGTTCAGTGTTCATTCGTTAAAATAAATAAGAATGTACGCATATCACGCTGCGCCTCCTCCTTACAACGGCCGTGACAGGAACAAAGACACAGCATTCCCTGATGTCCCTCTGCAATTACAGCCTTGCTCTGAGTTCACAAAGTTTATTTTCCAGCGATTGGACATTAGCCATCAGGATACTAGTAAGAGGAGGAGGTGTAGCCCATCTTGTCAGCCTAGCTTTTGTCTTCCTCTGCCTTTGGTCATCTCGGTCAGGAGCAACAAGTAAGCCCGCAGTGCGGGAAACAAAGGAGTGGATGTAGTATTCCAGATCTGGGAGGCTGAGAGATAAATGTATAGCTTCCGATTCATGTTCCAAAAGTGTTTGTCAGTCATAGGAAATGATTGCGCAAACATTCTGAGCAAACAAGGTAATAATTAATGCAAAAAGAGCAATAAAAAAAGCTAGGTCGAGCAGGTGCCTCAGTGCCCCAGGTTCTACTGTAGATACCATGTTTTTTTCTAAGCGTGTAAGATTGATTGAATTTAATTTCAGTTCACCTGGTTACCCGGTCCTGAAGCCAGAGTAGAAAAGTTGGCGTGCAGCTCCTTTTGATTTGACTCTGCACTTTCCCACCAGATGGGGTATCCTCTACCAGTCACATTCCATAAAGCAGACTATCCGTCTGATGCTGGGAGCCAAGCTATGGGTTTCTCTCATCTGTCCCCAAATTTAGATTAATCTGAAGGAGTACTACTTTCTCTCTCATCCTGGATGATTCCTATAGCACGGGGATACACTTCTCATCTTCTCAGAATGATTCCCTCCATGTTGTGGATCAAACTTTAATGGCTGTTTCTGTAAGGCACCCCCGATATCCACTGAAGCTGTTTACTTTGTTGACTGGGAAATACCTGACAGAGTTAAATTTTTGAATGGGCTGCATTGCTAGGCGCTAACTAATGCTCAATCAGGCCCTGTAGCATTTTGGAATTAGACTATTTTAGTCATTTATTACAGCTTTTCTTTTTACTTAAGAGACAACAGGGCACTACTGGGAGCTCTCATATATCTGCCTTGTCCTGTCTATCTCAATCTCACTTCCTTTACCTGGCATGCTTACAAACAGAGTCAACTTTGGTAGACTTTATTTGGTAGACTTCTTCATTGCACTACCAGTGATTTACATGATCAGAATACCCTTTATTAGCCAAGTACACAAAGCCAGAACTTGACTTACTGTGAAGGTGCTGCCAGCTATATGCAATATACAAACAGAATACAGACAGAATATATCATATCAGTACAGGAAACATAAAACATAACATTCTGCAGTATAGGCTGGTGTCAGTGGGAATATACCATTTATAGAGGGGATATCTCTATATAAGCAGAGGGAGGGATGCTGCCATGGTGAATATATACAGTGTTGTGCGAGGTGTACATAGTGTACATGCAGTATAATGCAGATTAGATTACAAGGTGCAGTAATCGGCCCAATTCAAAGTCACATAATCCCTATGAGCCTGATGGCCGGTTGGTGAGGGCCACAGCATGTGGGAAGAAACTGTTCAGGTGTTGAGCGTTTTTGGTCATGATTGACCTAAACCGTCTGCCAAAGCGATGTCTTTGAAAGATGGGAGGGCAGGGCCGGCGATGATCTTACCTGCATGCTTCCTTATCTTGGAGGTGTGCAGGTCCTTGATGTTGGGCAGGTACAGCCGATGCCCTTCTCCACAGACCGGATGATGCACTGAAGTTTGCCCTTACAGCGGGCAGACGCAGACCTAAACCAGACGTTGAAAGAAGGGGTGAGGATGAGCTCAATGATGGACGTGTAGAACCGAACCAGAATTGTCAGAGAGAGTTTGAGTTTCCTCAACTGGGGCAGATAGCACATTCTCTGCCAAGCCTCCTTGGTCACCTCTGTGATGTTGTCCTCCCACTTGAGGTTGTGGGAGATGATAGTCCCCAGGAATTGTAATGACTTGGCCGTATATTTCTTGAAGCCATTTCTTGAAGTCAACCAACATCTCCACTGTTTTGACTGTGTTGAGTTCCAGGTTGTTGTGACTGCACCAAGCCACCAGGCGGTCAACCTCTCCATAGTACTTGGACTTGTCGTCGTCGGAGATTGACTAGTGTGGTGTCATCAGCAAACTTCAGTAGTTTGACAGATGCGTCGCTGTAGGTGCAGTCATTGGTGTAGAGCGAGTAGAGGATGGGGGAGAGCATGCAACCCTGTGGCGCCCCCGTGCTGGTAGACAGGGAGCCTGAAAGATGTTTTCCCATCTTAACATGCTTTGTTCTCTTGGTCAGGAAGTCGGTGAGCCACCGACAGATGGAGTCCGAAATGTTCAGCTTGGTGTGTTTGTGCTGTAGCAGGTCCAAAATGATTGTGTTGAACGCTGAGTTTAAGTCCACAAACAGTATTCTCACGTATGTCCTTGGATTGTCGAGGTGTTGAAGGATGTAGAGAAGCCCATGTTGAAGGCGTCGTCCACAGACCTATTGGCTCTGTAGGCAAACTGCATGGGGTCAAGGAGGGCGTCGGTGGTGGTTTTGAGATGGACCAGGACCAGGTGCTCAAAGGTTTTCATGAGCGCTACAGGTCTGTAGTTGTTCAGGCCGGTCAGCTTTTGTTTCTTCAGGAATGGGATGATGGTGGAGGATTTGAAGCGGGCAGGTACAGTGCATAGTTCTAGAGACTGATTGAATATGTGCTTGAAAACGGGAAAGCTGGTCAGCACAGTTCTTTAGTGTGGCTGAGGAAATCCGGTCTGGACCTGCAGCCTTCTGAAGAGCTTGTTCACCTCCTTTTCGGTGATGACAAGGAGGAGGGCAGTCTGGGGTAGGCTAGAGGGAGGGAGGGAGGGAGGGAGGGAGGGAGGGAGGGAGGGAGGGAGGGAGGGAGGGAGGGAGGGAGGGAGGGAGGTGACAGGGAAGAAAGTAGTCAGTGGGGGAGTGCGGGGAGGGAGAGTCCAGATGGCTGAGGGTGTTGTCAGCTGAGGACCAAGATAGCTGAGGAGACTCTTGATGGCTGAGGGCTCTTTGTGATTCAAAACGACATTAGAACTCAGACCCTTCCAGACAGACAAGCAGTCGTTGGTGGCGAATTGTTGTAACGACTTTTGGCCACTTTAATCTCCTTGTTGTGCAGCAGTTTAGCAGTTATATATTTCTCTTTGTTGTTGCTCCTATGTGTCACCTCTTTGGCTGAGTGCAGTACTCTGAGTTCAGCAGTGAACCAGAGTTTGTCGTTGTTGAATTTGAAAAAAGTGCTGGATGGAATTCAGTTTTCCTCACAGACACTGATGTAAGATGTGACACTGTCTGTGTAATTGTGAATGTTGGTGTTTTCATCCCAATCAGTGTAGGCCAGGCAGCCCTTTAACTCCTCTATGGCCTCACTAGTTTATTTCCTCACTGTTTTCTTAACAGGCTTGGTGGGTTTCAAACTTTGAAAATGTTCAATGATATTCACTATGCCCTGGATAGGAAGCTGCATTGTTTATCTGTTTTCATAGACTTGACACTGTGGACCATAATGTCTTGGTGCAGAGATTGAAGTGTGTTGGGATTACTGGTCAAACCTGTCAAATCAAACCCAGATGACACTGTTCTCTATTCAAGTGGCAGCAGTTTGGCTTTTGAAAAAACAAAAACATCATTCAACATAATTTGTACGATTTGTAGCTCGTTCTGAATTCCTCTAAAACAAAATGCATTGTATTTTCCAATACTAAATTCTCAGAAAACCATGTAATTACTACCTTGGAAGGACGTTCTATAGAGCAAGTGTAGGTGGATGACAAGTTGAGCTCCACCACCCATATAGAGAACTTAAACTGCGTATTGGGTTTTATTCCCGGCACAAAGTTAGTTTTTCCTTTGCTGCCAAAAAGGAGTTGATTCCTTGTACTTTTCTCTCTGTATTGGACTATGGTGATACTATTTATGTTGCAAGCCTCAAGCTCTACACTGAAAGCTCTTGACTGTGTATCATGCAGCCCTTTTATCACCAATCAGAGATGTCTAACTCACCATTGTGATCTCTACTGTGCTGTTCGGTGGACATCACTAGCAACACGCAGGCTCAAACACTGGTACATTCTTATTTATAAGCCCATTTTAGGAAAGTTGCCATTTTGTCTCTCCTCTCTTCTAGCTCGAAATGAAAACACATACAAGCTCAGATCTCAATCTTGTTTTTGACTAAGAGTCCCGAATGTTTTAACCGAACAGGAAAAAGGTCCTTTCATTACTCAGCCCCCTAGTCTTGAAATTGTGTCCTGGAGTTCAAAGCATATATAGATGAACAGGTTGTTGAGACATGTACTGTAAATGTTTCTAGTTGTCACCCGATGTCACTAGTTTGCGTTGCCTTATGTAAGGAAGCATGTTGTTTTACTACAGACACACACACACACACACACACACACACCACACACACACACACACACACACACACACACACACACACACACACACACACACACACACACACACACACACACACATACACATCCACTGTTTGTTTCCTGTTGTATTTGTGCTGTTGCCAGTGTCTTCTGTCTGTGTTGTCCGTTTGGTCTTACATATTTAATTTAATTTTTTAACCCCCGTCCCTACAGGATAATTTTTTCTTAATTGACTTGCCTGCTTAAATAAAGGTTAAATAACATTTTTTTTAAACTATTGTCCAAGGGATTTTGCTCTCTAGTGTGGCATTTCACAAGTGGTTTGTATCCGGGCAGCTCGTTGGCATAATCGTTGCCAAAGTGGTTTCTAGTTGCATTAGCTAGCAAAAATCCTCAGCGTGACAAACCTACCATGAGTGCAGTGAACAGCATCTACAAATACAGTAACGTTGCCAAGGTACCCGTACACTTGCCCTGATGCTGTTATCTCAATGTTCTTAATTGGTCATTAGAAGAGATCCTTTTTTAATTCCCTGCACGAAGTCAGAGCGAAGTGGATTATACCGCTAATGCCCAAAATTCAACCGCTGATGAGCTGTTTTAAATGAATGTGACCAACCTGAACCTATTCTACCAAATTAGTTTTCTCTTCTAAGTTAATGTTTTGACATTTTGGTTTTAGTTTGTTGAAGACTGGCCCATTATTGAATACTCTACATTCAGAAGTTCTCTTATGGCCTTCTTTTAACTCTGTCTCTTTCTATGCAGTGGTTGTGCTGTATGTTCAGGGTATCGGGACCAAAGAGTGGATGGAGGTGAGTGGAAAATTAAGTTCTATTTTCAGCTTTTTGCATTTTCGTCTTTAGTCACTGTTCTGCTAACTTACAGGTTCTGATTTCTATGATTGGGGGAAAATGTAAGAACCCTCCGGACTGAGACTCATGTTGTTCCATCTTCTTCTTTTCCCACTGGTCATAAACTGGTTGAATCAACGTTGTTTCCACGTCATTTCAACCCCCAAAGAATTGATGTGATGATGTTGAATCAACGTAGAAAACTCTTTGGATTTGCAATAAGTCATCAACATAAAGGCATTTTGTCTTTTTTTCACCTAACTTTTAACCTAAATGTGAATCAAAACTAGACTTTGAACTGACACCTATTCCCAGTAGGTAGCTGAGCCACTGACACTGAAATGATTTCCTGATATTATTCTATTCGGATTGTTCCAAAATCACATAAGTATGCCGAAGGTGGTTGCATTTGTATATCAATGAGCAGTATTAATTAGAAAACATTTGAGAAATGAGTGTCACTTGCCCGAATGCCACAAGTCCAAACATCCTGCACTGTCCAGCACATTTCCCTAACTAACTAGTGGGATAAGGCACCACTAGCCATGATCAGTAATTGGCATGGATTTTACCATCCTTCCTATTAGTGTAGAATGGCCTGGGGTAAGAAGCAGACAGGATAAGATAGGTTCAGGTAGTGAACAAGCCACATTTTCCCAAATGTCTAGAGCTCTAGAGGGGCTCATTAAATATTTCTCTCTCTCTCTCTCTCTCTCTCTCTCTCTCTCTCTCTCTCTCTCTCTCTCTCTCTCTCTCTCTCTCTCTCTCTCTCTCTCTCTCTCTCTCTCTCTCTCTCTCTCTCTCTCTCTCTCTCTCTCTCTCTCTCTCTCTCTCTCTCTCTCTCTCTCTCTCTCTCTCTCTCTCTCTCTCTCTCTCTCTCTCTCTCTCTCTCTCTCTCTCTCTCTCTCTCTCTCTCTCTCTCTCTCTATATATATATATATATATATATATATATATATATATATACACAGCAAGACGTCTTCCACCTGCGTATTCAATGCGAGGGCATAATTATTGTAACGCAATCAGCAGAGTAAACTTCCCATAACCAACTGCAGACATATTTGCACCATTCATTTAGTGAAGACTCACAAGCCAAAGCACCTTGCCTGATTCCCCTTCTCTCTATTTCTGATCACTACCACATACACTGAGACACCAACGCTAAGGGTTGAAAACGATACGCACTTAAGTGTTAGTGTAAACTAAGATTAAAAGGGTGTTGAGTAAATCTATTTGTTTCCTCTGTACTGTAGTGTTGACATACCATAACTAAGACCTCTTAGTTTCAGTCACTTCACAATAATTGAAAGCGTTTCCCCTTTAACAACACAATTTAAATTCTAACATTCCCAGCAGGGCTCCACTACCCGTTAACCAATCGTACCTCAAAGAACTCCGCCCAAAATAGTAGAGGTGGAAGTGTATCATGGGACGTTCCTTGGTCGATCGATACCAGGTAGGCTGGTAGGGTTCCAATAAACTAACCTCCCAGGCCTAATAATGGCTTGGGAGGGACAGAGTTGATAGCTGGAATTATGTGCACTGGGCACTAAGGACATGAGCTGGGTATTGAGGCAGTGCAGGGTGTCTGATTGTCAGGCAGATAACATATGCAGTTATTGCTAGTGAAGTAAACTTTCATATGTTTAGATTTATAGTGACATTGTGTCATTGATTATCAAATGAGTTATACTGTGTGGTGGCTTATTTCTGTATTTACCAAATGAGGAGAAACAAACTTCACACACCAGTCAGAGTTATACTTAAACTACATTTTTAATAATAAGAGCTTTGCAATAGCATTTTGACTTTCAATGGTGCGCCATGTCGAATGAGCCATTGAAAGTGACAACAGAAAATTACAAATATCTTTCATAGCCAAGATACACCCCTCTCAACCTACATGACAAACCACAGATCTTAGGAACAGTTCACAAAGAAAGACTTTTACTTGACAGAGAGGAGAATCCCATAGCCAGATAGCATTCGCTATAAATTATCATTCAGTTTGGTCCCTAAGACGAGGTTCTAATCTCGTTCCTGGTACTTCATAGCACAGAACCATTACCTCATCCAATGACATAACAAATGTTAACTCCAGATACTCCCATCTCAAGTAAACCCCCTCTTGACCCCACTCCTGGACAAGCTCACTGAGGGGAGTGAGCCTCTAGGTCATACACTATCCCAGGATATGTACAACATCAGAGAGGACATATAATGGTTCCAGACACTGCCATAATCCTCCCCCAATGCAAAAGGAGGGAGTGACTTGCGCACAGGCATTGTGGAGACAAGTAATTGGTTCCCCATTAATCACGCCATCCCTTCACATGGTTTAACAGATACATTCACATATGAAGACAATGTTCCATGCTGTCCTCTTCCCTTTCTGATATTCTGCATAGCACCAGAGACATGTAAAAGACAAGCCTGACCTCTCCCCTCTCTGGGCCATAAGTGACTGAGCCCCAGCTGAGGGAAGAAATGCAACTGCCAACACTAGAGTCCATTAGAAATACATTCGAATAAAAAATAGGGGTTAGATCATCTTTAATATTGCAGATAGATTGTGGGTTCTATCAATGCAATTGTCTGCATAATTTCCAATACCTGATGTGTATTATTTTCCCCTAACCCTACCACCCCTCCCCTTATTTAAGTAAACTAATGAACAACAATACTTAGGCTTCTACTTCTAGCTTAAACATACTATATACATTTTACGGACACAGTGTAATTTACATGAGGTATCTTTTTTGTTTGTTTTTAGTCCCACACTTCAGCTACCCTCAACCCCTCCCATCTATCTCTAAAAACCATCCAGTTTTGATTTCTAATTGCCATATATTTTTCAACTGTACTGTAATGTTTCACAAAAGTTCTGAGCCTTTTTTATTATCATAATTTCTACAGATTGTAAATTAAAGATGAACATTTTTACTAAGAGTGTTATAATATTATTGATCGATTGACTATGGATTTTCAAGTCACCCAGTAGTGCTATTTGGAGAGTTAGCTCCAGGTAAATGTTGCAATTCTTCAGCTATTCCTGAACCTGCGACCAAAAACAAGCTACAGTGGCTTGCAAAAGTATTCACCCCCCTTGGCATTTTTCCTATTTTGTTGCGTTACAACCTGGAATTAAAATTGATTTTTGGGGGGGTTTGTATCTTTTGATTTTTACAACATGACTACCACTTTGAAGATGCAAAATATGTTTTATTGTGAAACTAACAAGAAATAAGACAAAAACACTGAAAACTTGAGCGTGCATAACTATTCACCCCCTGAAATCAATACTTTGTAGAGCCACCTTTTCCAGCAATTACAGCTGCAAGTCTGGGCTATGTCTCTATAAGCTTGGCACATGTAGCCACTGGGATTTTTGCCCAGTCTTCAAAGCAAAACTGCTCCAGCTCCTTCAAGTTGGATGGGTTCCGCTGGTGTACAGCAATCTTTAAGTCGTACCACAGATTCTCAATTGGATTGAGGTCTGGGCTCTGACTAGGCCATTCAAAGACATTTAAATGTTTCCCCATAAACCACTCGAGTGTTGCTTTAGCAGTATGCTCATTGTCCTGCTGGAAGGTGAATCTCCGTCCCAGTCTGAAATCTCTGGAAGACTGAAACAGGTTGTAATGAAACAAAATAGGTAAAATGCCAAGGGGGTGAACACTTTTGCAAGGCACTGTACATATTAGCAGTACCAAAACAAGTGATCTAGTAATGATTCTGCAGAGCTGGGATGGTGGTATCCCACATATACATAACATTCTATTGGTTGCAAGAATTTTGTATAATCATTTAAATTGAAAAACTAAAAGTTTTGAATCCGGCGATGTTTTGTGTATCAGGTCATAAACCCTGTGCCATTGAATTGGCACATCAAAAATCTCTTCCCAACTATTTTGCCACATGTATGGCACAGCTGTACATGTTTTGGTCCTTAAATGAAACAGGTAAACTTCTTTATTTATCACAATATTCTTTAACCAATTTTGGATAAAGAAAAGTTCATCACCTTCTCCCACTTGCCTCCTACATTTTTACGGTAATGCTGCAATCAGTTGGTTGTATTTTGCATAGAGCAGACATTTCCATATATTGTTTTTAGCTGCATGTGTGACATAACTCCACCAGTACTTTTTATGAGATCATTTGCAAAGATTATACAGTAAAAAAGATATATACACTACCGTTCAAAAGTTTGGGGTCACTTAGAAATATACTTGTTTTTGAAAGAAAAGCACTTTTTTTTTGAAAGAAAAGCACAAGAAAAGCACATTTAAAATAACATCAAATTGATCAGAAATACAGTGTAGACCTTGTTAATGTTGTAAATGACTATTGTAGCTGGAAACGGCAGATTTCTAAGGAAATATCTACATAGGCATACAGAGGCCCATTATCAGCAACCATCACTCCTGTGTTCCAATGGCACGTTGTGTTAGCTAATCTAAGTGTATAATTTTAAAAGGCTAATTGATCATTAGAAGACTCTTTTGCAATTATGTTATCACAGCTGAAAACTGTTGTGCTGATTAAAGAAGCAACAAAACAGGCCTTCTTTAAACTAGTTGAGTATCTGGAGAATCAGCATTTGTGGGTTCGATTATAGGCTCAAAATGGCCAGAAACAAAGACCTTTCTTCTGAAACTCGTCAGTCTATTCTTGTTCTGAGAAATAAAGGCTATTCCATGTGAGAAATTGCCAAGAAACTGAAGATCTTGTACAACGCTGTGTACTACTCCTTTCAAAGAACAGCGCAAACTGGCTCTAACCAGAGTAGACAGAGGAGTGGGAGGCCCCGGTGCACAACTGAGCTAAAGGACAAGTACATTAGAGTGTCTAGTTTGAGAAACAGACGCCTCACAAGTCCTCAACTGGCAGCTTCATTAAATAGTACCCGCAAAACACCAGTCTCAATGTCAACAGTGACTCCGGGATGCTGGCCTTCTAGGCAGAGTTCTTCTGTTCTTTTGCCCATCTACACTGTATTTCTGATAATTTTATGTTATTTTAATGGACATAAAATTAGCTTTTCTTTCAAAACATGGACATTCCTAAGTGACCCCAAACTTTTGAACGGTAGTGTATATCCAAATATAATTGTTTTGTGTCAATTAGTATATTTGAGTTTAACCATGAATATTTGTTGTAATATTTGTTCTGTCTTTTCTGGTGGATTAAACAGAAATTCGAGGTTCTGTTACATGTAGCATCACTCTGTCACCTCTATATTTTCTTTCCCTGCTGCTGTTTTAGTTTGGCAGAACAGAGGTGATTGACAACACGCTGAATCCAAACTTTGTGCGGAAGTTTTTCCTGGACTTCTTCTTTGAAGAGAAGCAGAACCTCCGCTTTGATGTGTAAGTGACCAACCTCTCGGTCTCCATGCCAACTGGGAAATACCTACTTCTAGACACTTGGAACCGGTTGCACCAGTTGTGTGTAAACAAATTGGTCTTAAATGCTAGGTCGGGCATAGCTACAGCCGACTTTGGGATCAGAATTTACACCTGTTGCACCAACCCAAAGTAAGACTCGTCGTAGCTAAGTCTGGCTTAAGCAATGCGGGTTCATGAGATGTGATGCTTCATAATGATGGTATTGGTAGTGCCCATTACTAGGTTGTTACCATCCTTGTGGCAGTTCTAAACTTTACGAGGCAGGTCCTATCACTTCGCAAAGCCCACCACTACGCATGCACGTTTTCTCAACCACAACTGGATGGATCAATCAATAAATACTGTGGGAATGAATATAAAAAAATATTGGAATAAAGTAGGCTAATTCTATTGTAGGCATTTATCATTATGTTGCTTACTGAAACTACCAAAGTTATCCAAACGTTTGGTTTTTGTTTCATTGAATCTCCGTCTGTATATTTGGTTCCTTGACATCTGGCTGGGCAAATAAGTGGAGGTGGCAGCTCATCTATTAATTTGCTAATATCTGATCAGACACAAGTGTATTATTTTGCGATTGACTTGAAAAGATGAGGTTGTGAAACACAGTTGAAGTTGGAAGTTTACATACACTTAGGTTGGAGTCATTTAAAATTGTTTTTCAACCACTCCACAAATTTCTTGATAACAAACTATAGTTTTGGCAAGTCAGTTAGGACATCTACTTTGTGCATGACACAAGTAATTTTTCCAACAATTGTTTACATTTCACTTCATTTAGATTATTAGATTATTTCACTTCACTTAATTATTATTTCACTTCACTTACTCAAATGATGTCAATTAACAGAAGCTTCTAAAGCCATGACATCATTTTCTGGAATTTTCCAAGTTTAAAGTTTAAAGGTTTGCAACTGCACATGGGAACAAAGATTGTCATTTTTTGGAGAAATGTCCTCTGGTCTTATGAAACAAAAATAGATCTGTTTTGCCATAATGACCATCGTTATGTTTGGAGGAAAAAGGGGGAGGCTTGCAAGCCGAAGAACACCATCCCAACCGTGAAGCACGGGGTTGGCAGCATCATGTTGTGGTGGTGCTTTGCTGCAGGAGGGACTGGTGCACATCACAAAATAGATGGCATCATGAGGATGGAAAATTATGTGGAAATATTGAAGCAACATCTCAAGACATCAGTCAGGAAGTTAAAACTTGGTTTCAAATGGGTCTTCCAACTGGACAATGACCCCAAGCATGCTTCCAAAGTTGTGGAAAAATGGCTTAAGGACAACAAAGTCAAGGCAAAATCCTTCAAGAAAACCTTGTTCAGTCTGCTTTCCAACAGCCACTGGGAGACAAATGTACCTTTCAGCAGGAAAATAACCTAAAACTCAAGGTTAAATATACACTGAAGCTGCTTACCAAGACTACATTGAATGTTCCTGAGTGGCCTAGTTAGTTTTGACTTAAATCGACCTGAAAAATCTATGGCAAGACTTGGCTGTCTAGCAAGGATCAACAACAAACTTGACAGAGCTTGAAGAGTAAAAACATTAAGTAATTGGCAAATATTTTACAATCCAGGTATGTAAAGCTCTTGATGTGAACATGTATAGACTCAGGGGGTTGAATACTCATCTAATCAAGATATATTAGTGTTGTATTTTTCTGGTTCGATTCCAGGCTGTATCACAACCCGCTGTGATTGGGAGTCCCATAGGGCAGCGCACAATTGGCCCAGTGTCGTTGCCTAGTTAAATAAAGGTTAAATAAAAATATGTGTGTAGCCAGTTGATGTGATAACTGTCTTGTTGGTTGACAGAAATACTTTCCCCAAAACCTTGTCAATTAAATGTTAACTGTAAAGTAGGCTTACCTGGCAGAAGTACATAATTAGTTATTTGCAAACTTTGCCATGAATGAGTAGCAGCAGTACAGAACCATCGCTAAACCGGCACATTAGACGGCACATTCATCACTCGCTAGATGCTCAATAAAGGGGGATTACACAAAAAACAAAATTAGTTAGTTTTCTTCCAGACCTATACATTATTTTATTCTGATGTGATTTAAGTATTGACTTGGACTCAGAACATCCAATTTCGTTGTTTCTCTATGAACAATTGTAAGTTGGGGCGTGAAAAAATAACATTCTAAAACCAGGAAAAATAAAACTGAGAACGTATTTTGGGAAAATATAAAACAACGTGGGGGAAGAAATCACAGCTTTTATAAGGTCCCACTTAGAGTTTTTTAATAACCATTATTTTACCAGGTGTATTGACAGAAAACATAGTGCATTACTTTCTCTTTTACACTAAAGACTTGGGGAAGAGAAGAATGTGCTTATCTGAAAAGAAGAAAAAAATTAGTAGCTCTCATGCTAGAAAAGGTTGGAGACCCCTGCTTTAGAATGCCTGAAGCTGTAACAGTATGTGTGTGTGTGCGCAGAAGTGTTCAACTTCAAATGGGAAAATCTTTCTTTAGGGCCAAATTTGAGCAAATAAAAAAATTGTGATGAAATGCGATTAACAATAGAAATTCATGTTATTAACCGTTTGACAGTCCTAGTAAAGACCCATCCCAATATCATGTTGTGGATAATACTGACAATATAAATAGATTAACATGTGTGACATAGAATGTAAATGGAATTGTGCAGCCAGCCAAAATAATTAAGGTATTTTCTTTTTTGAAAAGAATAACGCCAACATCTGTTATTTACAAGAAACTCCCCTATCACTAGTGCTGTCACGATACCAGAATGTTGACTTCGATACCAGGTTTAGTATATCGAAATACTCGATACCATAATGATTCTCGATACCAAAACGATAACACAGCAAAAAAAGAAGGCATATTAGCCAAAGCCACAGAATGGAATTTCTGTTGTCACGGCCGTTGTAAGGAGGAGACCAAGGCGCAGCGTGGTAAGCGTACATTCTTCTTTATTTAAAGAACGAACACTGAACAAAACGAACACTGAACAAAACGAACACTGAACAAAACGAACACTGAACAAAACGAACACTGAACAAAACAAAAAGAAACCGTGAAGCTAATATGGATAGTGCAGACAGGCAACTAAACATAGATCAAGAACCCCCAAAACCAAAAGGGAAAATGGCAACCTAAATATGATCCCCAATCAGAGACAACGATAAACAGCTGCCTCTGATTGGGAACCAATTCAGGCCACCATAGACATACATATCCCTAGACTTACCAAAACCCCTAGACATACAAAAAACCCTAGACAATACAAAACAAGCATACCCACCCTCGTCACACCCTGACCTAACCAAAATAATAAAGAAAACAGAGATAACTAAGGTCAGGGCGTGACATCCGGACAGATAAACGCAGCTACTGCTCTGTTTTACATAAACATTTTTCAGACAGCCATGTATGCATTCATTAATTAATTATACAATTATACAATCAATTTGACATTGTTTTTACCTATCTAACTACATCTATTTGAGTGGTAAATCTCTATTGATAAACTGGATACATCAAGATATAGCCTAGGCCTATCCACAATACAGTTGAATGCATATGCAATAGGAGTGTGTTCGTGCATTGAGTTATTGAGCTTGTTTTGGCTTATTTCATGGGGATACAGATGACAAAAATCTGTTTCCCTTCCATTTGGGACTTTTTTATTGTACTGATCAACAACATTTGGATAGAAGAAGCTTCTTTTATAAAAAAATGTGTGATGTCTCTTTCACCAGTAATGACTTTATTCACCATCATTTTTGGGAGAGGGGGAAGACTATAAGTACACAGTTGACGCTTAAACAGACTAGCAAAAACCTAAAACGGACCCTTACCTTAACTCTAACCTTAACCAAACCCTTAAATCTGACCCTAACCCTTACCCTAACCGTAACCTAATTTTGATCAATTCTGAAATGATATATTGGTTTATGCATCAGGCGTGTCATTATAGCCTTTTCCTTGGGAGAGATGTGAGAGAGACTGAATAAGTGAATGAATAAAGGTTTTGGTGGCAATTAGCTTTGAATCAACATATTTTGCTTTATAGTTTGCATTATGGTTATCATAAACAAAGTACTAGGGTAGTGAATTAATGTTAGCTTTAGCTGTAAGCTAGCAAGGAAAGTTAGCCTACAAAGCTGGAAGCTACCAGTATCATGTTCTATTGTAAAGTGTTCTAGCCTGTATGGACATTGTTTTGCAGACAGTAATTAACAGTTTCAACATTTCTACATGCCCTGTCCCATTATTCAAGTGTATTAATTCAAGTGTGTTCTGTGCAGCATGAGTGGGGCGCTATCATGATGCATCACAGACTCCCAGTGCAGGCTAGCAATGAGTAAGTGGAGCAGGCATGATGCGTGCTATAATAAGGGGTCGTCTGCACTGATAGACAGGCTTGATCCGTGAGACACATTTGACAGAAGTACTGAAAGTAACAACAATTCTAGTACCGAACCGTTTTTCATGTTCAAGTATTGAATAAGTACAGACGTTTCGGTATACCGTGCAACACTACCTATAACCAATAGAAAGTGAAAGGTTTGGGCGAGCTTGGGATGGGTTGGCATTTTCCTCCACCTACTCTTCAAGATCCAGAGGCGTATCATCAATTCTCAATGATAAAAAAAATGACAGAAATTACTACAGGCCCAAATGGACGTTGTATAATGGTAAAAGGAAACCTGGCGCAAGAAAAAGTAACTTTACTGAATTGCTATTGCCCAAATGAAGACAACCCAAAGTTCATTAACGACCTTACACTGAGTATACAAAACATTAAGAAAACCTGCTCTTTCCATGTCATAGACTGACCAAGTGAATCCAGGTGAAAGCTGTGATCCCTTATTGATGTCACTTGTTAAATCCACTTCAATCCATGTAGATGAAGGGGAGGAGACAGGATAAAGAAGGATTTTTAAGCCTTGAGACATGGATTGTGTATGTGTGCCATTCAGAGGGTGAATGGGCAAGACAAAACATGTAAGTGCCTTTGAACGGGGTATGGTAGTAGGTGCCAGGTGCACCGGTTTGTGTCAAGAACTGCAACGCTACTGAGCTTTTCACGCTCAAAAGTTGTGTATCAAGAACGGTCCACCACCCGAAGGACATCCAGCCAACTTGACACAACTGTGGGAAGCATTGGAGTCAACATGGGCCAGCATCCTCGTGGAACGCTTTCGGGCGGGTGCAACTCTATATTAGGAAGGTGTTCCTAATGTTTGGTATACTCAGTGTATATTAAAACTATCTCAATGTAACATCAATATTATATGGGTGGTGACTTTAACTGTGTGCTGGATGCAACACTAGAGAAGTCATCAGCTGAACTATATCATCTTCCTAATATGTCTAAGGTATTCAACCACAACATCAAAGAGATGGGTCTATGTGAACTGTTGAGCTATAAACATCCAACTGAATCAAAATACTATTACTCTCATGTCCACAACTTATATTCAAGAATTGACTTTATTGTAAACTTTCCTTTAACTGACTGTGTCTCTGAATGTAAATACTACCTTCCTAGAATAGTTACAGACCATAGCCCATTGTCCTAAATGTTTAAGGTCAAGCCTCCTATGTCAGTAACAAAGACATGGCGAATGAACACAATGATACTTGGAGATAAAGAGTTCACCTCATATCTCAACACACAGATAGACATGTTTTTGGAAATAAATGTAGATAATGAAGTATGCCCAGCTGTTGTCTGAGAAGCTCTTGAAACTTATATGAGAGGTTGTATCATGTCTTACTCTTCTCATAAGGAAAAGAAGACCAATAAAGAATTATAAATACTAGAACAGAAAATGCACAACTTAGAAAGAAAACACAGCTTAGATAGAAACAGTTGAAAACTTTGAAGCTTGAATATAGCACAATAAACTCTCGTTCTGCAGAGATTGCTGCTCTGAAATCCAAACAACACTATATTGAGCAAGTTGAAAGTGTGGGAAAATGTGGGTTATCCAGGGCCAATTTCTTTAAGTTCTTACAACTAATAAATTGTATTCAATTGCTTCAACATAATCTGGATGAACCTAAAGCATCTAGCATTGAAACAATACTGAAAGAAGCTGCTATGCCAAAGAAGTTGATTGCCAAGTTATATCAAGGGTTACTAAATCTCTACCTGATAGCTCAGAACCTATAAGGAAAAAATGGGAAACAGATCTGAAGGAAGAAATTGATGAGAACTATTGGTCACATATATAGTATGTGAGAGTGTTCATATCTGCTCCTACAACTTCAGACATAAATTATTGCAATTTAAGATAATCCATAGGATTTACTACACCCCTGCCAGGATGCATGTAATGCACCCAGACATGTCATATACTCTGTTGGAGATACAAAAAAACTAAAAGGAACCCTATTATATATGCTGTGGTCCTGTGACAAACTGATGCCATTTTGGGATAATGTCTGTGCCATTATATCATTGTGTTGGAATTTATATCCATCCATCTCCACAGTCATGTTTGTTGTAAAATGTCTACCAATATCAAAGAAAGTTTTGTAACCTGGATCTTATTGCTGCAAAAAAATGTATAGCTATCAATTGGAAAGCATCACACTCACCTTCAATAATGAACTCGAGGGCGATGTAGACGATGTACACTGTTTACTATGTACACTGAACATAAATAAGAATGCAACATGACACAATCTCAAAGATTTGACTGAGTTATAGTTCATTAGGAAATCATTCAATTGAAATAAATAAATAACGCTCGAATCTATGGATTTCCCATGACTGGGAATGCCGATACAGTGGCAAGAAAAAGTATGTGAACCCTTTGGAATTACCTGGATTTCTGCATAAATTGGTCATCAAATTTGATCTGATCTTCATCTAAGTCACAACAATAGGCAAACATAGTGTGCTTAAATTAATAACACACAAAATATTGTATTTTTCTTGTCTATATTGAATACATAATTTAAACATTCACAGTGTAGGTTGGAAAAAGTATGTGAACCCCTAGGCTAACTTTTCCAAAAGCTAATTGGAGTCAGGAGTCAGCTAACCTGGAGTCCAATCAATGAGACGAGATTGGAGATGTTGGTTAGAGCTGCCTTGCCCTATAAAAAAACACTCACAAAATTTGAGTTTGCTATTCACAAGAAGCATTGCCTGATGTGAACCATGCCTCGAACAAAAGAGATCTCAGAAGACCTAAGATTAAGAAATGTTGACCTGCATAAAGCTGGAAAGGGTTACAAAAGTATCTCTAAAAGCCTTGATGTTCATCAGTCCTTGGTAAGACACATTTTCTATAAATGGAGAAAGTTCAGCACTGTTGCTACTCTCCCTAAGAGTGACCGTCCTGCAAAAATGACTGCAAGAGCACAGCGCAGAATGCTCAATGAGGTTAAGAAGAATCCAAGAGTGTCAGCTAAAGACTTACAGAAATCTCTGGAACATGCTAACATCTCTGTTGACGAGTCTACAATACGTAAAACACTAAACAAGAATGGTGTTCATGGGAGGACACCACGGAAGAAGCCATTGCTGTCCAAAAAAAATCTTGCTGCACGTCTGAAGTTTGCAAAAGTGCACCTGGATGTTCCACAGCGCTACTGGCAAAATATTCTGTGGACAGATGAAACTACAGTTGAGTTGTTTGGAAGGAACACACAGCACTATGTGTGGAGAGAAAAAGGCACAGCACACCAACATCAACCTCATCCCAACTGTAAAGTATGGTAGAAGGAGCATCATGGTTTGGGGCTGCCTCAGGGCCTGGACAGCTTGCTATCATCAACGGAAAAATTATTTCCCAAATTTATCAAGACATTTTGCAGGAGAATGTTAGGCTATTTGTCCGCCAACTGATGCTCAACAGAAGTTGGGTGATGCAACAGGACAATGACCCAAAACACAGAAGTATATCAACAACAGAATGGCTATATCAACAACAGAAAATACGCCTTCTAGTCAGAGTCCTCACCTTAGCCCGATTGAGATGCTGTGGCATGACCTCAAGAGAGCAGTTCACACCAGACATCCCAAGAATATTGCTGAACTGAAACATTTTTGTGAAGAGCAATGGTCCAAAATTCCTCCTGACCATTGTGCAGGTCTGATCCGCAACTACAGAAAACGTTTGGTTGAGGTTATTGCTTTGGTTGAGGTTCACATATTTCTTTCACCCTTCACTGTGAATGTTTCCACGATGTGTTCAATAAAGACATGAAAGCGTATAATTGTTTGTGTGTTATTAGTTTAAGCAGACTGTGTTTGTCTATTGTTGTGACCTAGATGAAGATCAGATTACATTTTATGACCAATTCATGCAGAAATCCAGCTATTTACAAAGAGTTCACATACTTTTTCTTGCCACTATATGCATTATATGCATTTGCCACTATATGCATTTTTTTCGTCACAGATACTGTACCTTAAAAAAAAAGTAGGGCCGTGGATCAGAAAACCAGTCAGTATCTGGTGTGACTACCATTTGCATCATGCAGCGCGACACATCTCCTCGCATAGAGTTGATCAGGTTGTTGATTGTGGCCTGTGGAGTGTTGTCCCACTATTCTTCAATTGCAAAGAAAAAGCCATATCTCCGACTGGACAATATAAAGAAAAGATTGGGCAAAATAACACAGACACTGGAAAGATATGGCTTTTTCTTTGCAACTCTGCCTAGAAGGCCAGCATCCCGTCGCCTCATCAAGGTTAACGTTGAGACTGGTGTTTTGGGGGTACTATTTAATGAAGCTGCCAGTTGAGGACTTGTGAGGCATCTGTTTCTCAAACTAGACACTCTAATGTACTTGTCCTTTAGCTCAGTTGTGCACCGGGGCCTCCCACGCCTCTTTCTATTCTGGTTCGAGCCAGTTTGTGCTTTTCTGTGAAGGGAGTAGTACACAGCGTTGTACGAGATCTTCAGTTTCTTGGCATTTTCTCGCATGGAATAGCCTTCATTTCTCAGAACAAGAATAGACTGACGAGTTTCAGAAGAAAGTCCTTTGTTTCTGGCCATTTTGAGTCTGTAATCGAACCCACAGATGCCGATGCTCCAGATACTCACCTAGTCTAAAGAAGGCCTGTTTTATTGCTTCTTTAATCAGGACAACAGTCTTCAGCTGTGCTAACATAATTGCAAAAGGGTTTTCTAATGATCAATTAGCCTTTTAAAATGATAAACTTGGATTAGCTAACACAACATGCCATTGGAACACAGGAGTGATGTTTGCTGATAATGGGCCTCTGTATGCCTATGTAGATATTCCGTAAAAAATCTGTTTCCAGCTACAATAGTCATTTACAACATTAACAAAGTGTACACTGTATTTCTGATCAATTTGATGTTATTTTAATGGACAAAAAATTGGCTTTTCTTTCAAAAACAAGGACATTTCTAAGTGACCCCAAACTTTTGAATGATAGTGTATATGTATTGACATTGTATGAATTTGAAATGTCTGATTTATATGCCATGGAAAAACAATTGTTCTGCGCTGTGACAAAGTTCTTACAAACAATCAGTGTAACTCAGGTGTTAACAGGGTCAATATTCATTTTTAATTAACAAAGGGCAAATAATCAATCAGTCTACTTGTCAATGGTGTGCGTACTGGGAGCGGAGACAGGTGCAGGAGAGCAGAGAGTTGTGAACAGGCGCACACTTTATTTAGGCAGGAGAAACCAACAGACAGACGCCACTGCGTCAACCTCCAGCCAATTGGCAAAAGTGCAAAACGCGCAAACAGTCACAATAATTATGTACAAACAAATAAACATACCTCGTGAAATAAAACACGGAAATAAACACATACCATTATAGTGCGTCAAAATAGACACGTAACACAAAACAATCTCACACAAAGACATGAGGGGGAACAGAGGAATAAAATCATGTAGTGTGATTGGGGAATGAAAACCAGGTGTGCAGGAAACAAGACAAAGCAAATGGATAAATTAAAAATGGAGCGGCGATGGCTAGAAAGCCGGTGACGTCGACCGCCGAACACCGCCCGAACAAGGAGAGGAGACGACTTCGGCGGAAGTTGTGACACTACTCCAGCATAACAGTCATGCTACAGACAAACAGATAACTCCCAAATGATGGGACTCAATAATGTTCTATACCATTGAACCAATGAAAACAAGCGAGTTCGAGCAAGGGAATGTTTAAGCAAGCATCGAAGCCCTGAGCCCGAGGTGGAGGATTGGCTTCATATCCACAGTGAATAGGATTCAGGAACAGTCAATGGACGTTGACTAGTCCAACAGTCAATGGATGTTCTCGTGTTGGGAGACAAGGGATGCATCCCAAATTGCATTCTATTCCCTGTATAGTGCACTACTTTTGACCACAGTCCAATGAACTCAGGTCGAATGTAGTGCACAATGAAAGGGAATAGGGTACCAATTGGGACTCATGCAAAGAGAATATTCTCAGCCCCTCTACTGTGTATCCCTCCTTCATGCAGAAACGTCCCTGTGAAATGTTAAGGTTAATTTAGAGATCATTTGATTTGCTCATTTAGTTCAGGACGACACATACAGTATCCAATACTTAAACTGATAGTTAAGGACATATTTCCCTAGCTCACTAGTTATTCACACGGATTTTGTCATTTTAAGTGATTTATACCTAACTATGTTTGGTTTCTTGCAGATACAATGTGGACTCCAGAAGTTCAAATATTTCAAAATTTGTAAGTGTCTCCCCTCACAGTATAAAACACGCTGTTAATGTTATGTTGTTAATTATGCCATCGTGACTCAATACTGACAGTACAGAGGAAGGATAATTATCAGAAGGATGCTTGTTGTCTTTGTATGAATACAATAGTCTACAATATTATATTCTAGATTTGACCTCTGACTGTGTTTTATTGCCTTTCTGCTCAACAAAATACGGGAGCGTAGAAGGTTAGTATTGATACAACTAGTAAATACATTTACAGCTGTAATGTCAGTCATTATGGCATGTTATGTATCGTCTCCTTATTTGCATTTAGAGACAGCCATTCATGATGTGAGATTGGTGTGTTTTTCTGTACTTCTGCAGTCACTTGTCCAATATCTGTGTGTGTTTTTTTCTTCCAATCAACCATAGTATCAACCATGGTATCATTAAGCCATCCCATTATATCAAATGCTCAGCTAAAGCACTTTGAGAGACGACTTCAAAGCCAAAGCTACCGTAGGCTAGTTGCTTTTTGAGACAGCATAATGTAGTGTGTCAGAGAGCGAACACAGAGCTCTGTTGTTTTTATGTGTCTTGCCATGTCTGTGCTTCTCAATGTCCTCATCTGCTTCTCTGTGTTGTGTGGACAGATGTAACACCAGCTTGAAATGTTAGCTTGGTAAAAAAACAACTTTGGACAATGAGATGTATCGGGTTTATAAGATACACCTGCTAGATTGGATTATTTGAACCTTTTTGATAACACACTGTATGCCCATGTTTAATTGTGGAGTTTTCAGTGTCACAATAGTTTGCAATGTCTTCAGCCACTTTGTATATGATATGTACGCATATACTGTATTCTACTGTATTTTAGTCAATGCCACTCCGACATCGCTTTAGATTTGTGTGTATTGTTGTGAATTGTTAGTTACTTCTAAACTGTTGGAGCTAGGAACACAAGTATTTTGTAACACCCGCAATAACATGTGCTAAATATGTGTGACCAATAACATTTGATTTGATTTGTATCACTTAGCTTTCAACCTGACATGTGGGATGTATGATAAAGCATTGTATGTACTGTACTACTGTGAACTGCCTGGCTGTCAGACGTGTCAAATGACTAACCCCAGGCTCTCTGCACCAGGACTTCCTGGGTCAGACCTTCTGCACTCTGGGGGAGATCATTGGCTCCACGGGCGGACGGCTGGAGAAGAGCCTCTCGTAAGTCTTTTATTTGATTTATTTAACTAGGCAAGTCAGTTAAAAACAAAATCTTATTTACAATGACGGCCTACCAAAACCCAAAAGGCCTCCTGCGGGGATTTAATAATAAAAATATAGGACAAAACACACATCACGACAAGAGAGACAACACTACATAAAGAGAGACCTAAGACAACAACATAGCATGGCAGCAACACATGACAACACAGAATGGTAGCAACTTAATATGACAACAACATGGTAGCAACACTATATGGCAGAAGCCCAACATGGTAGCAGCACAAAACATGGTACAAACATTATTCGGCTCAGACAACAGCACAAAGGGGAAGAAGGTAGAGACAACAATACAACCCGCGAAGCAGCCACAACTGTCAGTACGAGTGTCCATGACTGAGTCTTTGAATGAAGAGATAAAACTGTCCAGTTTGAATGTTTTTAGCAGCTCGTTCCAGTCGCTAGCTGCATCGAACTGAAAAGAGGAGCGAGGCAGGGATGTGTGTGCTTAGGGTATCTTTAACAGAACGTGACTGGCAGAACGGGTGTTGTATGTGTAGGATAAGGGCTGCAGTAGGTATCTCAGATAGGGGGGAGTGATGCATAAGAGGTTTTTATAAATAAGCATCAACCAGGGTCTTGCGACAGGTATACAGAGACGGCCAGTTTACAGAGGAGTATAGAGTGCAGTGTGGTGTCCTATAAGGAGCATTGGTGGCAAATCTGATGGCAGAATGGTAATGGCACCCTTACTTGCCGATCTATAAATTACGTCTCCGTAATTTAGCATGGGTAGGATGGTCATCTGAGTCAGGGTTAGTTTGGCAGCTGGGGTGAAAGAGGAGCAATTACGATAGAGGGAACCAAGTCTAGATTTAACCTTGATACGTACTGAGAGAAAGACGGTGAACCATCTCGCCATACTCCCAAGTACTTGTATGAGGTGACTACCTCAAGCTCTAAACCCTCAGAGGTAGTCAGAGTAGTATTCTCCCTCCTTGACTCTCCGGCATTTAGAAGGCCACATTCCTGGGGGACATGTAGCAAGCTGTGACAGAGAGAGAGAGGGGGACGGGTACAGAAGAACCAACAGCATACAGAGCCTGCCATCCCAGAGGGGATCTGCAATGACAAAGCCTGGAGACAACTCCTCTGCATGTTTAGTGTGTTTCACATGGCTGTCAAAACCACCCCAAAAACACATCCTCCCTGCAACATTTACTTGGAGTTAACTCTGCAAATAGCACTGCTGGGTGGTCTGAAAAGTCATAGTCAATCGATCAATAATATAATAATACTCTTAGCAAAAAAATGGTATCTTTAATTTACAGTCTGTAGAAACTATGAGAATAGAAAGGTTCAGAACTTGTGAAACATCACAGCATAGTTGAAAAATATCTGGGGAATAGAAATCAAAACTGGATGGTATTCAGTGATAGATTGGAGGGGTTGATGGATAACTAATGCATAATATACTGTGTCCATAAAATGTACAGTGCATTCGAAAAGTATTCAGACCCCTTGACTTTTTCCACATTTTGTTACGTTACAGCCTGATTTTGAAATTGATTAAATTAAAAAATATATCAATCTACACACAATAACCCGTCATGACAAAGCGAAAACAGGGTTTTAGTCATTTTAGCAAATGTATTAAAAATAAAAAAACAGATACCTCATTTACTTAAGTATTCAAGATATATTCAAGTATTCAAGATATAGCCATCTCTTAGCCGATAGACTGACCTTTGTTGCTTACAGACACTTCTGGATGTTGTTCAGGACGTCTTCGTAGACAGCGTTGTACAGCTGTTCCTTTGACTTAGTTCCATCTTCCATCACCTGTGGGGAGAGGGGTATTCTTCTTACCAAACCACATGACCTTTGTTTTGGAGGTGTTCAGAACAAGGTTAAGGGTAGAGAAAGCTTGTTGGACACTAAGAAAGCTTTGTTGTAGAGCGTTTAACACAAAATCCGGGTAGGGGCCAGCTGATTATAAGACTGTATCATCTGCATATAAATAGATGAGAGAGCTTCCTACTGCCTGAGCTATGTTCTTGATGTAAATTGAGAAGGGCGTGGGATCTAGGATCGAGCCTTGGTGTACTCCCTTGGTGACAGGCAGTGGCTGAGACAGCAGATGGTCTGACTGTATACACTGCACTCGTTGAGAGAGGTAGTTAGCAAACCAGGCCAGACTCCTCAGAGACACCAATACTCATTAGCCGGCCCACAAGAATGGAATGGTTTACCGTATCAAAAGCTTTGGCCAAGTCAATAAAAATAGCAGCACAACATTGCTTAGAATCAAGGGCAATGGCACTCTCTCTCCCACTATCCATGGAACCACTACAGTCCTAATGAAGTGAGAACTGGCCATACCTCTCTTTGGCTGGATGTCATGGCCCATGTGATTGGCAAATGTTGGTTCGGTCTTGAGGGAGGGACTATCTGTCTGTAGATTGGAAATGGAGCACAGCACTGTAGCTGAGCAATACACGTTGAGAATGTATTATGCTATAAACCCGTGGCAATATTCCATACTCTATAGCCTCAGAAAGAAACTAGTGAAAAAGCATTGATTGCCAAAGCACCTCTGGTGCACGACATAGTAACATCTTGTAATCAACTTCTTGATAGGGTCATTTTGTGCAGAAATTGTCATGTGAAGCATAATTTCTTTTTCTACCGATTTCAGAAATCGACATTAAGGTGTTGTTTGTGCAGTGTGCCTGTATGTTATGAGTTCGCCAGCTGGAAAATATGGTAATTGCAGAATCGGAGATGAATTGTTGAGACCTATTTTCTCTCAGACTGAGTGTACTTAGCTTTTTGTCTGTGTGTTCGTGAAGAGGTATGTATGTTCTTATTTTGGGGGCATAAGGAGCGACAACATTTGTAAAAACAGAGGCCAGTCATTGACTTTACACATGACCATGGGAGCCAATGTTCTCGATTACCATAAAAGATCCCGTTGGACATCTTCATCCATTTGTCTATTTATACGTTTTCGGGCGTATCGTCCCCATGCAGCCAGCACTGTGTATCTCCCAGTTCAAATGACATAGCCTTGGCAGAGCTGAGCTGAGCTGAGCTGAGCTGAGCTGAGCTGAGCTGAGCTGAGCTGAGAGAGAGAGATGTATAGCCTTTGGAAGATGCCACTGGGTTTGGGCCTGCTGCACTTTCTCTATTGGCGAGATAAAAATGTGCTCTGCCTTCTTGGCGTTACCAGAGTGAAGCGTTACCCTCCCCTGTGCCTGTGCACACACACTTATACACAAGCGCACATGCGTGCACGCAGGCACACACACACTCACCAATGGTCCTGCTCACATACTGTACCGCCACATTCTGAAAAGTAAAGCATGCAAGTTGCATCCTCCATCACAAACTAAAAGTCTTGTTCAAACAGAAATTATTTGCACGACATATAATTTTGAGAATCCTTTAGAAAAGCCTTAAAAAATGCTTCACCCTGAAGAAAAGCCTTGCGTTCAACAATAAAAACAATCGCCATTCAGCCTGTCTGGTTGGTCACTCAAAAGACAGCTATTTAAAACCGACAATGGATGAAGCTACAAAGATGCCAAGAGCAGCGAAGGAAAAGGATGTGGGTTTTGTTCCAAAATGTGCCATTCTCCCTCCTTGACTCTCCGGCATTTAGAAGGCCACATTCCTGGGGGACATGTAGCAAGCTGTGACAGAGAGAGAGAGGGGGACGGGTACAGAAGAACCAACAGCATACAGAGCCTGCCATCCCAGAGGGGATCTGCAATGACAAAGCCTGGAGACAACTCCTCTGCATGTTTAGTGTGTTTCACATGGCTGTCAAAACCACCCCAAAAACACATCCTCCCTGCAACATTTACTTGGAGTTAACTCTGCAAATAGCACTGCTGGGTGGTCTGAAAAGTCATAGTCAATCGATCAATAATATAATAATACTCTTAGCAAAAAAATGGTATCTTTAATTTACAGTCTGTAGAAACTATGAGAATAGAAAGGTTCAGAACTTGTGAAACATCACAGCATAGTTGAAAAATATCTGGGGAATAGAAATCAAAACTGGATGGTATTCAGTGATAGATTGGAGGGGTTGATGGATAACTAATGCATAATATACTGTGTCCATAAAATGTACAGTGCATTCGAAAAGTATTCAGACCCCTTGACTTTTTCCACATTTTGTTACGTTACAGCCTGATTTTGAAATTGATTAAATTAAAAAATATATCAATCTACACACAATAACCCGTCATGACAAAGCGAAAACAGGGTTTTAGTCATTTTAGCAAATGTATTAAAAATAAAAAAACAGATACCTCATTTACTTAAGTATTCAGACCCTTTGCTATGAGACTCAAAATTGAGCTCAGGTGCATCCTGTTTCCATTGATCATCCTTGAGATGTTTCTACAACTTGATTAGAGTCCACCTGTGGTAAATTCAATTGATTTGACATGATGTGGAAAGGCACACACCTGCCTATATAAGTTCCCACAGTTGACAGTACATGTCAGAGCAAAAACCAAGCCATGAGTTTAAAGGAATTGTCTGTAGAGCTCCGAGACAGGATAGTGTCGAAGCACAGATCTGGGGAAGGGTACCAAAACGTTTCTGCAGCATTGAAGGGACCCAAGAACACAGTGGCCTCCATCATTCTTAAATGGAAGAAGTTTGGAACCACCAAGACTCTTCCTAGAGCTGGCCGTCAGGCCAAACTGAGCAATCGGGGGAGAAGGGCCTTGGTCTGGGAGGTGACCAAGAACCCGATGGTCACTCTGACAGAGCTCCAGAGTTCCTCTGTGGAGATGGGAGAACCATCTAGAAGGACAACTATCGCTGCAGCACTCCACCAATCAGGCCTTTATGGTAGAGTGACTAGAAGGAAGCCACTCCTCAGTAAAATATACATGACAGCCCACTGAAGGACTCTCATACCATGAGAAACAAAATTCTCTGCTCTGATGAAATCAAGATTGAACTCTTTGGCCTGAATGCCAAGCGTCATGTCTGGAGGAAATCAGGCACTGCCCATCACCTGGTCAATACCATCCCTACGATGAAGCATGGTGCTGGCAGCTTCATGCTGTGGGGATGTTTTCAGCGGCAGGGACTGGGAGACTAGTCAGGATCAAAGGAAAAATTAACGGAGCAAAGTACAGAGAGATCCTTGACGAAAACCTGCTCCAGAGTGCTCAGGACCTCAGACTAGGGCGAAGGTTCCTCTTCCAATAGGACAACGACCCTAAGTACACAGCCAAGATAATGCAGGTGTGGCTTCTGGACAAGTCTCTGAATGTCCTTGAGTGGCCCAGCCAGAGTCCGGACTTGAACCCAATCGAAAATCTCTGGAGAGACCTGAAAATACCTGTGCAGCAATGCTCCCCATCAAACCTGACAGAGTTTGAGAGGATCTGCAGAGAAGAATGTGAGAAATTTCCAAATACAGGTGTGCCAAGCTTGTAGCGTCATACCCAAGAAGACTCTTGGCTGTAATCGCTGCCAAAGGTGCTTCAACAAAGTACTGAGTAAAGTATCTGAATACTTATGCAAATGTCATATTTCAGTTTGTTTATTTTAATACATTTGCAAACATTTCTGAAAAATAAATGTTCTTTGTCATTATGGGGTATTGTGTGTAGATTGATTAAGAAAAAAAAACAATTTAATACATTTTAAAATAAGGCTGTAACGTAACAAAATGTGGAAAAGTCAAGAAGTCTGAATACTTTCAGAATGCACTATATAGTATGTATAAGCTGGAAGTAGAAGCCTAAGTGTTGCTGTCCGTTCGTTTTCTCCAATTAGGGGAGAGGTGGTAGGGTTAGGGGAAAATGACAAAGGAAAATATATTTAAAAAAAAAATATATATATATATATATATATATGTGTAACGGATGTGAAATGGCTAGCTAGTTAGCGGTGGTGAGAGCTAGCAGCCTTTCAGTCGGTTACGTCACACCGCGGCCTTTGTGGAGCGATGGGTAACGACGCTTCATGCGTGTCAGTTGTTGATGTGTGCAGAGGATCCCTGGTTCGCGCCCGTGTCGGGGCGAGGGGACGGTCTAAAGTTATACTGTTACATATATATATGGCTGGATTGGAAATGATGCAGACTATTAGATTGATAGAAGCCAAAATCTATTTGCAATATTAAAGCTGATCCACCTACTATTTAAACATTTTTAAAAACACATCCCCCCCCAGCATTGCCTTTATTCCACACACACCCCCTAGAGTGAGAGGCGGAGGAGAGCCAATCCGAAATGCCTGGCGATGGCCTCCGCGCGGCGGTGGGCGTCTTTTTGTAGGTCACTGTTTTGAGAATGGGGTATCATGCTGTGGAGGAAGAAGCACTTCTCTACCACTTACCTGTTGGTTTCTATGGTAACTGAGAAGGACTGTAAGCTCTCCCATAGTGTAAAAGCATGATTGGGCGAATACACTTAATTTTCCCCTTTTGAAGATCAGATATGTGCTCTACGTGACATTGCATGCTGGTCGTATTTTTATCTGTAAGATTTGGTGTGAAGAGCATACCCCATGCTTCCACAATTTCACTCCTGCTGCGAGTTCGCATCCTCACACACACTCACACACACTCACACACACTCACACACACTCATACACACTCATAATCATGGAGGTGCAGTCCTGGCAACTGTAATTAAGGTTTTACTGTGTATTATTAGTTACACACTTTACACCGCCCCATACCACAAGTTGGGAAACAACTATTTGCATACATGATATAGATGTACATACAGTGTAATTGCATATCTATGTAGATTAGCCTTGGGATGTTACGACTGTTACATTTTCATAATGAGGTTGTGATTTGGAGATCAACCACAGTGACTTTTATCTACTATATATAGGATAGTAATTGCACACAAAATTCATGTGGACATACTGTAAGTTAGCAGTGTGTTATGAACAAAGAATAGGTTGCCTGTAATGCAATTAATAAATAGTGATGCATAATAGCTCATGGTGAGCTATTTTCTCTCTGCTATAAGGTTAATGAAGCATCTACCTTCAATATAGCGTTACTTCAATATAGTGTTACTATATTGAACATCCCATGCAATTCACCTGTGATAAAACTAAATGGGAGAGACTCCAGCTAATTCAAATCGATTGACAAATAAACCCAGTTCTTAGTTTGCTATGACAAATCAGCTCATATTGAAAATAATAATTTAGTTTCTACAAACCGGAGCAAAAGTCCTTTCCAATAAGCTGTCGGAGAGACAAATTAAAAAGTCAAACCTCATAGAAGATTCAGTGTTTATAGATAGAGGACATAGAAAATACTCCCCCAGTCCATTATCAAAGCAACAAGCTACCGCCACAAGAGTAGATGGAGATATATGAGGTGGAAACATAGCTAAATAAGCTGTCACAGGTGATGTATTGTTCATTTTAGAAATGTATAGGGCACACATTGTGAAATTACACTTTGGGATTTCTCCTGCAGACATCAGGCAATCAAATCACACGTAATATGACAGGTTGTGTATAGATGCACATTTCGGTAAATGCTCTGCTGTCCTTTCAGCTCAATGTCAAATCTCCCACATGGTCAGACCTCTTGAGGATCACATTTCGATGCTGTCAAAAGTGTGAAACGATACACGATCAAGGTTCACATGATAAATGTTTTGGGATCCCTGGCAGGCAGTGTGCAACTGAACAACCTGCCATATGTTCCCTCTAGCTACCTCTGCTGTGACATTACCAATTTCTGCCTGAGCTACTTTTCCTCAAGTCTTCTTGTGTTTCTTAGGCAGTCATGAGCCGTTGGCAAGACTTGGGTGTCTTCCTGCTCTTGTGCTCTTGTTAAATCTATTTTAGTTCATCGGCTTTACATGTATTCATGAAACAACAATGCATTCTTTTGGATCCATAGCTACAGGGAGTGGAGTTTATGGGTGCGTGTAGTTTGTGTGTGCCTCTCAGAGGCAGCTCAGAGGCTCCCTGGGAGAGCAGTGGGTCTCCAGATGTGAGGGGATGGGGGGTAGGAAGTGTGGAGGGAATGGGGGATATTGAATGTGTGGAGGGTGTGGGGGTGTTGGATGTGTGGAGGGGATGGGATGGGAGGTATTGGATGATAAGGGAAGTGTAATTCTCTAGCAGATTATATTTAGTTACTGGGAGGACACCACCTGTCTGTCTCACACACAAATGTGCAGCCAGTTTATGATGTCTACAGCACAACTTTGTGGGCTACTTTGGCTACAGCTCATCATTGGTTAATTTCTTTGGTCATTTTTGGGGATTTTATTTTCAACATTTATGTGGCGGACTTTTCAGGACACTAAGTCCAGTCTAAATCCAGACAGTACAATAGCGCTAGGTAAAGATGGATTTTACTTTTGTCATAAATAATCCCCCAGCTGTCAATGTGTCACGTACATGGAAGGTAAGGAACTATGTTCTCCCAAAGTGCATCACAGACGGCCCACTGTCTCCATGTCAGACATAGAGTGCAGGAACCATCCCATTTCTTTTCTCTGCCTGGCCAACTGAATCTTTGTCTCCTGAAGTTGTTCCAGTATTCTGGTTTATCCCACCTCTGGCTCAACCCATCTGAATCTGGGCCATGGTCCTGAAATATTGAGGACTGTTGGCGCTAGCCGAGCTGACACATCCTGAATGTTGTATTCGACCCCTTTGGGTAAGGCCAGCTGCAAAGATGGAACAAGGCAGCCAAATACATGCATATTTGTTTTCTTTCTTCTTTTAATGGCTACTTTCTCATATGTCCACATCTGTCTGTCATTCTCTAGTTCTTGTGGACTGCAATTCAAAATACATAGGGCTTTGTTTCGCCATAATGCCCTTACTATAAGTGTATTGTTATTACAAATACATGTTTTTAACTTTGATCTGCACGGTATACACAATACGTTTCAATAGAAATGCAGCTCTGAAATACACTACATGACCAAAAGTATGTAGACACCTGCTCATCAAACATCTCATTCCAAAATCATGGGCATTAATATGGAGTCGGTCCCCCTTTGCTGCTATAACAGCCTACACTCTTCTGGGAAGTTTTTCCACTAGATGTTGGAACATTGCTGAGGGGATTTGCTTCCATTCAGCCACAAGAGCATTGGTGAGGAAGGGCATTCGCAGTCGGCGTTCCAATTCATCCCAAAGGTGGTCAAAGGAGTTGAGGTCAGGGCTCTGTGCAGGCCAGTCAAGTTCTTCCAAACCGATCTTGACAAACCATTTCTGTATGGACCTCGCTTTGTGCAAAGGGGACATTGTCATCGCTGAAACAGGAAAGGGCCTTCCCCAAACTGTTGCCACAAAATTGGAAGCACATAATTGTCTAGAATGTCATTGTATGCAGTAGCGTTAAGATTTCCCTTCACTGGAACAGTTGGCAGCATGGATTCGGGCAGGTGTCGTTCCGTTCTCCTGCCGACCGCCAAAGCCAGATTTGTCCGTCGGACTGCCAGATGGTGAAGTGTGATTAATCACTCCAGAGAATGCATTTCCACTGCTCCAGAGTCCAATGGCGGCGAGCTTTACACCACTCCAGCCGATACTTGGCATTGCGCATGGTGATCTTAGGCTTGTGTGCGGCTGCTCAGCCATGGAAACCCATTTCATGAAGCTCATGACAAATAGTTATTGTGCTGATGTTGCTTCCAGAGACAGTTTGGAACACAGTAGTGAGTGTTGCAACCGAGAACAGACAATTTTTACGCGCTACGCACTTCAGCACTTGGCGGTCCCGTTCTGTGAGCTTGTGTGGCCTACCACTTCATGGCTGAGCCATTGTTTCTCCTAGACATTTCCACTTCACAATAACAGCACTTACAGTTGACTGGGGCAGCTGACTTGTTGGAAAGTCACTGAGCTCTGCCAATGTTTGTCTATGGAGATTGCATGGCTGTGTGCTTGATTTTATACACCTGTCAGCAGCGAATGTGGCTGAAATAGTCAAATCCACTCATTTGAAAGGGGTGTCCACATACTTTTGTATATACAGTGGGGCAAAAAAGTATTTAGTCAGCCACCAATTGTGCAAGTTCTCCCACTTAAAAAGATGAGAGAGGCCTGTAATTTTCATCATAGGTACACTTCAACCATGACAGACAAAATGAGAAAGAAAAATCCAGAAAATCACATTGTAGGATTTTTAATGAATTTATTTGCAAATTATGGTGGAAAATAAGTATTTGGTCAATAACAAACGTTTATCTCAATACTTTGTTATATACCCTTTGTTGGCAATGACAGAGGTCAAACGTTTTCTGTAAGTCTTCACAAGGTTTTCACACACTGTTGCTGGTATTTTGGCCCATTCCTCCATGCAGATCTCCTCTAGAGCAGTGATGTTTTGGGGCTGTTGCTGGGCAACAGGGACTTTCAACTCCCTCCAAAGATTTTCTATGGGGTTGAGATCTGGAGACTGGCTAGGCCACTCCAGGACCTTGAAATGCTTCTTACGAAGCCACTCCTTCGTTGCCCGGGCGGTGTGTTTGGGATCATTGTCATGCTGAAAGACCCAGCCACGTTTCATCTTCAATGCCCTTGCTGATGGAAGGAGGTTTTCACTCAAAATCTCACGATACATGGCCCCATTCATTCTTTCCTTTACACGGATCAGTCGTCCTGGTCCCTTTGCAGAAAAACAGCCCCAAAGCATGATGTTTCCACCCCCATGCTTCACAGTAGGTATGGTGTTCTTTGGATGCAACTTAGCATTCTTTGTCCTCCAAACACGACGAGTTGAGTTTTTACCAAAAAGTTATATTTTGGTTTCATCTGACCATATGACATTCTCCCAATCTTCTTCTGGATCATCCAAATGCTCTCTAGCAAACTTCAGACGGGCCTGGACATGTACTGGCTTAAGCAGGGGGACACGTCTGGCACTGCAGGATTTGAGTCCCTGGCGGCATAGTGTGTTACTGATGGTAGGCTTTGTTACTTTGGTCCCAGCTCTCTGCAGGTCATTCACTAGGTCCCCCCGTGTGGTTCTGGGATTTTTGCTCACCGTTCTTGTGATCATGTTGACCCCACGGGGTGAGATCTTGCGTGGAGCCCCAGATCGGGGAGATTATCAGTGGTCTTGTATGTCTTCCATTTCCTAATAATTGCTCCCACAGTTGATATCTTCAAACCAAGCTGCTTACCTATTGCAGATTCAGTCTTCCCAGCCTGGTGCAGGTCTACAATTTTGTTTCTGGTGTCCTTTGACACCAGTCCTTTTGGTCTTGGCCATAGTGGAGTTTGGAGTGTGACTGTTTGAGGTTATGGACAGGTGTCTTTTATACTGATAACAAGTTCAAACAGGTGCCATTAATACAGGTAACGAGTGGAGGACAGAGGAGCCTCTTAAAGAAGAAGTTACAGGTCTGTGAGAGCCAGAAATCTTGCTTGTTTGTAGGTGACCAAATACTTATTTTCCACCATAATTTGCAAATAAATTCATAAAAAATCCTACAATGTGATTTTCTGGATTTTTTTTTCTCATTTTGTCTGTCATAGTTGAAGTGTACCTATGATGAAAATTACAGGCCTCTCTCATCTTTTTAAGTGGGAGAACTTGCACAATTGGTGGCTGACTAAATACTTTTTTGCCCCACTGTATAGTGTATAAATCTCTGGACTCTTCCGCTCACCTGTTGCTACTCTTGCCATCCCATTTGCCTGCAGACAGGGAGGGGAGTGACGGGGAGGAGATAGGTTTCTGAAGGGCATCCTTCTCTCCAAGGTCTAATCACATTGAGATGTGGTGGGCCTCTAGCTAACGGGATTTCTGCCCTAGTGCTCAAGTTGTCTGCTAAAGGGCCTCGATGGCTGTTTCTATGACGTAATTAGATGACGTGTCCTGATTGCTGCTGATACTGTGACTTCAGTTACCAAGGAAACATACAGTAATTTGTTATTTTCTCTCCGTGTCCAGAACATCATCGTATATTATCTCAGGATGGTGAAGACGGAAACTCTGTTTTCCACTTCATTTTCCATTTCCTCACCAATTTACTGTGATTATTCACAATGTGTGCTATAACTAGGGTTACAAAAGGGAGGGTATATTACTGGAAACTTTCAAAGTTTACCAGTAAACTACCAGAATTTTGGTAACTTTCAAGGTTTATATGGAAATTTATAAGATGACATCTAGTGACATTTTGGGGTACTTCAGATTACCACAGGTCTCTGTAATTATCTCTGGCCCTCTGTGTGGCCTTATTACATGTACAAATATTAAATAACATGATTTTTAAATAAAACATTGAATATCAAAGCCATAAAACAGTATCCTAAATATTAACCATCAACTTAGTGAATACAATTAGTGTTTAATATGAGGATTTCAACATTAAATATCTTGAATACATTTTTTTTTTACACACTTTTATTTATTTAACTATGTCAACATATATTTGTTGTCAATGTTTTGGCATCAAACTGGTAGTAGTTGTAAGAAAAGTCAATAGTTGGAAGAGTTGCAGAGTTAAAACAAATAATGTCATTATTCATTAGATGTTTTTTTTGTATTAATTACGTTATTTTCTCTTGAACCTTATGGTCTATCCACTAGAAACTCATGGACAATATGGATACGGATATAAAAATGTATACTATATATGAATACATTTTGTAAAAGTTAGTCATGTATAAATGACCAAAGTTATCATAGATTGCCATAGATTGTCTATTAATTACAAAAGATTACGTTCATTTTGGTAAATTACCGATAGCTTTGCAACCCTAGATATAACACCTTATAGTAAAAACAGAGGGTTGTTTAATGAGGGATGCCCAATCGCAGTCAGACTTGCACAATGTGGTACATCGCAAGACTGTTGCCTCTGTAACTCAGTGAGCACGCTATGAGATTGGACATGGTTTGATTGGACAGCTCTGTTATGCAGGAAATACCAATAGAAAAATGTGTGTCAAGGTGGAAGATTGAGACATACCTGGATAGGTGACCCATCAGCACCCTGTACCACTGTGAGACAAGGCCTCTGCTCAGTGTAGGTGATAAGGTGATGTGCTAGGAGGTCGCCCCTGTCAGAGAGAGTGACGTGCTGGATGTGGTGAGAGGATGAGCTGCACCACGGGAGAATCTCAATTGCATTTCCTTGATTCCTCACATCCTTCTCAAACCTCATGAGATGAGAAGCTCAGAGGTCCCTCCCTTCTGACCTTCTCATCCAATGGGTTTTGATAAAGAGGCAAGGAGAGAGGATGCGAGGAATCAGAATAATGCAATTGATATTCTCCCCAGAAGTTCACTCTACTAATGACTGGAGGAGGGGAGTGGAGCGAGCTATAGCTGGCCCAGAGTTACCCAGATTTACCCACTGCACAGTAATTGACCAGCTTGCAGGTTTGACCTCGCAAGCCCCTTACTGTCACACAGCCTCTTGCTCACCCTCTCTCGCACTTCTTCGGCTTGTCTGCTCTGGCTTTCTCTACCCTCGCTCTCGCTCGCTATCCTTTCAGTTCATTGAATCGTGCCTTAATTGGAATAAATTGAATCGACAAAGTGAAAGTAAGTTTAAATGAAGTAAAAACAAAAGCTTTAACCTTCATGTGATGGCAACTGCATTAAAGCAGAACAAGATAGGAAAGATGGCTGTGTGAACGTGCTATGCAGTATGTGTTGCATGGTTAATGAATTCTGACTCAATATTCCGAGGAAGAGCGGGACTGTGACTATATGACAAAGTATCATATTGTCATTAGTATTAAAAGATATCTCACTCTGTCTCTCTCTCTCTCTCTCTCTCTCTCTCTCTCTCTCTCTCTCTCTCTCTCTCTCTCTCTCTGTCACTCTCCCTCCCCCCCTCTCTCTTCCATCATTTTCTCTTTTTCTCTTTCACAGTGGGATTCCTGGGAAGAAGTTGGGGGCCATTATCTTTGCGGCGGAGGAGCTCAGTAACTGTAGGGTCAGTACCTGACAAGTCACCTTTTCCCCTCTGAGGCCACGAAAGTCAGCTTTTGTTTCAGCCATTGTTGTGCCAAGGCAGCAGCTACTCTTCCTGTGGTCCAGCAACATTAAGGCAGTTACAGTATATACAATTTAAAATATTACATGACACTGCATTTCATAACACTTTTCACAACACATTAAGTATGTGCCCTCAGGCCACTACTCTAGTATCACATATCTACAATTTAAAATCCCTGTGTACGTGTGTGTAGAGTGCGTGTCTTATCATGTGTATGTGTGTCTGTGTGTGTGTCTCTTCACAGTCCACGCTGTTCCATAAGTTATATTTTTATCCATTTTTTTAATCTGATTCTACTGCTTGTATCAGTTACCTGATGTGGAATAGAGCACCATGTAGCCATGGCTCTATGTAGTACTGTTCATCTCCCATAGTCTGTTCTTGACTTGGGGATTGTGAAGAGACCTTTGGTGGTATGTCTTGTGGGGTATGCATGGGTGTCCGAGCTGTGTGCTAGTAGTTTAAACAGACACCTCAGTGCATTCAGCATGTCAACACTTCTTACAAAAACAAGACTAGGAGAGAAAGGAGCGGGAGAGTTCATCTCCATGTTTGTTTACCCCAGAAATAACTGAGAGGGTTTTTCTCAGAGAGCGAGAGAGAGAGAGAGAGACACTGCTTAGAAATTCAGATGAGCGTGGGCGGAGCTCGCCACTCTGTCACTGAGGAACTGGCTGCTAAGAGATTTCCCATGATGCCCCTCTCCTGCTATCAGCCACCTCTGAGTCTGCCCCTGCGTTGTACTGCGCTGGAGAAGACTAACTTATTACAGTGGCTCCATGCGTGATGCTTCAGTCCCGGGGCGTCTCCACAGGGACCTGTCCTACTAGTCCTTCTACCCAAAGCAGAGCAGCGGACCAACCAACGGATGCACAACCACTGACAGACCATAAACAGCCATACATATTGTTAAGCCCTCAGACTGAATAATAGCTTCCATGTGATGAATTCTGTACGGTGTTGTTTTTTTATTTCCTCTCGAGGTAAAAGGGGTTGGCTCCAAGTCACTATTAAAGCTAAACATGTTTTCTGTGGTTATTATGCTGTACGGCTTTCTTCACATGTTGGAGCGCCTGTTAGTTAGTTGTGCTGTAGAGCTTCTGTCCAGAAGCATGTTCCTTATTTTATGAATATCGCTATCTGCAACAGAATATCATTGTGGATAAAAATGTTATGTCTCTGCGTCGAGTATGAAGGAAGTTAGAGGTAGTTTCACAAGCCAATGCTAACTAGCATTAGCGCAATGACTGGAAGTCTACAGGAACATCCGACTCTGGGAAAGTAGATAAAGGGCTTCATTTCCAAAAACTATTTGTGACCAACCGGTTGGATTGGGTCTCTTGTAGCAAAATTTGAAATTATGTTTTTTACATTGGATAAAAGTAGAGACTGGTAAAATGTAATATCATACACAACAGTTGAGGAACAATGGGAAAGTCATTCTACTTTGAAAGTTGATAAACTTGTAACCCCACTTCTGAGAAAATGACCCTTGAATGTTTTGGTACACCTACTGGAGAGCTCTTATTTGTATACACTCATTCAGGATCGTTCACACCCTCTTTAGCCTTAGCCCCACCCATCTCTTTAAGGATTCAACTGTGAGGCAACGTCTATTGACATGTCTGTAGACAGTTCTCGTAGTGACATCATGTACATTCTAGTGTCGTCCGACATCAAACTTGTCGTTGTCGTTATGAAAAAGTATAAACACAAAAACGACAGGCTGCGTGACATCAGCAGCCTGGTGGTCCAAAATAGCATAACTGGTGGGGTTTTTTAACCAATAAACCCATCTGTTTAAAAATGTATTTAGTATATGTCAATCTAGCAAACCAGGCAACTAAAAGCAACTTTCTAAACAATGTTTTGGTTAGTTTCTAGTTTGTTAGCTAGCTAGCTAACATTAAGTTATATACTCACAACAAGATCATTATTTACAAGATAATGGCAAGCTAAATACAAAAAAATTGTTTACGGTTGTGAGTGTGACAAAATAAAAGCAGGTCATTCTACCAGTGAATTTTAGAACTTGGACACTGTCTCATTGGCCTAACGTTACATCCTAATTTGACTTTGGTGCAGGTCATGTTGTTCTTCACATTGCCATCTCTGGTAAATGCACACTATATCAAATAAAATCAAAGTGTATTGGTCACATGCACAGGATATAGAAGGTGTAAACGGTTCAGTGAAATGGTTACTTGCATAATGGAGTCTTTTGTTTAGAAATGTAGCTAGCTAGCTAAACAATGAACCATAAACCCAACTCATAACATTACTACCCTGCATGAATCTGCTGGCAGCTAAAGCTAACAAACTAGCTAGGTTCAATGTTAGCTACCTAGCTAACGTTAGGCTATAACTAGCAATGCAAATGGCTCTGTGATATGAATAATATTACTACACAGATCATTCACGTAACGTTAGCTAGCGAGCCAGCCAGCTAATGTTAGCTAGCTAGCTAACAGTATTGGGTTTATAAGCGCAAATATCGACTCTGCGCTTGAGCATGCTTTTGCGGCACAGTCGATAGCGCGCTGGACTTCGGGCTAAAAGGTCGAGGGTTCGAGGCCTGCTCCCTGCCTGTTTCATTACATTGGTGTCAGAAGTGATCGGACCTTGCATCCACGACAGTGCGTGTGCTTGGCTGGTGAGCGCGTTCCTGGTAGACGTAGAGTCGCAAGCTAGCATGTATAAATGTATAACATCTGAAAATGTAGCTTGTTCGACTCTCTTACCCGTATACATGAATGAACGCTTCTCCCTCTCTGTCATGGATGCCATGGTTGCCCTTTAGTTTGAAGATATAATCTCGGAGACAGGTGTTTTATACAACAGCCTTCTACTGTCTGTTCTCTTTTCAACTCCCTCCACATTATTTTCAATCAAACGGCAGAATTTTCTCCATCTCCTTAGATATCATACTCTGTTTCCACCGAGCATTACACTGATTTCAAAACTCGGTCCTCCAGAAAGTGGAGAGCATTAGCAACACTTATGCAGTTCTTCATGATATCTTTCAAAATAGCCGCGTTAGAGTCAGGTGTGATTACCAAAAAAGATCGGTAAATCTGAAGGATCTATTTGAGCAAATGAGAAAGATGAATACGACTTTGTTGGGTGTTGCATCCGATGTCGCCACGATAAAAACAACTACCGAGCTAAAGGAAAAAGTTGATGCGATACAAGAGAGGATGGATGGGGCAGAGTGGCAGTGTGTGCCTGATGTTCTTCTCATGTAGTTGTTTCCTCGCTGTTGCAAACTTCTTCCTCTTCATTGCCAGTTCCTGGAAAGGGCCGGGAAAAAAGACAGCCGGCGGCCTTCCCACTGAAAGCCACCCTTTTCTTTCGCCGCTTTAAGTACCTTGTCCCGGGCTGTAGATTGTAGGAATCGTATGAGAACCGTTCTTGGGGGCCCATTCCCGTCAGGCATGGTTAAACTGCGATGGGTTCGTTAAATTTCAAATTCATGCCTGCAATGATTTTCTGCACACACACAAGATTAGTCCACCGCCAGTTTCACTAACCTCTTTCAGATGAACTGATTTCCCCGTATTTCTCCTACTTCTGTTCTCAAGTTCTTCGACACGATTCCACAATATATCCAGCTTTTTCTCATGATTCTCATTACCCTTCTCCAGACGGGAGACGGAATCCTCGCCGTTGAAATCTGCCATTCTCAGCGACCCTGCTCTATACTTGGAAGGGAAAGAAAATGATGTTCAAGGACAACGTGGAGGCAGAAAGTTTATTGCAAGAGCAATGTGTTTAGCCTAGATAAAGAAGACGAGACAAGGTAAAGTACAAGTTGAATTATAGGCTGTTTACAATACAAATGAAGGTAGCCTATTTGTTTGAGGGACTCTGGGGAGTGTTGCTAATTTAGCCTTTCATGCACCTCACGGACCACCTTACTGACCATAAGGGCTCCCGAGTAGCACAGCAGTCTAAGGCACTGCATCTCAGTGCTAGAGGCATCACAACAGACCCTGTTTCGATCCCGGGCTATTACACTACCGGCTGTGATCTGGAGTCCCATATGACGGTGCACAATTGGCCCAGCGTCGCCGGGGTAGGCCGTCATTGTAAAATAAGAATTTGTTCTTAACTGACTTGCCTAGTTTAATAAATATTTATATATTGTTTAGTTGATACTGCAGCATCAAAGACAGTTCTGTGATGATTGATTCATCGAGAAGCAACGTTACGTTGCTTTGTTTTATTTGGGGATTGGTTTTCCATGTTTATTTACACTGTTTTTTTTCTACAGCAGGAGCATATATTGTGCAATTTTATATAATGATGTTTATTAGAGTTGTAACGTGTTAAAAGGGGCACTTCATGCTCACAGGCTATAACTTCTCAGAGCAAATATGGATACTTGGAACATACTGTAAATGGTTGTGGTAACCAAGTGAAGAGAAAAAAGATTTTGACATATTTAAAATCAAAACAGGCAGATATTATGTTCATACAGGTATCACATTTAACAGATACAGAGGCACTGAAATTTGGAGGAGGCTAGGTTGCAGAAGTTTATCATAGCTCATTTAATTCCAAACAAAATTGGGTGATTATTCTGATAAGCAAAATACTTCATTTTGTAATGTTGAAGCAACACTCTGATGAGTCTGGCAGGATTATCTGCATTGAGGCTCTTATAAATGGGATTACGGTAGTGTTATGTAACATATATGCTCCCAACAAGGAGGACCCACATTTTTGTCATGAGGTCAACATTATACTGGGAAATATGGAGGGACAGATCGTCCTTCCTGGAGACATCAACCAAGTGATGGACAATATGATTGATAGAAGTAAATTTACAAGTAACTCCGCGCCAAAAGATAGACTTGCAATACATATGCTAGCAGAAGATATGGGCCTTACAGACATATGGAGATTAGTCCATCCTAATGATAGAGAATATACTTTTTTTCTCCCACTGTCATAAGACACACTCCAGAATAGATGTATTCTTGATATCTAATTTCATGTTTAATAATGTGATTGATTGCAAGATTGGGCCCATCGCCCTCACAGATCATGCTATAGTGGAGTTACATGTTGATATAAACTCTGAAAATGTAAGGAAGGGTAGATTTAGACTCAACACCATTGCAAGATTAGATATTTAGCCAATCACTAGCACATGATCTTAGATCCTTTTTTGAGATCAACGTAGGCTCACCTATAAGGATTTCCACAGTATGGGAAACCTCTAAATCATATATTAGATGCAAAATAATAGCATATGCGTCCAAAAATATGAGGGAAGGGGCTGAAGCAGTAAAAAGATTAGAAACAGAGAAATGTGTATTGGAAAGGGATTTGGCAATACATTGCACAGATAGCACGTTTCAAACTGCCTGCAAACTGAAATTTCAGTTGCACAAAATGTATAACAAAAAGAGAGAATATGCACTGTTTAGGCTTAGAACCAGTTTTTATGAGGAAGGTGAGAAGACAGGCCGGCTACTAGCAAGACAACTAAAAATGCTTCTAACGTAATCCCAGCATTTAAGAAGGGCAATAAGATGGTGACCTCATCCAAGAGAGAAACAATGTTTCAATGTTTTTATGAAGATTTATATACAGTACATCCTCCTGTTCGGCGAGCCCCATAGATATGGATACTTTTTTATCTGGTATAGAATTACCTAGATTATCAGATAGCAAAGTAGAGGACCTAGACTGTACTATAAAAGAACAGGAAGTTCTTGGTCTGGATGGCCTTCTTAATGTGGATTGTAAGATTCTTACTAAGACCCTTGCAATACGCTTAGAGAAGATCATACATAGTGACCAAGTAGGATTTATTATGAACAGGTAGGTTCTTACACCTCATGTGGTTAAACCGCTCAAATATAGTTCCTACCGTTGCTGTCTCCTTAGCTGCTGAGAAGGCATTTGATAGGGTAGAGTGGGCTTTTCTCCTAAGAACCCTAGGAAAATGTGTTTTTGGTCCTGGCTTTTGTAAAGGGATAAGTGTCCTTTATTCCAATCCTAAAGAAACAGTTCTTACAAATGGAATTATGTGTCCTTTTTTTAGTCTTTCTAGAGGCACAAGGTTGGGTTGCTTTCTTTCCCCTCTCCTGTTTACCATAGTTTTAGAGCCTCTTGCGACAATGATAAGTACAGATACAGAAATTGGGGGTGTCCATGGAGGAGGAAAAGAACACAAGCTGCTTATGTATGCAGACGATATTCTTCTGCTGGTCTCTGATCCTCTTTAGTCTCTTCCACAATTACTTACTTGTATTGAATCATATTCTAGTTTGTCAAGCTACAAAATTAATTGGGATAAGTCGAAAGCAATGTCAATTAATGCCATATGTTACTCTGGAAATGTTAAATGGGTTCCTACTGGGATGAAAGATTTGGCTTATACATTTAGTTCAAATTTGGAGGAAGTGATGGGACTAAATTTTGAGCCACTGCTAGACAAGATTAAGACCAATATAGAAAAATGGGAAGAGAGAGAACTTTCTTTATGGTGAAAGATCAACGTGATTAAAATGGTTGTGGTCTCAGAATTTAATTATATCTCTGCAATGTTACCTATGAATATTCCAGACCGTTTTTTAAAAACTATATGACATAATAATTAAATAAATACTTTTTTGTGGGACGTAGTGTGCTTCTCCATTTTGTGCCCATTTGTACCTTTAATACAACTATAGTAGTAGGTGTATGTGTGTTAGTATCTTTAGGTGTGAATATGTGGACTAATCTGTGTTTCATGTGGGGGAGAGGCAGAGAAGGGAGGCAAAGAAAGGAGAGTGGGAGCAAATGCGGTTAGAGACCACTGTCCCAGGGCCCTATTAACTCAAAATCAGCTCCTGCGTTTCAAGGATAAGAGCAGCATTTCAAAGGGTTGGGGCTGATTGTGCAGCCAATCATGCTTTTGATTGGCCTAAGAGCCAAAGCAGGACTCAATCACGGGCTAGGAATGTGCTGGAAGGAGTCTGGCATTGCGGCAGAAGAGGTCTTTAGCCATAGCAGCACCACAGTGAAGTCTATTAATTCAATTATACAATGGCTGGGTCTAATCCTGGATGCTGATTGGTTAAAACCGTGTTCCAGCCAGTGTCTATTCCACCTCTTACCATCGGCTAAGGCTATGACGGCGAAATACCTATTTACTCTTCCATCTCACTGCGCAATCCACTGTCTCATCAGACCAGCAGTGGTGAACGATGGCTATTGGACCTAGTGGGAGAAACAAAATCTTCCAACACGTTGTACCAACAACAACCAAAATTACAGAAACATAGCATCACTTAATGCGTCCAACTGAATCTAACAGGCCTGAGGTTGAGCCACGCTTTGGTCTGCCACTAACAAATAAAATAAAACTTATTTGTCACATGCGCCAAATTCAACAAGTGTAGACCTTACCGTGAAATGCTTACTTTCAAGCCCTTAATCAACAGTGTAGTTCAAGAAGAGTTTAAAAAATATTTACCAAATAAACTAAAGTAAAAATAATAAAAAGTACACAATAAAATAACAATAACGAGGCTATAATACTTTTTTGTGGGACAGGAAAAAACCCAGGATTAATATGAAGAAGGTGTGCTCACCAAGTGATGTAGGAGGATTGGCTTTACCAGATGTTAAATTGTACAATTTACCATTTGAAATGGCAAAATTTGCGAAGCATTGGTGTAAAGGGGATGCTGGCTTGTATTTGATAATAATAGATCGGGAACTAAGTTATCCTTTCCCCCCTGTTGATATTCAGTCACATAGTCTTACAGTGGAGAGGTCAGTTGAAACTACCAAACCCAATTGTCTTACACTTGTATTGAGGTGTGGAGAACAGTACACAAGATATGTGGAATTTCACATCTGAACAACGATGTTCATTATTGTAGCACAATCGTAGGCTACGGATAGGAAAGAAGTCTGTGTACTGCTCAATATGCCTCAGCTAGCCCTTTTGTTCCACCTCCTGCACACACCTGGTTTAAATGGTGTCTAGAGATTAAACCTCTCTCATCGTCACTCAATGCCTAGGTTTACCTTCACTGTACTCACATCCTACCATACCCTTGTTTGTACATTATGCCTTGAATCTATTCTTCCGCGCCCAGAAACCTGCTCCTTTTACTCTCTGTTCCGAACGCACCAGACGACCAGTTCTTATAGCCTTTAGCCGTACCCTTATCCTACTCCTCCTCTGTTCCTCTGGCGATGTAGATGTTAATCCAGGCCCTGCAGCGCCTAGCTCGACTCCCATTCCCCAGGCACTCTCATTTGTTGACTTCTGTAACCGTAAAAGCCTTGGTTTCATGCATGTTAACATTAAAAGCCTCCTCCCTAAGTTTGTTTTATTTACTGCTTTAGCCCACTCTGCCAACCCGGATGTCCTAGCCGTGTCTGACTCCTGGTTTAGGAAGGCCACCAAAAATCCTGAAATTTCCATCCCTAACTATAACATTTTCCGACAAGATAGATGTCAATGGCGTGCGTACTGGGAGCGGAGTCAGGTGCAGGAGAGCAGAGAGTTGTGAACAGGCGCAGACTTTATTTAGGCAGGAGAAACCAACAGATGGACACCACTGCGTCGAAGCCTCCAGCCAAAGCAAAAGTGCAAACGCGCAAACAGTCACAATAACATACCTCGTGAAATAAAACACGGAATAAACGCATACCAGTGAAGCACGTCAACATAGACACGTAACACAAAACAATCTCACGCAAAGACATGAGGGGGAACAGAGGATTAAATACATGTAGTGTGATTGGGGAATGAAAATCAGGTGTGCAGGGAACAAGACAAAACAAATGGATAAATGAAAAATGGGGCGGCGATGGCTAGAAAGCCTGTGACGTCGACCGCCGAACGCTGCCCGAACAAGGAGAGGGGCCGACTTCGGTAGAAGTCATAACAATAGAATTGCCCAAGGGGGACAGAGTTGAAATCTACTGCAGAGATAGCCTGCAGAGTTATGTCATACTATCCAGGTCTGTGCCCAAATAATTCGAGCTTTTACTTTTAAAAATCCACCTTCAGCCCCCAGCTGTGCCCTGGACACCATATGTGAATTGATTGCCCACCCTCTATCTTCAGAATTCGTAATTTTAGGTGACTTAAACTGGGACATGCTTAACACCCCGGCCGTCCTACAATCTAAACTAGATGCCCTCAATCTCACACAAATTATCAATGAACCTACCAGGTACAACCCTAAATCAGTAAACACGGGCACCCTCATAGATATCATCCTGACCAACCTGCCCTCTAAATACACCTCTGCTGTCTTCAACCAAGATCTCAGCGATCACTGCCTCATTGCCTGCATCCGTAATGGGTCTGCGGTCAAGCGACCACCCCTCATCACTGTCAAATGCTCCCTAAAACACTTCAGAGAGCAGGCCTTTCTAATCAACCTGGCCCGGGTATCCTGGAAGGATATTGACCTCATTCCGTCAGTAGAGGATGACTGGTTATTCTTTAAAAGTGCTTTCCTCACCATCGTAAATAAGCACGCCCCATTCAAAAAATGTAGAACCAGGAACAGATATAGCCCTTGGTTCACTCCAGACTTGACTGCCCTTGACTAGCACAAAAACATCCTGTGGCGTACTGCATTAGCATCGATTTAGCCCCCGCGATATGCAACTTTTCAGGGAAGTTAGGAACCAATATACACAGCCAGTTAGGACAGTAAAAGCTAGCTATTTCAAACAGAAATGTGCATCCTGTAGCACAGACTCCAAAAAGTTCTGGGACACTGTTAAGTCTATGGAGAATAAGAGCACCTTCTCCCAGCTGCCCACTGCAATGAAGCTAGGAAACACTGTCACTACCGATAAATCCACGATAATTGAGAATTTCAATAAGCATTTTTCTACGGCTGGCCATGCTTTCCACCTGGCTACCCCTACCCCGGTCAACAGCTCTGCACGCCCCACAGCAACTTGCCCAAGCCTCCCCCATTTCTCCTTCACGCAAATCCAGATAGCTGATGTTCTGAAAGAGCTGCAAAATCTGGACCCTTACAAATCAGCTGGGCTAGACAATCTGGACCCTCTCTTTCTAAAATGATCCGCCGCAATTGTTGCAAACCCTATTACTAACCTGTTCAACCTCTCTTTCGTATCGTCTGAGATCCCCGAAGATTGGAAAGCTGCCGCGGTCATCCCCCTCTTCAAAGGGGGAGACACTCTAGACCCAAACTGTTACAGACCTATATCTATCCTACCCTGCCTTTCTAAGGTCTTCGAAAGCCAAGTTAACAAACAGATCACCAACCATTTCGAATCCCACCGTACCTTCTCCGCTATGCAATCTGGTTTCAGAGCTGGTCATGGGTGCACCTCAGCCACGCTCAAGGTCCTAAACGATATCATAACCGCCATCGATAAAAGACAATACTGTGCAGCTGCATTCATCGACCTGGCCAAGGCTTTCGACTCTGTCAATCACCACATTCTTATCAGCAGACTCAACAGCCTTGGTTTCTCAAATGACTGCCTCGCCTGGTTCACCAACTACTTCTCAGACAGAGTTCAGTGTTTCAAATCGGAGGGCCTGTTGTCCGGACCTCTGGCAGACTCTATGGGGGTGCCACAGGGTTCAATTCTCAGGCAGACTCTTTTCTCTCTATACATCAATGATGTCGCTCTTGCTGCTGGTGATTCTCTGATCCACCTCTACGCAGACGACACCATTCTGTATACTTCTGGCCCTTCTTTGGACACTGTGTTAACTAACCTCCAGACGAGCTTCAATGCCATACAACTCTCCTTCCGTGGCCTCCAACTGCTCTTAAATGCAAGTAAAACTAAATGCATGCTCTTCAACCGATCGCTGCCCGCACCTGCCGGCCCATCTAGCATCACTACTCTGGACGGTTCTGACTTAGAATATGTGGACAACTACAAATACCTAGGTGTCTGGTTAGACTGTAAACTCTCCTTCCAGACCCACATTAAGCATCTCCAATCCAAAATTTTATTTAGAATCGGCTTCCTATTTCGCAACAAAGCATCCTTCACTCATGATGCCAAACATACCCTCGTATAACTGACTATTCTACCGATCCTCGACTTCGGCGATGTCATTTACAAAATAGCCTCCAATACTCTACTCAGCAAATTGGATGCAGTCTATCACAGTGCCATCCGTTTTGTCACCAAAGCCCCATATACTACCCACCACTGCAACCTGTATGCTCTCGTTGGCTGGCCCTCGCTTCATATTCGTCGCCAAACCCACTGTCTCCAGATCATCTATAAGTCTTTGCTAGGTAAAGCCCCTCCTTATCTCAGCTCACTGGTCACCATAGCAGCACCCACCCATAGCACGCGCTCCAGCAGGTATATTTCACTGGTCACCCCCAAAGCCAATTCAAATCAAATCAAATCAAATTTATTTATATAGCCCTTCGTACATCAGCTGATATCTCAAAGTGCTGTACAGAAACCCAGCCTAAAACCCCTAACAGCAAGCAATGCAGGTGTAGAAGCACGGTGGCTAGGAAAAACTCCCTAGAAAGGCCAAAACCTAGGAAGAAACCTAGAGAGGAACCAGGCTATGAGGGGTGGCCAGTCCTCTTCTGGCTGTGCCGGGTGGAGATTATAACAGAACATGGCCAAGATGTTCAAATGTTCATAAATGACCAGCATGGTCAAATAATAATAATCACAGTAGTTGTCGAGGGTGCAGCAAGCCAGCACCTCAGGAGTAAATGTCAGTTGTTTTTTCATAGCCGATCATTAAGAGTATCTCTACCGCTCCTGCGGTCTCTAGAGAGCTGAAAACAGCAGGTCTGGGACAGGGAATTCCTCCTTTGGCTGCCTTTCCTTCCAGTTCTCTGCTGCCAATGACTGTAACGAATTGCAAAAATCACTGAAGCTGGAGACTCATATCTCCCTCACTAACTTTAAGCATCAGCTGTCAGAGCAGCTTACAGATAATTGCACCTGTACATAGCCCACCTGTAAATATCCCATCCAACTACCTCATCCCCATATTGTTATTTCTTCTTCTCTTTTGCACCCCAGTATCTCTACTTGCACATTCATCTTCTGCACATCTATCACTCATGTGTTTAATTGTTAAATTGTAATTACTTACCCACTACGGCCTATTTATTGCCTTACCTCCCTAATCTTACCTCATTTGCACACACTGTATATAGACATTTATATTGTGTTATTGACTGTACGTTTGTTTATTCCATGTGTAACTCTGTGATGTTGTTTGTGTCTCACTGCTTTGCTTTATCTTGGCCAGGTCGCAGTTGTAAATGAGAACTTGTTCTCATCTGGCCTACCTGGTTAAATAAAGATGAAATAAAATAAAATAAAAAAACTAGAAACTATGGCTAATGAAAGGAATTCATACAATAGGCAGTGGTGGGAAAAGTTCTCAAATATCATACTTGAGTAAAAGTAAAGATACCTTAAATAGAATATGTTCTATACACTGCCAAGATACCTTTCTAGCTAACAGGCTATGCTAAAGTTTACACTTCCTCTTCCAATGAACTTTGGGAAGGTCAAAATGAAACTGTCTACCAAATTGCCATTATCATTCACCTGATGATAAGACGAGATGTCAAATGTTTTGGTGCGAACATATGTTGGAGCTCCCTGGGTCACAGGTTTGCCTGGGTGGGGGACCCCGGGCAAGAAAAGTAAAAAAGAAAACCTGCCTTAGGGCTAGACTACAGTAATATGTTGATTATGTGCTACAGTGGGACGCTATCCAAAAGTTCTCTGTTGATGTTCTTCTCCAGGACATTGCTACCATGCAGCTGTGTGCCAACAAGCTGGACAAGAAGGACTTTTTTGGGAAGTCTGACCCCTTCCTGGTCTTCTACCGAAGTAACGAAGATGGAACGTGAGTGTACCTGCCGAGGGAACATCCAATGTCTAGTTCCATCTGTGTTTTCAATGTTCTACCATGTACTTGGACTGAGTATCTAGCTCTCAGTATCCCATTTTCTTGGGATTCTCTCAATGCTTGTGATATTTCCTCGTTTCACAGGTACGTACATTGTGAGTTCCTCTCTGTAACTTTCTCTACTACTCTGTTCCAGGTTCACTATCTGTCATAAGACGGAGGTGGTTAAGAACACCCTGAACCCTGTTTGGCAGCCCTTCACCATCGCAGTGAGGGCCCTGTGTAACGGGGACTATGACAGGTTAGAGAAAGACACTGTCTGGGGGGAGCCAATGGGGAACCTCTACAGCAGGGTCTCCCAAACTCTGTCCTGGGGCATTCAGAATAATGCCAGCAGTCGGCCGTGGTGTCCCAGTGGCCAGCACTGGTGTTATTGGAATTGACTCAGATGATTTTACACTACATCTCACACCAATCAATGTTAACGATGCTGACGGAGTCTCTGTGAGTCAGTGTGTACTGTTGACAGGATATTAGCCTACCTCTCTTGGACATGTATCAGCATGACACTTTTTCCTTAGGTCACGTAGGTCTGTGGTGGTTGTGTCTAAGGTCATGTTGAACAAATTAAATACGTTTCTTGAATTGTTTTTTCTGCTTCCCTACTAGAACGGTTAAAGTGGATGTCTATGACTGGGACAGAGATGGAAGGTACTTTTTGTGCTCTTTTTGATGAACACATGAATGTCTATAAGGCTTTGTGAATATGTGTCAACCCTTCAGCTATTCTTCCCTTCAGCCATGATTTCATCGGTGAGTTCACCACAAGTTACAGAGATTTCTCGCGTGGACAAAACCAGTTTAATGTCTATGAGGTGAGCCACAAATGTTTGTGTATTTTCAGAAGCATATACACTGAGTATACCAAACATTAGGAACACCTTCCTAATATTGAGTTGCACCCCCCTTTTGCACCTTAAAGCAGCCTCAATTTGTCGGGGCATGGACTCTAGAAGGTGTCGAAAGCGTTCCCCAGGGATGCTGGCCCATGTTGACTCCAATGCTTCCCAAAGTTGTGTCAAGTTGGATGGATGTCCTTTGGTTGGTAGACCATTCTTGATACAAACAGGAAACTGTTGAGAGTACCCCGTTCAAAGGCACTTAATTATTTTGTCACGCTCTGAATGGCACACATACACAATTGTCTCAAAGATTAAAAATCCTTCTTTAACCTCTCCTCAACTTCATCTACACTGATTGAAGTGGATTTAACAAGTGACATCAATAAGGGATCATAGTTTCACCTGGATTCACCTGGTCAGTCTATGTCATGTTTTGTATACTCAGTGTACATACACTACCGTTTAAAAGTTTGAGGTCACTTAGAAATGTCTTTGTTTTTGAAGGAAAATTTCTTTTTTCGTCCATTAAAATAACATAACATTTATCAGAAATACAGTGTAGGCATTGTTAATGTTGTAAATGACTATTGTAGCTGGAAACGGCAGATTTTTTATGGAATATCTACATAGGCGCACAGAGGCCCATTATCAGCAACCATCACTCCTGTGTTCCAATTTCATGTTTTCAATTTTCATTACTATTATCAGGCATATCCTTTCAGTTGTCAAGTTTGTTGTACCTTGAATAGATATGTACATCCACATTATGCACAATATTTACCACAAGCATCTTCAGTTCATATTGCTTTAATAATTTACTGTAATCGTTTTCTTATCCATTCGTTTATTTTCCACAAACCAGGTTCTAAATCCAAAAAAGAAGGGCAGGAAAAAGAAATACATCAACTCCGGCACGGTACGTACCTTCCTCATATCTGCCTGTCAGCTTCACCATTGTATTGATTTATAGGGGTAATTATTGTTATCATACTATCCTTCTCCCCATCCCCCCACCCTCACTACGATCACCAGGTAACACTGCTGTCCTTCAAAGTGGAGTCAGAGTATACGTTTGTGGATTTCATCCGAGGCGGGTGAGTTGAATTTTAATTAGCCCAGTGTTAATTCGGCCCATCGCTATGTGGATTAACAGCTTGAGAACCCCCCAGACTAAAGGTCTTGGACATGGACTTATTTGCATCACATTCACACTGCTCCATCTAACCAGTTTGTCAATTTGGCCCGTAGGACCAGGGCCAGAGTAATAGAACTACTCAATAAACTATTGATCAAAGTCCTGGTTGAAGAGGTTTGGTCCTCTCAGACGCCAGAATTCTAATTTGGATCAAGTTGATCTATTTTATGTCCTTCCCACCAGGACACAACTCAACTTCACAGTAGCCATCGACTTCACTGCTTCTAATGGTAAGTCTGGAGCTTAGGGCTGTCATAGGCCATATCAAAAATATATTTATGCACATATTATATAACACAGTGGAATAGGTCACGACAGGAATCAGCAGTGAGTGGACATTAATTTATCTTCATTTCAGTTGTGTCTCTATGTGTGTTTGTCTGTGCTCTCTGACAGGTAATCCGTCTCAGCCCACTTCCCTCCACTACATGAACCCGTACCAGATGAACGCCTACGCCATGGCACTCAAAGCTGTGGGGGAGATCATCCAGGACTACGACAGTGACAAGCTTTTCCCAGCCTATGGCTTCGGAGCCAAGCTGCCCCCCGACGGAAAGATATCCCACGCCTTCCCTCTGGTTAGACACACACACACAAGCACTGCTACTAGACACACTCTGATAGATCCAAATCCAGAAGTGCATACACATATTTTGTATCAGATTGGAGTAAGAAACCTCTAGCTATATTTCAGATTCTTTCTCATGGTGTGCTTCTCTATTTTGTGCCCATTTGTACCTTTAATACAACTATAGTAGTAGGTGTATGTGTGTTAGTATCTTTAGGTGTGAATATGTGGACTAATCTGTGTTTCATGTGGGGGAGAGGCAGAGAAGGGAGGCAAAGAAAGGAGAGTGGGAGCAAATGCGGTTAGAGACCACTGTCCCAGGGCCCTATTAACTCAAAATCAGCTCCTGCGTTTCAAGGATAAGAGCAGCATTTCAAAGGGTTGGGGCTGATTGTGCAGCCAATCATGCCCTTGATTGGCCTAAGAGCCAAAGCAGGACTCGATCACGGGCTAGGAATGTGCTGGAAGGAGTCTGGCATTGCGGCAGAAGAGGTCTTTAGCCATAGCAGCACCACAGTGAAGTCTATGAATTCAATTATACAATGGCTGGGTCTAATCCTGGATGCTGATTGGTTAAAACCGTGTTCCAGCCAGTGTCTATTCCACCTCTTACCATCGGCTAAGGCTATGACGGCGAAATACCTATTTACTCTTCCATCTCACTGCGCAATACACTGTCTCATCAGACCAGCAGTGGTGAACGATGGCTATTGGACCTAGTGGGAGAAACAAAATCTTCCAACACGTTGTACCAACAACAACCAAAATTACAGAAACATAGCATCACTTAATGCGTCCAACTGAATCTAACAGGCCTGAGGTTGAGCCAGACTTTGGTCTGCCACTAACAAATAAAATAAAATAAAACTTTTTGTCACATGTGCCAAATTCAATTACCATGAAATGCTTACTTACAAGCCCTTAATCAACAGTGCAGTTCAAGAAGAGTTAAAAAATATTTACCAAATAAACTAAAGTAAAAATAATAAAAAAGTAACACAATAAAATAACAATAACGAGGCTATATACAGGGGGTACCGGTACCGAGTCAATGTGCAGGGGTACAGGTTAGTCAAGGTAAGTTGAACATGTAGGTTGGGGTGAAGTGACTATGCATAGATAATAAACAGAGAGTAGCAGCAGTGTACAAAAGAATGGGGGGGTATCAATGTAAATAGTCCGGTGGCCATTTGATTAATTGTTCAGCAGTCTTATGGCATGGGGTACAAGCTGTTAAGGAGCCTTTTGGTCCTAGACTTGGCGCTCCGGTACCACTTGCCGTGCGGTAGCAGAGAAAACAGTCTATGACTTGGGTGACTGGAGTCTCGGGCAATTTTTTGGTCTTTCCTCTGACACCGCCTATTATATAGGTCCTGGATGGTAGGAGCTTGGCCCCAGTGATGTACTGGGCCGTACGCACTACCCTCTGTGGCGCCTTACGGTCAGATGCCGAGCAGTTGCCACACCAGGCGGTGATGCAACCGGTCAGGATGCTCTCGATGGTGCAGCTGTAAAACTTTTTGAGGATCTGGGGACCCATGCCAAATCTTTTCAGTCTCCTGAAGGGGAAAAGGTGTTGTCGTGCCCTTTTCGCGACTGTCTTGGTGTGTTTGGACCATGATAGTTCGTTGGTGATGTGGACAGCGCTCCACTACAGCCTCGTTGATGTTAATGGGGGCCTGCTCGGCCCTCCTTTTCCTGTAGTCCACGATCAACTCCTTTGTCTTGCTCGCATTGAGGGAGAGGTTGTCCTTGCACCACACTGCCAGGTCTCTGATCTCCTCCCTATAGGCTGTCTCATCGTTGTCGGTGATCAGGCCTACCACTGTTGTGTCATCAGCAAACTTAATGATGGTGTTGGAGTCGTGTTTGGCCACACAGTTGTGGGTGAACAGGGAGTACAGGAAGGGACTAAGTACACACCCTTGAGGGGCCCCAGTGTTGAGGATCAGCATGGCAGACGGGTTGTGCCTACCCTTACCACCTGGGGGGGCGGCCTGTCAGGAGGTCCAGGATCCAGTTGCAGAGGGAGGTGTTTAGTCCCAGGGTCCTTAGCTTAGTGATGAGCTTTGAGGGCACTATGGTGTTGAACGCTGAGCTGTAGTCAATGAACAGTATTCTCACGTAGGTGTTCCTTTTGTCCAGGTGGGAAAGGGCAGTGTGGAGTGCGATTGAGATTGCGTCATCTGTGGATCTGTTGGGGTGGTATGCGAATTGGAGTGGGTCTAGGGTATCCGGGAGGATGCTGTTGATGTGAGCCATGATCAGCCATGAGTGCTACTGGGCGGTAATCATTTAGGCAGGTTACCTTCACTTACTTGGGCACAGGGACTATGGTGGTCTGCTTGAAACATGTAGGTATTACAGACTTGGTCAGGTAGAGGTTGAAAATGTCAGTGAAGACACTTAGTTAGTTAGTTAGTTAGACACTTAGTTAGTTCGCACATACTTTGAGTACACGTCCTGGTAATCCGTCTGGCCCCGCAGCTTTGTGAATGTTGACCTGTTTAAAGGTCTTACTCACATCGGCTACCGAGAGTGTTATCAGACAGTCGTCCAGAACAGCTCGTCCTCTCGGGTATACTTCAGTGTTGCTTGCCTTGAAGCGAGCATAAAGGGCATTTAGCTCATCTGGTAGGCTTGCGTCACTGGGCAGCTCACGTCTGGGTTTCCCTTTGTAGTCCGTAATAGTTTTCAAGCCCTGCCACATCCAACGAGCTACAGAGCCAGTGTATTAGGATTCAATCTTAATCCTGTATTGACGCTTTGTTGTTTGATGGTTCGTCTGAGGGCATAGCGGGATTTATAGTGTCCCACTCCTTCAAAGCGGCAGCTCTAGCCTTTAGCTCGATGCGGATGTTGCCTGTAATCCATGGCTTCTGGTTTGGATATGTACGTACGGTCACTGTGGGGACAATGTTGTTGATGCACTTATTGATTAAGCTGATGACTGAGGTAGTATACTCCTCAATGTCATTGGATGAATCCCGGAACATATGATACACGTTACTTGTGGAGGAGTACTTAGTCCAGGCTACAAAGAGGTTGAGCTGAAGACGACTGAGGACGACATCAGGGCCTTCAAGCCAACACCATCTCCATCGCCTGGAATCATAGGATGGCTACAGGAAGGCTACAAAGAAGCTGAGGACAATATCAGGGCCAGCCACCCAATTGCATCATCTGGCATTGATAATCTGGCATCACCATCATCAAATAATTTAACCTAACTCCAGTGGGTTGCCACTTTCCAGAAGCTCCAGTCTCCGCCATAAGCGGGCACACTCCGCTGTGAAAGAACTCTCCGAAGCTGGCTCCATTACCATTAAAAGCACATTCTTTGTTTTGTTAATCTATACAATTGTTGTGTCTACCTTATTTATTTCTCTTTATCTGTAGGCCTGTACTGCAATTCAGATTTTAGCTGCGTAATAATACAATAAACCCTTCATAAAAAAATCACACTATCAGTGACAACAGTGTCAGATCAAAGGATGTGATTGTGACAGTCTCGTGATGCTGAAAGGACACTGACGGTAATACGCAGCGCATTCCACTCAGACATAATAAGCCAGTAGGTCCCAATCATAAGAACACAAAAACACAACCATTAAGCATTTCCCAATCGAAATGTACAACTGTTACTTCCCATTGCAAACATCTTTTTCAGATTCCGCACACAAAGTAACCGGTGATCTAAAGTTTGAATGCAACGGTGTTTCACACAGATAAGTTATTTTCAAAGAGATAGCTACGACAGCAAGCGAGCTGCAATAAAAAAAAACACAGTTCCACTCACTAGATGATGATCATTTTACACTGACACTACATGACCAAAAGTATGTGGACACCTACTGATCGAACATCTCATTCCAAAATTGTGAGCGTTAATATGCAACACCTATCTCAACAAACCATTTCTGTATGGACCTCACATTCTGCAAGAGGGCATTGTCACGCTGAAACAGGAAAGGCCTTCCCCAAACTGTTGCCACAAATTTGAAAGGACAGAATTGTCTAGAATGTCATTGTATGCTGTAGTGTAACGATTTCCCTTCTCTGGAATGAAGGGGCCTAGCCCGAACCATGAAAAACATCCCTATTGGCACTATACATTCGGGCAGGTAGCGTTCTCCTGGAATTTGCCAAACCCAGATTCGTCTGTTGAACTGCCAGATGGTGAAGCGTGATTCATCACTCCTGAGAACGTGTTTCCACTGTTCCTGAGTCAAATAGCGGCGAGCTTTACACCACTCCAGCCGACGTTTGGAGGCTTGTGTGCGGCTGATCGGCCATGGAAACCCATTTCATGAAGCTCCCTATGAACAGTTCTTGTGCTGATGTTGCTTCCAGAGGCAGTTTGGAACTCGGTAGTGAGTGTTGCAACCGAGGACAGACGATTTTTACGCGATACGCATTTCAGCACTCAGCAGTCCCATTCTGTGAGCTTGTGTGGCCTACCACTTTGCAGCTGAGCCGTTGTTGCTCCTAGACGTTTCCAATTCACAATAACAGCACTTACAGTTGGCCGGTGCAGCTCTAGCAGGGCAGAAATTTGACGAACTGACTTGTTGGGAAGGCGGCATCCTATAACGATGCCATGTTGAAAGTCACTGAGCTCTTCAGTAAGGCCATTCCATTGACAATGTTTGTCTATGGAGATTGCATGGCTGTGTGCTCAATTTTGTCAGCAATGGGTGTGGCTAAAATAGCCAATCCACTAATTTGACGGGGTGTCCACATACTATATATACAAAAGTGTAACTTTTTCTTGAAAAGGACGAAGCTATACAAGAGTTAAAGTTATCCATCACTGTGATGAGTTCCCTCATATGGATTCTGGAGATGCTAATAGATACTATACTACAGACCCCTCAGACTTAACTCTAGACCTCAAAGACAGTTTTAGGGTGTTGTTTTCATTCTTTCCCTCCAATCAGGGACTGATGTAGACCTGGGACACCAGGTGGGTGCATTCAATTGTCAGGTAGAACAGAAAACCAGCATGCTACGGACCTCGTAGGGTAAGAGTTGAATACCCCTGCTATAGACTATGCATAGGCTATATGCATGGTCCAATATGCGAAAAAAAATTGTTTACCAATATGTTATTGGGCTCGTTTGTGGAGCTGAAAATTATATTTTATATTATTTTCATTCAAATGATCCTTTTCCCTAAAAGCATGATGGTCATTACTTGTTTAATGAAAGGGGAGGTTAACTTGGCCCCGCAGACAATCGATCTGAGATCGACTTAAATTTCAGTCAAGGTATTTATTTTTGTTTCAACCCCTGTAACAATTTAGCAATAACCTCCTTTCGATAACTCCTGCTGCAGCCGCTGCACACTAGCCTACAGCAAAAGCTAGCTAGACCATGGGAAAACTACTGAGTTTCCATATGTTTTTGTAAAAAAGGACAAAACGTGATTGGTAAAATTCTACTGTCCTAATACAGTTGAAAAGCAGATGCTTTTCTATCTAGCTGCTGAGGGCCTGAGAGACCACCAAAGAACATTTCTGATTGGATGTTTTTTTGTCTTCAGTGTTAACCCTTTTCTTTCCAACACAAACTCTGCTATTTTTAAACTGTTGCGCAAGGATTGGTAATTTACCTGTCTTATGTCAGCTCACTTGCGCTCAGATGGGAGGGATGGAAATATTTGAGCAACCCAACCAAATTCACATATAAAGTAAATTATAGATCTGTCATTCTCATTGTAAGCAAGTCTAAGAAGCAGTACTGTAGGTCTGTTCTATGTGCGCTATTTCTATGCTTTCTGTTCTCAAGTTTCGTTTTTGCATCTTTTACTTTTGGTTTTGTACACCAGTTTCAAACAGCTGAAAATACAATACTTTTGGTTATTGAAAAGGTATTTCACAGGAGTTTAGATGGTTATTGAAAATATATTTATCTCAGGGGCGCAACTTTTGTTTTAGAAGTGGGGGGACATAATTATGTCAAATAAACACTCCAAACAGCCTACCTGACCGCTAGGAGTCGTCCGCATGGTCCTAAAGCACACCGTTGCCTCGTTTTGTATAACATTACAATGATAAAACTGGGGGAGAAAAAATGCAATTTCAGAATGTGTGTGTCCCCCCCCTGTCCCCAGTGAAAGTTGTGTCCCTGGATTCTCTACACCAGGGGTGTCAAACTCATTCCATGCAGGGCCAAGTGTCTGCAGGTTTTAGTTTTTTAAGACACAGTACAAGGATGGAGCGAAACCCTGCAGACACTCGGCCCTCCGTGCAATGAGTTTTACATGTGTGCTCTACATGCTTGTTTTGTCACATAAACTGACATTAGGCGAACTATTAGAATTTTTGCAACCAGGGAATGGCAGAGTGATTTCTGCATATTGCACCTTTAAGACCAACCAAAAGCTGGTTTTAGCGGTAACGTGGTTCATTATAGCATGAATTTTGACAGCGGAAATGCAGCCTATCCAGCCGTGACGGACACTGCCCATATGCACATGGAACAAGAGTAATGAGCTTTTGGTGCCTGTATACTTAGTATTTAGAAACATTTTTTAAAAACTAGAGTTTTTTTCCCATTTCGTTTTATTTGATTAACAACCAAAGATAGCCACCCCTAATCTCCAATTAAGACTTTTTTTGTTCAACCCAATGCAATAAAGGGTTTGGCTCGTGAGATCACTTAGAAATACATCTAAATCATCAAAGCTTGTTTAAAAGATCAAGTTTGAGAGAAGCAAAACAGTGAGCTGACATTCGATTTCTATCTCTGTATTGTAGGCAGGCCTACATATTTTAAGCCTTGCAGCTCCCGTTTTGGGAAACCCCCTCCATGATGTTGGCTACATGTGTCCATGCTCATCATGAAATCGAGAGTTGAGAACCTCAATGAATACCGGTGAACTTCGTAATTATAAGTTATTTTACTGTAACAATTGCTTGTTTTCCATTTCTTATTTTCAAAACCCAAGCCCTAGGCCTACTATAATGAAGGCTGGTTCAACAGCAATGGGTTGTAGATGTGTCGAGGCCTGACCCCTCACTGGCCCATCACTGGCCAATCAGAACATGCTCCATGGCTAAATATGTGGTTGTGTATTTACGGTATTTTATGTTTGTTAGCTACGGGGAGAGAGCCTCCATAGCAGCCGTTTTTGCCTTTCTAATATACAGTGTCTATGGGGTCATATTGCACTTCCTAAGGCTTCCACTAGATGTCAACAGTCTTTAGAACCTTATTTGAGGCTTCTACTGTGAAGGAGGGGGGAATGAGAGCTGTTTCAACCAGGTGTCTGTCATGGCCGTGAGAGCGACCTGCGTTCCATTGCATTTCTAAAGACAAAGGAATTATCCGGTTGAAACATTATTGAAGATTTATGTTAAAAACATCCTAAAGATTGATTCTATACATCGTTTGACATGTTTCTACGAACTGTTATATAACTTTTTGGACTTTTCGTCTGAACCTTCGCCTGGACTTGCCCGCGCCTCGTGAGTTTGTATTGTGAACTGAACGTGCTAACAAAAAGGAGGTATTTGGACATAAATTATGGACTTTATCGAACAAAACAAACATTTATTGTGGAACTGGGATTCCTAGGAGTGCATTCTGATGAAGATCATCAAAGGTAAGTGAATATTTATAATGCTATTTCTGACTTCTGTTGACTCCACATCATGGCGGGTACCTGTATGGCTTGTTTTTGTGTCGGAGCGCCGTACTCAGATTATAGCATGGTGTGCTTTTTCCGTAATGTTTTTGGGAAATCTGACACAGCGGTTGCATTAAGGAGAAGTATATCTTTAATTCTGTGCATAACAGTTGTATCTTTTATCAAAGTTTATGATGAGTATTTCTGTAAATTGATGTGGCTCTCTGAAAATTCGCCGGATGTTTTCGAGGCACAACATTACTGACCATAACGCGCCAGTGTAAACTGAGATTTTTGGATATAAATATGAACTTTATCGAACAAAACATAAATGTATTGTGTAACATGAAGTACTATGAGTGCCATCTGATGAAGATCATCAAAGCTTAGTGATTAATTTTATCTCTATTTCTGCTTTTTGTGACTCCTCTCTTTGGCTGGAAAATGGCTGTATGTGTTTTTGTGACTAGGCTCTGACCTAACATAATCATATTGTGTGCTTTCACTGTAAAGCCTTTTTGAAATCGGACACGATGGGTAGATTAACAAGAAGTTAAGCTTTAATTTGGTGTATTGCACTTGTGAATGTTTGAAAGTTACATATTTCGGAAAAAAAAAAAATTATTTCACGCTCTGCCTTTTCAGCGGAATGTTGTCGAGGGGTTCCGCTAGCCATAAGAATATGCAAACTTTAAAAAAAAAATGATGCTATAACTTTGTGAGCAGTTTTGAGTAGGGCCTTCAGCTTCAATGCTTGTGAAGCAGGCCTACAGATATACAGTGCATTCAGAACTTATTCGGACCCTGTTACTTTTTCCACATTTTGTTACGTTACAGCCTTATTCTAAAATTGATTAACAAGTTTTTTCCCCTCATCAATCTACACACTATACCCCATAATGACAAAGCAAAACCATTTTTTAAAAATGTTTGCTAAATGATATTAAAATAAAAATCACATTTATGTAAGTATTCAGACTAATCAGTACTTTGTTTAAACATCTTTGGCAGCGATTACAGCCTCTAGTCTTCTTGGGTATGACGCTACAAGCTTGGCACACCTGTATTTGGGGAGTTTCTCCCATTCCTATCTGCAGATCCTCTCAAGCTCTGTCAGGTTGGATGGGGAGTGTCAAATAGCTATTTTCAGGTCTCTCCAGAGATGTTCGATCGGGTTCAAGTCCAGGCTCTGGCTGGGTCACTCAAGGACATTCAGAGACTTGTCCCGAAGCCACTCCTGCGTTGTCTTGGCTATGTGCTTAGGGTCGTTGTCCTGTTGGAAGATGAACCTTCGGCCCAGTCTGAGGTCCTGAGCGCTCTGGAGCAGGTTTTCATCAAGGATCTCTCTGTGCTCCATTCCTCTTTCCCTCTCCTGACTAGTCTCCCAGTCCCTGCCGCTGAAAAACATCCCCACAGAATAATGCTGCCACCACCATGCTTCACTGTAGGAATGGTGCCAGGTTTCCTACAGACGTGATACTTGGCATTCAGGCAAACTCCAAGCGGGCTGTCATGTGCCTTTTGCTGAGGAGTGGCTTCTGTCTGGCCACTCTACAATAAAGGCTTGATTGGTGGAGTGCTGCAGGGATGGTTGTCCAACTGGAAGGTTCTCCCATCTCCACAGAGGAACTCTGGAGCTCTGTCAGCTCACCTCCCTGGCCAAGGCCCTTCTCCCCCGATTGCTCAGTTTGGCCAGGCAGCCAGCTCTAGGAAGAGTCTTGGTGGTTCCAAACGTCTTCCATTTAAGAATGATACCCTTCCTCAGATCTGTGCCTCGACACAATCCTGTCTCGGAGTTCTACAGACAATTCCTTCCACCTCTGGGCTTTGTTTTTGCTCTAACATGCACTGTCAACGGTGGGACCTTATATAGACAAGTCTGTGTCTTTCCAAATCATGTCCAATCAATTTAATTTACTTCAAGTTGTAGAAACATATCAAGGATGATCAATGGAAACAGGATGCACCTGAGCTCAATTTCGAGTCTCATAGCGAAGGATCTGAATTTATAAATTTGCAAAATATTCTTAAAACCTGGTTTTCGCTTTGTCATCATGAGGCATTGTGTGTAGATTGATGAGGAAAAAATATACATTACCGTTCAAAAGTTTGGGGTCACTTAGAAATGTCCTTGTTCTCCATGAAGAAATACATGAAATGAGTTGCAAAATGAATAGGAAATATAGTCAAAACATTGACAAGGTTATAAATAATGATTTTTATTGAAAGAACAGTTGTGTCCTTCAAACTTGCTTTCGTCAAAGAATACTCAATTTGCAGCAATTACAGCCTTGCAGACCGTTGGCATTCTAGTTGTCAATTTGTTGAGGTAATCTGAAGAGATTTCTCCCCATGCTTCCTGAAGCACCTCCTACAGGTTGGATTGGCTTGATGTGCACTTCTTACGTACCATACGGTCAAGCTGCTCCCACAACAGCTCAATAGGGTTGAGATCCGGTGACTGTGCTGGCCACCCCATTATAGACAGAATACCAGCTGACTGCTTCTTCCCTAAATAGTTATTGCATAGTTTGGAGCTGTGCTTTGGGTCATGGTCCTGTTGTAGGAGGAAATTGGCTCCAATTAAGCGTCGTCCACAGGGTATGGCATGGCTTTGCAAAATGGAGTGAAATGGAGTGATATCTCGTATGAAATAGCCTTCATTTCTCAGAACAAGAATAGACTGATGAGTTTCAGAAGAAAGTTCTTTGTTTCTGGACATTTTGAGTCTATAATCGAACCCACAAATGCTGATGCTCCAGATACTCAACTAGTCTAAAGAAGGACAGTTTTATTGCTTCTTTAATCAGGACAACCGTTTTCAGCTATGCTAAAATAATTGCAAAAGGGTTTTCTAATGATCAATTATAATTCATTATTACAATTACAAACTTGGATTAGCTAACACAATGTGCCATTGGGACACAGGAGTGATGAGGGACACAGGAGCCTATGTAGATATTCCATAAAAAATTGTCCGTTTCCAGCTACAATAGTCATTTGCAACTTTAACAATGACTACATTGTATTTCTGATCAATTTGATGTTATTTCAATGGACACATTTTTTTGCTTTTCTTTCAATAACAAGGAATATTTCTAATTGACCCCAAACTTTTGAACAGTAGTGTATATTTAATACATTTTAGAATAAGGCTGTAACTTAACAAAATGTGTAAAAAGTCAAGTGTTCTGAATACTTTCCCGAATGCATTGTATTAGAGCAGGATTTTGTGTAATGCTGCACATTACGGGTTGGTGTGGACAAGGCCAGTCGGCAGGGAGGCTTGTTATCGGTTAACCTTGCTTCGGTGAACCTTCTGTGTCTTATCCTGCTTAGTGATAAGCTCTCCCAATCAGCAAGACTCGGAGAGAGAGAGACGGAGAGAGAGACAGAGAGAGAGACGGAGAGATGGAGAGAGAGAGACAGAGAGAGAGAGGGAGAGAGAAAGAACACCTTTCCCTCCCCCCTGCTGTGTTTCTGTAGTTGTCACAGTGATGATGCAGCCTGTTTGATTTGAGACTTTTGAATCCAACCCTCAATCAGGAAGGGAGGGGGAGAGAGAAGGGGATCATCTGCTTGAGGATGTGGAGCGCTGCTTCTGGGAATCTCTCCCCCATGAGGAGGAGATGTGCTGATGATGAGAAAAGTGAACAAGCACTCAAATCAACTGGCAGACACATACAAGTCATTTTCCGTTGTTTGGCTTCATATACTTTCCCTCCACTTAAATCATTTATTTTAGGCAAATGTTTATCTCAGATCATTCAGATTCAGAAGAAAAGGACATTGTGACAATAGATAATCAATCAGAGAAAGCATGCCTTGCTTTAAAGTTGCTGTTCATCAAACCAAAAAGCTGATTTGCTTCCTGACACATTTTCCAAAAGTGAACATCTCAAGGTCAACCCTGAGGGTGTCTGCTGTCTGTCTGTCCGTATGATGGCAGAGTGTTCTCTCGTCACTCCATCACATCTCAAACACCAGCAGTAGACGTGCCCACTCATTGTCTCAGTGCAGCTGTGACAGCGGGTGTGGCGCAGGGGCCGAGTCTCATCACCGTGGTCACAGCTGGCCACACGCACTCAGAAGCCGTCTTATCTCTCAGGCATGCGGGGGCCTCCCAGCGTCCTCACTTCCTTCTGAGGAGCCTCCCCCAATCACAGGTTCCGCTCTACTGGCTGCTGTTGTCAAGCTAACAGAGCTCTCCGTCTATCTGACCTGCAGCATTACTTCCCAAACAACTACAAAAAAACGACAAACGCATGAGCGCTGTGAACACTGGGCTGATTGGTTCTCCAGTGGCTGTTGAATATTGAAGTCCCATATTAATTATAAAAATATCGTTATTTATTATTTACAATTTTTTTTGTTATTACGCTGCACATTTAGCTCTTACTTTTCATGGGCCTTGTTGTAGAAAGGAGTGGATGTGTAAAGGTAGGTTGATTGTTGAGGTTTTGATCACCAGTGAAACAATTTACCATAAAGTTATTGATAACTGAATGTCTTTAAGTACATTAAGGCTGACAACTGTTTCATGGTGACATCTCCTCCTGTCCCATGCAGAGTGGTGACAATGAAACCCCAAACTGTGTGGGGATAGAGGGAGTGCTGGAGGCGTACTTCCAGGGCCTCAGGACGGTCCAACTCTACGGACCCACCAACTTCTCTCCAGTCATCAACCAGGTGGCACGGTAAGGAGACCACAATGGACTAGACCTCTGGAAACCTCTGACACACTACATACTCATAATATGATCTCAGTAGACAATACAGGAATGGACTTGATTTGAATGCAAGGTGCAACACTACTATCTAATGGGCGGCAGGTAGCCAAACCGGCTTTAAACTTACTCTTGAAAGTTGTAATAGCAGAATGCACAAGGTGCAATTTAGAAATTGGGTAGTGCATCATCAATTCCTTTTGCCATGTTAGTCATTGCATACCTTAGAGAGCTATTTATAACTTGTTAGAAATGTCCAGATTAACTAGCCCATGTCAGCTAACCTTTTTTATTTAGTTTTTTAGCCCTTAGATATTGTTGTATTTTTTCGTCACTCAAATATCACATGAATACACATTAGACATGGAAAACTGCTAAATGTTATTTGCAACCCATGACAAAATATGTAGAATTGCAGGAAATAAGCTTTAAACATGCAAAATACTCTCCACCAATAAGAGGCGTGTGAACAGTTTGTGTCAGGAACATTGCTTGTGCCCATAGAAATAGGCGCGGTGCGTGCGCAGGGGAGGGGCACGGGATTTTCCCCAATGCTGGAAGAGGAGCCTCAAGTGAAAACATTTGGGAACCCCTGTACTAGATTAGAACGTACACATACACACAGCCCCTTGAGATGCAAGGCTATACTATGTACTTGAAGCTGTTATCTCTGCCAGGCTCTTTCTCCCCTAGGCAGCGATCCTCTCCCTCTTACGAGCAGATGGCTGGCGTACGTATTATTCATTCTAAATATTCCCTGTACAGGCAGGCTTCATACCTTACATAGAGCACACGCTCCTATTGCATAGATAATGTGCTACATTGTCTTGGACCAGAGTGTCTGGAGGAGGGTTGATACGGTATGAGTCTATTGGGGCTCATTGTAGGAGCGCCAACAGCACCATGTGGAGAATGTGTGTGGAGAATGTGTCTTTCGGACAACTGATGTTCCTCTGTCGCTTCTGCTCTGAGTAGTATGCATGTTTCTACGTGTGCTGAGAGCATTTGTCTTCTCCAGAGTGTTATTTAGAAGTTTTTGGTGCTACTCAAATCATGGAGGCTGTAATTTCAGGTGAGCTCTGGCTAAGAATACAATTTGAAAAACGGTTTTAGCATTCAGGCTACTGACCATGTGATTGCAAAGGGAAGAGGACAGTGCAACAGGGCATTGCAAGGCCATTCTATCAACTGTGTAAAGTGACCAGAATAATAACCAGTCACCCCTATAAGCACAAGAAGTTGAAAATACAGTACCAGTCAAAAGTTTGGACACACCTACAGTACTCATTTAAGGGTTTTTCTACATTGTAGAATAATAGTGAAGATATCAAAACTATGAAATAACACAATAGTAACCAAAAAAGTGTTAAACAAATCAAAATATATTTTATATTTCAGATTCTTCAAAGCAGCCACCCTTTGCCTTGATGACAGCATTGCACAATCTTGGCATTCTCTCAACCAGCTTCATGAGGTAGTCACCTGGAATGCATTTCAATTAACTGGTGTACCTTGTTAATTTGTGGAATTTCTTTCATTCTTAATGCGTTTGAACCAATCAGTTGTGTTGTGACAAGGTAGGGGTGGAATACAGAAGATAGCCCTATTTGGTAAAAGACCAAGTCCATATTATGGCAAGAACAGCTCAAATAAGCAAAGAGAAATGACAGTCCATCATTACTTTAAGACATGACGGTCAGTCAATCCGGAACATTTCAAGAACTTTGAAAGTTTCTTCTAGTGCAGTCGCAAAAACCATCAAGCGCTATGATGAAACTGGCTCTCATGAGGACCGCCACAGGAAAGGAAGACCCAGAGGTGTCTCTGCTGCGGAGTTCATTAGAGTTACCAGCCTCAGAAATTGCAAGCCAAATAAATGCTTCACAGAGTTCAAGTAACAGACACATCTCAACATCAACTGTTCAGAGGAGACTGCGTGAATCAGGCCTTTGTGGTCGAATTGCTACAAAGAAACCACTACTAAAAGACACCATTAAGAAGAAGAGACTTGCTTGGGCCAAGAAACACAAGCAATGGACTCATCAGACCAGTGGATATCTGACCTTTGGTCTGATGAGTCCAAATTTGAGATTTAACCAGTCAGTGATTTAACCAGCATGGCTACCACAGCATTCTACAGCGATACGCCATCCCATCTGGTTTGCGCTTAATGGGGACTATCATTTGTTTTTCAACAGGACAATGAACCAACACACCTCCAGGCTGTGTAAGGGCTATTTGACCAAGAAGGGGAGTGATGGAGTGCTGCATCAGATGACCTGGCCTCCACAATCACCGACCTCAACCCAATTGAGATGGTTTGGGATGTGTTGGACCGCAGAGTGAAGGAAAAGCAGCCAACAAGTGCTCAGCATATGTGGGAACTCCTTCAAGACCATTCGACAAGCATTCCAGGTGAAGCTGGTTGAGATAATGCCAAGAGTGTGCAAAACTGTGGCTACTTTGAAGAATCTCCAATATAAAATATATTATGATTTGTTTAACACTTTTTTAGTTACTACATAATTCCATATGTGTTATTTCATAGTGTTGATGTCTTCACTATTATTCTACAATGTAGAAAATAGTAAAAATAAAGGAAAACCCTTGAATGAGTATATGTGTCCAAACTTTTGACTGCTACTGTATGTATTTTGGGTTGAAAAGATGTTGAAAAGACATCTTTCAACCAATTTTGATCTTTGAGATGTGTACTAGCCCCTGTGTCATCCCACTACCCTTACAGCTCACTGTTACCTGTCTAACATCCCGTAGGCCTTTATATGTCTCTGACACCCCTGGCTTTTAGATATATTAGAGCGCAGTAAATCCCTCGGTCAGGGGGGGGGATAGTGGTCATAGCTCTGGTCTCACTCAGACAGGGATCGATGCTACACTCAGCCAGGTGGAACATCTTATTTACCTTTATTAGGAATGTAATCTCGGAGCCTAAACCAGGTGAAGGATACTCCAGGGAGAACATCGCCGACTCAGACAAACAACTGTGAGACGTGTCTTGGATCTTGTCTAACATAATAACACATCGGGCCTGAAATGTATCGACTGTCTCTTGTTGTTCATTTTATTCCTCACAGTGCCTGTGGCTCACTTGGTGAAATTGGAATGAAGAGGATTTGGAAAAAATGTCATTTTTCACTTTTGTTTTTGTTCGCTCCTCTCGTTCTGAGATGAGAGGTGCCAACTGGGTAATGCCAGAGGTCAAAGTGTCATGGCTCACTGGATAACGGTCCTTAATTACAGTATCACTCTAGTGAGAGGCTGTAAACATTTGCCATCACATATAAACTCACTCACTCTCAATCTCACTCAGGCACACACTCCTAACACTGCTTGTTAATGCTCTTGTGTGTGTGTGTGTATGTGTGTGTGTGCGCATGCGTGCGTGCTTGCATGTGCTCCCTCAGATCTGCACAGGATGTGACAGATGGCTCTCAGTACTTTGTGTTGTTGATGATCACAGACGGAGTTATCTCTGACATGGTGCAGACCAAGGAGGCTGTGGTCAACGTGAGTGGAGTACACAGTACAGTTCCTCCTTCAGCAGGGCCATCTTATCTGCAGACAGTGCACTATCGGGGCTGTCTGCAAACCAAGCATAGCCTACTACTGTTTGTCTGTAATTACTCTTTCTTTCCCTACAGGCAGCTGCTCTCCCCATGTCCATCATCATCGTAGGGGTTGGACCTGCAAAGTTTGACGGTGAGTGTGGCGCCCCTGAAGGTAGAATAGAGAAGCACAGTCGCTCCTGCACAGCTGTTATTATATTTTTAAGGGGCTTTTCTCCTTTGAGTGTTCCTTTAGAAAGTCAGTGTTGCAGAGTGTCAAGTATCCAGGCCCTCTTCAGATCAATGACTCCTTAAGGGGGAGGGAGGGAGGGAGGGAGGGAGGGAGGGAGGGAGGGAGGGAGGGAGGGAGGGAGGGAGGGAGGGAGGGAGGGAGGGAGGGTAGTCTCTGTTTCAGCCCAGTGAGGTGTAACTCTGGACATCATCTGCGCTCGATTCTGCTGAATTTTCCCCTTGGTTAGGCAATCGAACGCTGTGAAGTCAGTCAGGCATTGCAGAGGTCATGAGTTCAGACCGCTTGATGGCACTTCAGGAGAGAAACTCTTCAGAAGTAGCGATGTCTGAAAATGTGTGTTGATATGTGTGCTTCAAGGCTTGTTGTCTGGTTTATTTTCCTTTTGCTGCACTCCTGTGTGTGTGTGTGTGTGTGTATCTGTGCATTCGTGTGGATGTGTCTATCTAAGAGTTTGTGCACTGTAGTGTGGCAGGATTGTGTGCAGTTATGAATACTTGTTTATGTCTGGGTTGAGTTGTCTGAGTATCAGACACAATGAGATGAGTCCTCAATGAGATTTTTGATAAGCCAGCTGAATTCTGTCAGCCTTTTAGAATGACCTTTCTTTTCAAAAGCACTTACAGCATAAATGGGTCCACAGTGCTTAGCAGTGATTAGTCCGATTTTAAATATCTGCTCGTAGCACATAACATTTTCCTTCTAGTATCTGTAGATGTTTTGACTTCAACTGTTCCCCAGAGTGCTAGTTCTGAAAAGCTTATCATATGTTGTGTTTCTGTCTAGCCATGGAGGAGCTGGATGGAGATGAGGTCAGAGTGTCCTCCAGAGGGCGCTTTGCTGAAAGAGACATTGTGCAGGTAGGCTGTGGCCAGACAACAAGTGAGTATCTCAATTGTATATCATTGATTCCTCGCATCCTCTCTCCTCACCTCCTTCTCAAAAGCCATTGGATGGATGAAAAGTCCTCCCGGGTGGCGCAGTGGTCTAGGGCACTGCATCGCAGTGCTAGCTGCGCCACCAGAGTCTCTGGGTTCGCGCCCAGGCTGGGCTGGGTTCGCGCCCAGGCTCTGTCGCAGCCGGCCGCAACCGGGAGGTCCGTGGGGCGACGCACAATTGGCATAGCGTCGTCCGGGTTAGGGAGGGTTTGGCCGGTAGGGATATCCTTGTCTCAGTATGTAAAATGTAATAAAATGTATGCACTCTACTGTAAGTCGCTCTGGATAAGAGCGTCTGCTAAATGACTAAAATGTAAATGTAAAAGGTCAGCAGTCTGACCTTCTCATCCAAGGGGGTTTGAGAAGCAGCAGAGGAATCAAGGAAATGCAACTGAGGTTCTCCAAATTAGACTAAAGCAACAAATTCAAGTTTATGTTCAGTGTATTTGATGCTCATGATCAGTAGAGGGACCAAGAAGTTTATTCTCCCAGACATTCAATACTTTCAATACCCTACTACAGTAGTGTGTCCTGTCCCTGTTGTCATCCATCCCCCAACTCCCATACAGTTTGTTCCTTTCCGGGACTACATGGACCAGTCAGGGAACCAGGTCCTGAGCATGGCCCGGCTGGCCAAAGACGTGCTGGCTGAGATCCCCGAGCAGCTTCTGGGCTTCATGAAGACCAGAGGCATTGAGCCCCGGCCTGCTCTCTCCTCATCAGAGCTGCCCAAGCTCCACAGGCATATCTGACACCTATCACTGTAGTGGGACAACACCCTAACTGGGTCTACACACATTTGTTGTGCACATACACATACACTTGACATCTCTCTCATCTCTCCAAACCATATGCCATCTCATTGCAAGTCGATGGCCCCTCCCTAGCACATACTGTAGCTAAACACAGTACAGTACATACACACATAGAATGAGTCTATGTATACATTGTGTATTTGAACACATAGGGGTGAGTAGATATAGCACCCAATGCAATACCCACAAGCACAGTGACTTCTGAAGAGAAGGAATAAATATAACTTACTATGCCATGATGTGACACAATACAAAGTTCATATGCAGAAGGGGGAGTTACAGACTGTGAAAGTTACTGATGTAGAATATACATATCTAAGAAACTGAGAAACAAAAAGACTATTAGATTTTCACTTTCAGCTTCTGGAGTGTGTATATATATATACAGTATATGCAAAGCAGCTTAGCCATCAACTGAAGATAAAAACACATAAACAACTTGACATATTGCTTTCAGCCCATACCTCCAAACCCACACCCTCTTACATGAGGTTACTCTTTTTATACACATAAATCTGCTTGAATTACGGAATCCTATCCACTGGAATGACAGGAATAAATGCTCTCATGTAACAAACAATATGTTTTGTTTATGTTGACTTTCTACTTCATGCAGATGTTGGATCTTAATTTGATCACTCTTTTGTCGCAGAAAATATTCCTGCATATCAGGACATTCAAATGAGCCTTGTGATTTAGATATGTTCACTGAAAACCCACAGTTGTCTTTTTTCGCCACGTGGGGGTAGTCAAATCATTCTGACAATAGCCAGCTATCAAAATCATCATCCCTCACTCACTCAAAAGCTAAAAGCACCAGACAGAATATGAATAAATGTCCTACTGCTACTGTAGGCCTATAAGTCCTATTACCGCAAAATTCAAATGTATCCATACACATCAACAACCATCATCTTATATAGCTTAATAACACAACATAGATATAGGTCTCCACTATGACACAAGTGTATCCGAAATGTGTCCGTACTTTAGGCTACACCTAAACTATAGCTTACTGTAGCCTAGCAAAAGTAATTGCACACACAGGCCTATAATATCAGATGTAAAGACAAGATGAAATTGAGAATAGTGAGGTAGCCTACGGAACGGAGTGCAATGGTGCTTGAAAGAGACCGACTGATTTTAAAAACCAAAAAGACACACAAAAAACACAGCCCATGATTTTTCTTTATCTATAGTATATATACAGTATGACTCACCACCTGGATTTGGATCCTATGTAGCAGAAGTTGAATTTCTGTTTTTTTACGTTGGATAAAAATAGAGACTCAGAGCTACAAAATGGAATATCATACACTGCATTTGAGGACCACTGGGAAAGTAATTCTGCTTTGAAAGTTGATAAACGTGTAAACTCACTCTTGAGAAAATGGCATTTTAGTGTTTTGTGAGAAAGCTCTTCTTTGTCTACACCCATTCAGCATCATTCACACCCTCTTAAGCTTTAGCTCCACCCATCTCCTTGAGTTCAGAGCGCACAATTGATGCTCTGGCCAATGATTTGTTTACCTCTGGATAACATGAAAACAGCCAAACCAGCTCTGATGGCAACAATTTTATTATGCTTTTTTACAGATGTTTACTGGCACCGGCCATATTCAACAGGTGTTGTACACTTTAGCTTAAGACATGTAGCTAGCTACCTAGGTAAACAATTAACCTAGCTAGGTAAACAACATGTAAGATCACACACATCACGTCACGTCACCTAACATCAGCTAGGGAGCCAGCCAGCTAACGCTAGCTAACAGTACACTTTAGCTTGAAATGAAACCACTTTCTGTCAGAATTAGAAACGTGTAATATCTGAAAATGTAGCTAGCGGGACTATCTTACCCGTAAACATCATCATGCATGATGGACGCGTCTCCCTCTCACGGATCCATGCCACAAATGCCCTTAGTTTGAAGATGTAATCCAGGAAACAGGTGTTTCTCATCTCTTTAGCTATCATACTCTAATTCCACTGGTTTCAAAACTCGATCCTCCAGAAAGTGGAAAGCAAAAAAGCCACGTTCGACAGGATTACCAACACAGACTGACCAGCTCAAATAGACAAAGCCTTCAATATGGCAGACCAATCCGAACTCATCTCTCGGCATGTCAAGCACACTCATTATCTCAGCCAATCATGGCTAGTGGGAAGATTGCTATCTTTTTATATGGCTTAACCAACAAGGCTTGTAATTTAACCATTTTATTTGTATTTACAGATGGCATACAAGTTTGTTATTAAGGCACATGAAAGTTCACATGTTCAAGAAGGCATTTCTGCCAAAAACGCATTTTGGTTTAATAAAAATGTTTTACGTTCAAACAGCTCTCCTGTGAAGTTGTGACTTGCAACATACGCTTAGTTTCCTGAATCGGGTCACATATTATCGAAAAAGAGGGTTACGAATCAACTGTCAAAATTATGTTCAATTGTAGCCTGGGGTGGTCTAGCGGTCAGGGCTATGCAAATATAGTTTGATTCTGGCCCACTCCCTTCTAGCATATAACAAACATTAAAACAGGTTAATATGCCCCAACAACATTAAACAACTATACAGAGTGCCCTTAAAGTGTTGAAATAAGTAAATAAAATCAATGATGAGAGAATAGTCAAATTAACTGTTAACTGACATGGTGGTGTAGAAGGAAGACCTGAAAGCCATGAACCAAGAGGTTGTGAGTTCAAATCCCAGGTGTTTGATAATAATTACTGTATAAATGAACATGCACAATATAATCAGGTATGTCCAATACAGTGCCTTCAGAAAGTATTCACACCCCTTGGCTTTTTCCACATTTGTTGTGTTACAAAGTGGGATTTAATTGTCATTTTCTGTCAATGAACTACATAAAATACTATAATGTCAAAGTGGAAAAAAAATATAACACTATATCTTGATTTAATACATCTTTGAATCACTTTTTTCATTGATTACAGCTGTAAGTCTTTTGGGGGTAAATCTCTAAGAGCTTTCCACACCTGGATTGTGCAACATTTGCCCATTATTCTTTACAAAATTCTTCAAGCTCTGTCAAGTTGGTTGTTGATCATTGCTAGACAACCATTTTCAGTTCTTGCCATACATTTTCAAGCAAGTAAAAACTGTAACTCGGCCACTCAGGAACATTCACTGTCTTTTTGGTAAGCAACTCCAGTGTGGATTTGGCCTTGAGTTTTAGGTTATTGTCCTACTGAAAGGTAAATTCATCTCCCAGTGTCTGGTGGAAAGCAGACTGAACCAGGTTTTCCTGTAGGATTTAGCCTGTGCTTAGCTCCATTACGTTTAAAAAAAAATATCCTGAAAAACTCCCCAGTCCTTAACGATTCAAATCATACCCATAACACGATGCAGCCACCACTATGCTTGAAAGTATGGAGAGTGGTACTCAGTAATGTGTTGTATTGGATTTGCCCCAAATTGCTTTGCTACACTTTTTGCAGTATTACTTTAGTGCCTTGTTGCAAACAGGAGGCATGTTTTGGAATATTTGTATTCTGTACAGGCTTCCTTCTTTTCAATTAGGTTAGTATTGTGGAGTAACTACAATGTTGTTGACCCATCCTCAGTTTTTTCTATTACAGTCATTAAACTCTTTGACTGTTTTAAAGTCACCATTGGCCTCATGGTGAAATCCCTGAGTGATTTCTTTCCTCTCTGGCAACTGTGTTTGGAAGGACGCCTGTATCTTTGCAGTGACTGGGTGTATTGATACACCATCCAAAGTGTAATTAATAACTTCTCCATGATCAAAGGGATATTCAATATCTGCTTTTTATTTTTATTCATCTAGCAATAAGTGCCCTTTGCGAGGCATTGGAAAACCTCCCTGGTCTTTGTGTTTGAAATTCACTGCTCGACCGAGAGACCTTACAATAATCTGTATCTGTGGGGTACCGACATGAGGTAGCCATTAAAAAAATCTTGTTAAACACATAGAGAGTCCATGCAACTTATTATATTTTTACTCCTGATTTAGGCTTCCCATAACAAAGGGGTTGAATACTTATTGATTCAAGGCATTTCAGCTTTACATTTTTTATTAATTTGTAAACATTCCGAAAAACATAATTCCACTTTAACATTATGGGGTATTGTGTGTAGGCCAGTGACAAAACATCTCAATATAATACATTTTAAATTCAGGCTGTAACACAACAAGATGTGGAAAATTCAAGGTGTGTGAATACTTTCTGAAGGCATTGTATGCAAGCTAACCTTGCCAACAGACAAAAAGAGCTGTGGATCAGTGGTTCACCAATCAGGGCCTTTGATGGGCTTGGGACCATCAGGCGACGTGCTGACAACAGATACACAGAAATGTTCTTGCAACGTTCCCATGAAACGTGTCTTGAACATAAATACCTTATATTCTGAGAACATGGCAACCATGTTCTGTGTATGTTTGGTGGGACGTTGATAGAATATTCTTCTACCCCACAGAAAACTGGACACATGAATGTTCTTGCAACCTTCCCATGAAACACGTCTAGAACATTCATATCCTAAGTTCTGAGAACATGTTAACCACGTTCCAAGTTCTATTTGACATTAAGGGAATGGTCTCTTGGAATCGCTCCTTGCACATCACAGGAACATTCCTATGAAAACTTTAGTTAATGACCTAATGAGACACTTAAGGGAACATTCTCTAAAGTTGTGGGAGCGTTTGTTGTTAGCTGGATCAATCCCCTGAATGACTTGATTTTAGATACACATTTCCAAAATGGACAGTCCATGGATATTTTATCCCGATCTTGATAAGAAATGACCATACCAGACGTTTTTATTTTAAAGACAGTTGTATTTAATGGATAACAGAAATAGAAAACAGCTAAAATAATAATTGGCTAAACCAACATTAGTTTTTATTCAAACAAAGTGTCTGGTAAATTGCCACAGTAAATTTGCTGTGGTAAACGAGGAAATATGTTATTTATATTGTACTGAATTCTTTTCAAATAGATAAATCGCCCTTAGTCTTCAAAAAGGACTACATTGTTCCAATGATAATACCAACCAGAGGGGAACATATCTTGAAAGACTTTGGTTTTGTTGAGCTGAGACACTTTTCTTTGATGTGTAAATTATCAGACTATTTGTTTTACTTCTTGAAAACATTGAAAGAAATGCAATAAACTTGTGGGCCTAATGTAGGATATAGACAATCTAAATTAATTGACAAATTTACGATGGCAGTCCCACTCCATTTGTAATTTTGTAGCTTTTATTGAAGAGATGAACAGGGTCTGAAAAGGGGAAGATATTAGAAGGCATATCCGTGGAAAGTAGGGGTGATGACGGTGCTGCAGCTTCCCCTGATAAAAAATAAATAAAACAAATCAATATTATTTATATTATTATATATATTATTATTTTTACAAATGAAAAGCAAAATCACCAAATTAATGTACTAGGCCTTTATTATTACTCCTGTATGAGCTGAGAAAAATACTCACCAGCAGAGAGGGAAACAAAATCTCCCTAATGGAAAATAAATCTACCCCCTACAAAGATGTACATTTATTATAATTCACATAAGAATTCACACCAGATGCACGGTTACCTGCACATAGTCTACATAGGCTGCTTGAACCAGAGCCCCGTGGAACTGCAGTCTAAGGTACACTGCATGACCAAAAGTATGTGGACACCTGCTCGTCGAACATCTCATTCCAAAATCATGGCCATTAATATGGAGTTGGTCCCCCTTTGCTGCTATAACAGCCTCCACTCTTCTGGGAAGACTTTCCACTAGATGTTTGAGCATTGCTGCGGGGACTTGCTTCCATTCAGCCCCAAGAGCGTTAGTGAGGTTGGGCACTGATGTTGGGTGATTAAGCCTGGCTCACAGTCGGCATTCCAATTCATCCCAAAAGTGTTCGGTGGGGTTGAGGTCAGGTCTCTGTGCAGGCCAGTCAAGTTCTTCCACACCAATCTCGACAAACCATTTCTGTATGGACCTCGCTTTGTGCATGGGGGCATTGTCATGCTGAAACAGGAAAGGGCCTTCCCCAAACTGCCACAAAGTTGGAAACACAGAACCGTCTAGAATGGCATTGTATGCTGTAGCGTTAAGATTTCCCTTCACTGGAACTAAGGGGCCTAGCTAGAAGTATAAAAAAACAGCCCCAGACCATTATTCCTCCTCCACCAAACTTTACAGTTGGCACTATGCATTCGGTCAGGTAGCGTTCTCCTGGCATCTGCCAAACCCAGATTCGTTCGTCGGACTGCCAGATCGTGACTCATCACTCCAGAGAATGCGTTTCCACTGCTCCTGAGCCAAATAGCGACGAGCTTTACACCACTCCAGCCGATGCTTGGCATTGCGTATGGTGATCTTAGGCTTGTATGCGACTGCTCGGCCATGGAAACACATTTCATGACGCTGCCGACAAACAGTTATTGAGCTGACGTTGCTTCCAGAGGCAGTTCGGAACTCAGGAGTGAGTGTTGCAACCGAGGACAGAAGCACTATTTTTTACACGCTATGCGCTTCAGCACTCAGCGGTCCCATTCTGTGAGCTTGTATGGCCTACCACTTTGTGGTTGAGCCGTTGTTGCTCCTTAACATTTCCACTTCACAATAACAGTTGACCCGGGCAACTCTAACAGGAGGCCATTCTACTGACAGTGTTTGTATATGGAGATTGCATGGCTGTGTGCTCGATTTCATACACCTGTCATCAACGGGTGTGGCTAAAATAACCAAATCCACTAAGTCCACATACTTTTTTATTTATAGTGTACAATGTAGGTACGGTACTACATTGTATACAAACACAGCTTCCAGCTGCCCCTGGTGGCAATTCTAAATATTTCTTCAACTATTCAAATCATCCTGTTTAAGGATTATTTTCCTCCTAGGATGAAATGGGTCAAATTAAGATCAGACATCTGTATGCTTTGACTTTTATTTGCTTTGCTGAAACTAAATGCCCCAAAAAAGAGTCATATTATACAAACCACGTTCAAAAACACGAGCTCAGACAGTTGACTATCAGTGGGGAGGTGAACGAAGAGGTTATCCTTGACAAACTTGACATTCAGTGTTTTGTTGTTTGTTTTGTTGTTGATTGATCTGGTGCAGGAGCAGGTCCTGTGTTGTGAACCAGGAGAGTGTCGACAGGGCAGGTATGGGGCCCAGGTCACATGTTCATTAGTGCCAGTCACTCTCATCCCGCTCTATATCATACCATCCTGCCCAGCATGGGCTGAGGCTGGACGCACATTACTCCCTGCTGAAACACAAATGCCAGTCTCAGTGCCCCCCTGCAGAGATAGAGGGAGACAGAGGGTGGAGGGGAGGGAGGTTGAGGAGTGGGACAGTAGGGGTCCTGTGTTTTTTTTGTGTGTGGTTGTCAGAAAAGAAAGGAGAAAGAGAGAGGGAGATGAGATTTATTGGATTTGTTGCTAATTGTGTTACTATAATTAAGTGGAGAACTCAGGCTAGAACTAGGAATTAGAACCCTGTTGCTACCTGAAGCTCCAGGCTTAGTTCTGATCATAGAAATAGAATCCTATTCTATTTCTATGGTTCTGATTTGATTTCTATGGTTTTGATTCTGACTCATGTTCTATCAGAGCTGACATCACAGCATTACAATGTCAATAATCCCCTGGTTGTGACATCGTTAAAAAGTGGCTTGAAAAACATCGCAGGATACTGGAATCCCCATATGCCAAATGACAGCTCTCAAAATGTTCATTAAAATGAATACAGCAAAGCACTTTTTACACCAGTATGTGTTGACCACAGCAATTGACGTTGCCAATTTTGAGTTAACACTGTAGATCCTACTATTAATTGTATTTGCACAGTATCAGATGGAATGGAAACCAAATGAATCACTGATGCAGCAATAATTCAATAATTAATTCAACTGACTCCTTTGTAGAGTGGCTCAGAGCTACCACCTAGTGGTCACTGATAGTTTAAGGCACTTCTGAGAGAGTCTATCATATTAATTTGTTAGGTGCTTATACTTGTCCTATTGTGTACTTGTGAATAGGAAAGGTATCTTTTTGCATATTCCAACTCCCCCTGAAATACCCGCAGAGAGTGGAGTCACAGTATAAGGATATTACAGATCAACATGATTCCCTGGTAGATATGTGTTCAGTTGATATGCCTGCTGTACTGTGAGGTGAGGTTGACTCTGGCCCAAACTATACTGGTTAAGATGGGGACTGGTGTGTGGCCTTACAATCCCTCACTTTGCAAAGCCATGTCTGTCAGTGTGGCTAGGGATGTATTTGTGTGCCACAGTTAGTTGTGCGTCTCTGTAGGCCCCGTTGGTTAGACCTTGTCTTGTACAGTGACAAGAGTTAGCATGCTGGGACTTATATTATACAATCCTTGTTTTTTGGTGTTTGATTATAATGTTTCGTTAATTATGATTCGTCGCTGTCCACTAAAGCTATGTCGAAAACTATATATCTCCATCAGCGTAATATGCATTTAACTTGTGTTACTTAACATTTCCCTTTTGAGCAACATATTTCCCCTCAAACCGAGAATGCTAAATGTTTTGTACCATGGGATTTAGTTAGTGTTTAGAGCAACATATGTGAATAGATAAATTCATGTAAATGTTATCTCAATGAAGATGTATAATGCAACTGATGTGATTTGAATGTCCATCCATTGTAATATGAACATCAACTGAAGAGCTTGTTACAGTAATATGCTAGAATTTGGAGGTTTACTTTTTCTATGAGGTTGTCCTCTTATTTTGATGTGTCATGATTGCAAACGATACATATAGTAATCAGTTGTTGTTCCTGTCAAAGAGGTTATGCATTTGTCAATGTCCGGTTCTGTTATTATCAAATGTACAGTATTTCAAACAAGGACAGCTAACTAATTTGAATAACTTTAGTTTGCCATATTGGATATTCATCATTTTGATTGTATTTTAGCAGTTATTACATGTTTATAGGCTACAGAAGGTGGGAGAAAACTCCAAACGTATTTGTATAGATTGTGCAGTGAGTGTTAACTATCGGGTGATTTTAAATGAGGAGAGAGCCCTTAGTAATGCAAAATGCAAAATGAATGCTTATAAAAGGAATCTTTTTTTCACATATTATGTCTATGAATTGACGGTTTGGTTCTTGTGTTGAGATTCACACTGTCAGCCAATGTCTTGAAACCCATTCCAGTGGATTTTGGCTTCACATACCATAAAGCTGTGATTCAATCCGATCGCGGGTTATAGGCATTGCGGTTTTAAAAGGCGTTCACAAAGATCCCATTCACAGTAAACGCTGCATACGTCGGCACAATGGAGAATTGCCTTTCAAATCTGCGATGCCTATCACCCTCGATTGACTTCAATCGCAGCCTAACTCAGCTTTATGTGAACGCATCAGGTTACATTAAAGCTCTTCAAACAAAGTCCCAGAGTGTGTGGGTTTATTTGTGTTCAGTATTTCTAAAGACCTGTACTTTTAGTTTACAGGACCTTTCATGGTGTCTTCCTTAGCTTCTACATACTAGATCTAGGGATCTTGTGGTAGTGAAAATGCACTGGCAAAGTATCAACTCTCCACAATGAAGTAGAATATGCACATTCATAGCACATTTGTTTTAACATACAGAACACATTGTAAAAATGTCTGAACATCAGGTCCTGAAGATCCATTAATCCTTTTCTCAATAGGGGGTGCTGTTTGCACTTTGTAATAATTTCGTTCCCAAATTAAACTGCCTCGTACTCAATTCTTGCTCGTACAATATGCATATTATTATTACTATTGGATAGAAAACACTCTCTAGTTTCTAAAACCGTTTGAATTATATCTGTGAGTAAAACAGAGCTGGAGTTGGAGCAATTTTCCTATGAGGATGTGAGAATGCTGAATTCTGCAGGCTGTTCTGAGGTCGGTTTATTAATTTGCCTGTCTTCTATTGGTTGAGATGCACTGCATACGCCTTCCCCTGGATGTCAGCTTATAGTGAGAATTGAAATGGAGTTGCTGGGCAGATCTGAGAGCTTATAAATGGGCTGGCAACGTGGGGTCCTTCCTTTCTTCTCTTCGCCATGACGCAAAAAGGACCTCTGGATGTCGTTCTAGAAAGCTCCCGTTATAGCCCTTAGATATATCCGGCTCTGTTTTTATTCGATATAGGTGTTAAAGACATCATAATGTTGTTATTTTAAACAGAGTTATATCAGTTTATATCAGTATATTGCGATTTTCGGATATTTATTAGTGCTGCGTTATAGTGAGTTGGACACGTCTTTGCCACATGGCTAATGTTTACTGCTAATTCCAACGTTGAAGACTACATTCTACAACCGAGCAACGATTCTTTTGGACAAAGGACAACTTGCCCAAGATTCTGATGGGAGCTCATCAAAAAGTAAGAACTATTTATGATGTTAATTTGTTGTTCTGTTGAAAAATGTTAAACTCCTATTCCGCCATTAATTTCGGTGCGGTCTCGCTTTAACGCACGCTGTATGTCGTAGTAACGTTAATTTTAAAAATCTAACACAGCGATTGCATTAAGAACTAATGTATCTTTCATTTGCTGTCCAACCTGTATTTTTTAGTCAAGTTTAGGATTAGTTACTGATTAGATTAGGTGCCTCTCCCAAGATTTCTCCCGACATATTGTTGGCAGCTTGGCTACTTTTCTCATTGTATAACCACGATTTGTGCCGCTAAATATGCACATTTTCGAACAAACTCTATATGTATTGTGTAATATGATGTTATAGGACTGTCATCTGAAGAAGTTTGAGAAGGTTAGTGAAAAAATTAATATCTTTTGCTGGTTTATTCGTTATCGCTATTGTTGGCCTGAATCAATGCTGTTGTGTGGTTGGCTATTGTAGTAAGCTAATATAATGCTATATTGTGTTTTCGCTGTAAAACACTTAAAAAATATGAAATATTGGCTGGATTCATAGGATCTTTGTCTTTCATTTGCTGTACGCTGTGTATTTTTCAGAAATGATTTATGATGAGTATTTAGGTAATACACGATGGTCTCTGTAGTTATTCTAGTTGCTTTGGTGAGAGTTGTGATGGTGGCTGCAATGGTAAACTGTGATTTATACCTGAAATATGCACATTTTTCTAACAAAACATATGCTATACAATAAATATGTTATCAGCCTGTCATCTGATGAAGTTGTTTCTTGGTTAGTGGCTATTTATATCTTTATTTGGTCGAAATTGTGATAGCTACCTATGCAGGAAAACAATGGTGGGAAAAAAAAGTTGTGTCTTTTGCTAACGTGGTTAGCTAATAGATTTACATATTGTGTCTTCCCTGTAAAACATTTTAAAAATCAGAAATGATGGCTGGATTCACAAGATGTGTATCTTTCATCTGGTGTCTTGGACTTGTGATTTAATGATATTTAGATGCTAGTATTTACTTGTGACGCTATGCTAGGCTATGCTAGTCAGCTTTTTTACTGATGGGGGTGCTCCCGGATCCGGGATTGTGATGAAGTAGAAGATTAAGGTCCATGATGTAGCAGGAGGGGATAGTGGGTCCACATGAAGAAGTAGAGCTTGTGAATAGATCCATAGATAATAGATAGTGTGCAAAGCTGTCATCAAGGCAAAGGGTGGCTACTTTGAAGAATATAAAATATAATATATAATTTGATTTGTTTACTTTATAATTTGATTTGTTTGCGACCGCAGTCGCCACAGAGCAGGCTGACAGGCTGACAGGCAAGCAGAGCAGAAACTGGCTACTCTTTAGTTGACTGATGTAGCTGGCATGGTAACTTCTGTTTAACTTAACATTAAAAAACTAAACTAGTCTTTATTCGCAGTGCTGAGCTAGTATTGTAACTTACATGTAAAGTTAGCTAATGTTTCATCCCCTCTCGACTGCGGTGAATGAATAAGCTATGCTAGCTAGTAGCTACCATAGCTGGGTCAGTTCCAGTCTCTAGTTATCTGTCAGATAACTGCCCATGCTTCTCCGCCCATGCATAGACTATAACCTACTCTATTTAATTGACACCACACGCACACCTGATCTCGCAGGTATGGCTACTGAACTGGAAGCAGCGGAAATGATGACAGCGACAATTGCTACACACTACCCCCAGAGCCCCTGGCAGGTTGCGTCCTCCCCCCACTTCTAAAACCAAAGTGGCGCCCCTGGTATTGTGTATGTATTGTTGTGTGTTTCACTCACAGGTCTCTTGATGTCAGCCTGAGCTCTCTCCAGGGCTTTACGTAGGTGCTCCTCTTGCTGCATCTTCTGCACACGGCCCTTCTCCTGCCTTAGCCTGCAAATACGAACACATGGAGAGCCGTACCAGCCACAGTCCTATAGCTAACTCCACTCTGAAGACTTAATTAGAAAAACTATAGTACTGTATGCCAACCACTGTCAATTATACAGTTACAGCATAGTGGATCAATTAGTGTAGTACACACATGCAAATATACCCTGATATTTTAGCTAAACAATAATATATGCCATTTAGCAAACGCTTTCATCCAAAGTGAGTTAGTCATGCGTGCATACATTTTACGTGTGGGTGGTCCCGGGAATCTAAACTACTGTTTTGGCAATGCAAACACCATGCTTTATCATCTAAGCTACAGAGGACCACTGACTGAATTTTCTGTTGACCCACCTGAGTTTCTTCTCCTTCTTCTTGACCCTCTTGGCCATGGGCTAGCGGCCCCTGGGAACCAGCTCCACGTTCTCCAGCGGGCCTCGATGTTGGTCATCATCTGCAGCGTAGTCAGGTTGGCCTCACTCTTCCCATTACAGCTCCTGTATCCCTCCACCACCTTCCTGCCCAGGGCCTCCAATATCCCATCCTGCACATAGGGTTAATGGGCGTCCATCAGTACAAGAGCCATGTGAGGCTGAGTGAGTTCAATTTTCACTGCCTCACACTCCCACTGTACCTCATTGTCCTAGATTAGGACTCTATGATGACTTTGGTCCCTGTAGTGTTCACTTTGTGTACTGTATGCGTGTGTACATACTGTATGAATGCAAGCAGTTGTGTGTGCTGTCTGTCTGTGAACAGTTCACGTTTCCCAGCCCTGTCCTTCTCTCTGTGGATGGCATGGGTAATGATGTCAATCTGTTGGGTCAGCTGCTCGGTCTCCTGCTCCCTGGATACAAACAAAGTAAGTTTCAAATTTGACAGATTTTAAGTGCTTTGCATTCATGCATTCTTCACAGTATGCTCTCTCAGGTGTTCTTGGAAGATTAAGAATGGGAGAATGCAGAACACAACAACATATTTCTCTACACAGGTCATTTGAATACAGGTAGTTCAATCATTATTGGCACTATGTCTCCGTCTGCTGCAGCCTCTTCTCCTCCTTGGTGGCCATGTTGGACAGCTTCTGAATCACCTCCCTCTTCACGGCCAGGGAGTACTGGGGAATACACCATGAGTAGAGGTCAGTGACCACAGGAAGGAAAGAGAGGAGGGACTTGGCGTTGAAAACAGAAACCGACAACAGGTCAAAATAAGAATGGAGACCGAGAGTGTTAATTGTTGTGTTGTATAGCAATGGTAAGATACAACGAGGAAAGGTAACATTAAAGAGATAGCTGCAATTGCACTGAGGAACTAAAAGTGTTCTTCTTGCTGTGTTATTCTAATAAATGTAATCAGTTAAAGAGCTCTGTCTCTCCCTTGAGGCAAACAGACTCCTTAGCAAAGGAAGTATTTATAGGTTTGTAGGGTCTGGAGAATGAGTAATCTCAGGAAATGGAAGTGTATGCGGCTCTGGGACTTACGAGGGTGAAATGTGACGCCAGGGGACCTATTAGACACGCAGCTCGAGACCTGGGGATTGATGTCTTTTAAGTAAGCTACTGCCTCAAGGTGTTTTCATATTCATTTACCTATTTACTTTCTTTGAAACGGTTAGGACTGGACAACAACAAGCATATCCTGATGTAATTATGCCCTTTTTAAAAAAGATTTTTATGAGGCTGTGGAAAGAAATAAGGGGAACATCTGGCGAAAATGTGCGTTTTTACAGAGACTCAAACAAACCGGGTTTTGTCAGAGCTTGGGTAATAGTTCAGACAAGCTTAGCTCAGGGAAACTTTGGGCAAATATAAATGGAGCCTTCAAGCAAAAAGGAGACGCACACGAAGCTGAACCAAGCCATGTGCTGTGTTACCAATAACAACAATCGCACCTTTCTGTTTTTCCACTTACCTCATCCCCAAACTGCTTTGCGTATAAAACAGCTTTTGTTGTTTTTATTAACTCTAAAGCTAAGAAGCCTTGTGGTTTGAAGGGTTAGAAAATATATAATCCGGTGCCTCCCGAGTGGCGCAGCGGTCTAAGGCACTACAGACCCAGTGTCATTACAGACCTGGGTTCGGTCACTACAGACCCGGGTTCGATCCCAGGCTGTGTTTGAGCTGGCCGCGACCGGGAGACCCATGACACGGCGCACAATTGACCCAGCGTTGTCCGGGTTAGGGGAGGGTTTGGCTGGCCGGGATGTCCTTGTCCCATCGTGCTCTAGCAACTCCTTGTGGTGGGCCGGGCGCATGCACACTGACCGCAACACATTGGTGCGGCTGGCTTCTGGGTTAAGAGAGCAGTGTGTCAAGAAGCAGTGCGGCTTGGCAGGGTCGTGTTTCGGGGGACGCGTGGCTTTTGACCTTCGCCTCTCCCGAGTCAGTATAGGAGTTGCAGCGATGGGACAAGTCTGTAACTACCAATTGGATATCATGAAAAAGGGGTTAAGAAAATATATATTCCAGTGGTGAAAACAATAATGCTGTGTTAACTTCTGTTAGTGCAACGCAAATAGTCTGGGTAGCCATTTCATTAGCTGTTCAGGAGTCTTATGGCTTGGGGGTAGAGGCTATGTAGGAGCCTCTTGGACCTACACTTGGTACTCTGGCACCGCTTGCCGTGCGGTAGCAGAGAGAACAGTCTATGACTAGGTTGGCTGGAGTCTTTGCCGATTTTTAGGGCCTTCCTCTGACACCACCTGGTATAGAGGTCCTGGATGGCAGGAAGCTTGGCTCCGGTGATGTACTGGGCCGTACGCACTACCCTCTGTACTGCCTTGTTGTCGGAGTCCGAGCAGTTGACATACCAGGCAGTGATGCAACCCATCAGGGTGCTCTCGATGATGCAGCTGTAAAACCTTTTGAGGATCTGTGGACCCATGCCAAATCTTTTCAGTCTCCTGAATAGGTTTTGTCGTGTCCTCTTCACGATTGTCTTGGTGTGTTTGGACCATGTTAGTTTGTTGGTGATGTGGACGCCAAGGAACTTGAAGCTCTCAACCTGCTCCACTACAACCCGTTGATGAGAATGGGGGCGTGCTCGGTCCTCCTTTTCCTGTAGTCCACAATCATCTCCTTTGTCTTGATCACATTGATGGAGAGGTTGTTGTCCTTGCACCACACGGTCAGGTCTCTGACCTTGTCCCTACAGTCTGCCTCATCGTTGTTGGTGATCAGGCCTACCACTGTTGTGTCATCTGCAAACGTAATGATGGTGTTGGAGTCGTGCCTGGCCATGCAGTCATGAGTGAACAGGGAGTACAGGAGGGGAATTAGCACGCACCCCTGAGGGGCCCCCGTGTTGAGGATCAGCGTGGCGGATGTGTTGTTACCTACTCTTACCACCTGGGTGCGGCCGTCAGGAAGTCCAGGATCCAGTTGCAGAGGGAAGTGTTTAGTTCCAGGGTCCTTAGCTTAGTGATGAGCTTTGAGGGCACTATGGTGTTGAACGCTGAGCTGTGGTCAATGAATAGCATTTCCCACATAGGTGTTACTTTTGTCCAGGTGTGAAAGGGCAGTGTGGAGTGCAATAGAGATTGCATCATCTGTGGATATGTTGGTGCGGTATGCAAATTGGAGTTGGTCTAGGGTTTCTGGGATAATGGTGTTGATGTGAGCCATGACCAGCCTTTCAAAGCATTTCATGGCAACAGACATGAGTTCTACGGCTCGTAGTCATTTAGACAGGTTACCTTAGTGTTCTTGGGCACAGGGACTATGTTGGTCTGCTTGAAACATGTTGGTATTATAGACTCAGACAGGGAGCGTTTGAAAATGTCAGTGAAGACACTTTCCAGTTGGTCAGCGCATGCTCGGAGTACACGTCCTGGTAATCCATCTGTCCCTACGGCCTTGTGAATGTTAACCTGTTTGAAGGTCTTACTCACGGCTGCGGAGAGCGTGATCACACAGTCGTCCGGAACAGCTGATGCTCTCATGCATGTTTCAGTGTTACTTGCCTCGAGGCGAGCATAGAGGTTATTTAGCTCATCTGGTAGGCTCGTGTCACTGGGCAGCACTTGGCTGTGCTTCCCTTTGTAGTCTGTAATAGTTTGCAAGTCCTGCAACATCCGACGAGCGTCGGAGTCGGTGTACTATGATTTGATCTTAGTCCTGTATTGATGCTTTGCCTGTTTGATAGTTTGTCGGAGGGCATAGCGGGATTTCTTATAAGCTTCCGGGTTAGAGTCCCGCTCCTTGAAAGCGGCAGCTCTACCCTTTAGCTCAGTGCGAATGTTGCCTGTAATCCATGGCTTCTGGTTGGGCTATGTACGTACAGTCACTGTGAGGACGACGTCCATGATGCACTTATTGATAAAGCCAGTGACTGATGTGGTGTACTCCTCAATGCCATCTAGCAAAACAGTCCTGTAGTTTAGCATCTGCTTCATCTGACCACTTTTTTATACACCGAGTCACTGGTGCTTCCTGCTTTAATTTTTGCTTGTAAGCAGGAATCAGGAGGATATAATTATGGTCAGATTTGCCAAATGGAGGATGAGGGTGAGCTTTAAATGCCGTCTCTGTGTGTGGAGTAAAGGTGGTCTAGAATTTGTTTTCCCTCTGGTTGCACATTTAACATTCTGATAGAAATTAGGTAAAACTTTTCCCTGCATTAAAGTCCCCAGCCACTAGGAGCGCCGCTATGGATGAGCGTTAACCTGTTTGCTTAAATGTAACGCGATCTCTGGTTCATTCATCTCGATGGGTAGGGATATTGAACCTTTTCTTGAACAGTGTACAGTCGTGGCCAAAAGTTTTGAGAATGACACAAATATTAATTTTCACAAAGTCTGCTGCCTCAGTTTGTATGATGGCAATTTGCATATTCCTCCAGAATGTTATGAAGAGTGATCAGATGAATTGCAATTAATTGCAAAGTCCCTCTTTGCCATGCAAATGAACTGAATCCCCAAAAAACATTTCCACTGCATTTCAGCCCTGCCGCAAAAGAACCAGCTGACACCATGTCAGTGATTCTCTCGTTAACACAGGTGTGAGTGTTGATGAGGACAAGGCTGGAGATCACTCTGTCATGCTGATTGAGTTCGAATAACAGACTGGAAGCTTCAAAAGGAGGGTGGTGCTTGGTATCATTGTTCTTCCCCTGTCAATCATGGTTAAATGCAAGGAAACACGTGCCGTCATCACTGCTTTGCACAAAAAGGGCTTCACAGGCAAGGATATTGCTGCCAGTAAGATTGCACCTAAATCAACCATTTATCGGATCATCAAGAACTTCAAGGAGAGCGGTGAAGAAGGCTTCAGGGCGCCCAAGAAAGTTCAGCAAGCGCCAGGACCGTCTCCTAAAGTTGATTCAGCTGCAGGATCGGGGCACCACCAGTACAGAGCTTGCTCAGGAATGGCAGCAGGCAGGTGTGAGTGCATCTGTACGCACAGTGAGGCAAAGACTTTTGGAGGATGGCCTGGGGTCAAGAAGGGAAGCAAAGAAGCCACTTCTCTCCAGGAAAAACATCAGGGACAGACTGATATTTTGAAAAGGTACAGGGATTGGACTGCTGAGGACTGGGGTAAAGTCATTTTCTCTGATGAATCCCCTTTCCGATTGTTTGGGGCATCCGGAAAAAAGCTTGTCCGGAAAAGACAAGGTGAGCACTACCATCAGTCCTGTGTCATGCCAAAAGTAAAGCATCCTGAGACCATTCATGTGTGGGGTTGCTTCTCAGCCAAGGGAGTGGGCTCACTCACAATTTTGCCTAAAAACACAGCCTTGAATAAAGAATGGTGACGAACAATGCCTTTTCCGGCATGATGGAGCCCCTTGCCATAAGGCAAAAGTGATAACTAAGTGGCTCAGGGAACAAAACATCAATAGAACTTGTGGTAAATCCTCAAGAGGCGGGTGGACAAACAAAAACCCACAAATTCTGACAAACTCCAAGCATTGATTATGCAAGGATGGGCTGCCATCAGTCAGGATGTGGCCCAGAAGTTAATTGACAGCATGCCAGTGCGGATTGCAGAGGTCTTGAAAAAGAAGGGTCAGCACTGCAAATATTGACTCTTTGAATCAACTTCATGTAATTTTCCATTTGTTTTGTCTTTGTTTCACACACCTGTTTTCAATCCCACAATCACCTGTTCATTATTTATTAACCCTCTGTTCCCCACATGGTTTTTGTGAGTGATTGTTTGTTGTATTGAGGTCCGTATTGTGTGAACGTGTATATTACATGTATATATTTTGATTTTTGAGTAAAAGTGTTTTTATTACTCATATCTGCTGTCCTGCGCCTGACTCATCACACCAGCTACACACAGACGACGTTACAGAATCACTCACCCAAGAATGGAGTCAGCAGGAGCAGACACCCTCCCTGTTCCAGCGTGTTCAGCAGCACGCGATCATGTTGCAACGTCTGGGCACTGCCATGGATCACGTGCTGCAGACTATGGATCATTTGTAGAGAGGTTTTCCAGCGCCTCCACCAGCTCCACTACAACAGGTCCCACTGTCCACCCCTCCTTCCCCTGGTCCCAGCGGGATTCGACTCGCACTCCCGGTGGCTATGGAAACATATGTCTCCGAATCCCTGAGGCAGGGATACATTCGGCCCTCCACTTCACCTGCCTCCTCGAGTTTCTATTTTGTGAAGAAGAAGGATGGGGTTCTGCGCCCGTGTATTGACTATTGAGGGATCAATCAGATCACTGTGAGGTATAGCTACCCACTGCCTCTCATCGCCAGTGTGATCGAGTCAATGCACGGGGCGCGCTTCTTCACAAAGTTGGATCTCAGGAGCGCTTACAACCTGGTGCGTATCCGGGAGGGGGACGAATGGAAGACGGCATTTAGTACCACCTCAGGGCACTATGAGTACCTCGTCATGCTGTACAGGTTGATGAACGCTCCATCAGTTTTCCAGGCCTTTGTTGATGAGATTTTCCGGGACCTGCACGGGCAGGGTGTAGTGGTGTATATTGATGACATTCTGATAGACTCCGCTACACGTGCCAAGCCTGTGTCCCTGGTGCGCAGGGTGCTTGGTCGACTGTTGGAGCATGACCTGTACGTCACGGCTGAGAAATGTCTGTTCTTCCAACAGTCCGTCTCCTTCTTAGGGTACCACGTCAGAGGTGGAGATGGGGAGTGACCGCATTTCAGCCATGCGTAATTGGCCGACTACCACCACGGTAAAGGAAGTGCAGCGGTTTCTGGTGTTTGCCAACTACTACCGATGGTTTATCCGGGGTTTTGGTCAGGTAGCAGCTCCCATTACCTCACTACTGAAGGGAGGACCGGTGCGGCTGCAGTGGTCGGCTGAGGCGGACAGGGCTTTTGGTCACCTGAAGGCTCTGTTTACCTCGGCTCCCGTGCTGGCTCATCCGGATCCATCTTTGGCGTTCATAGTTGAGGTGGACGCATCCGAGGCTGGGATAGGAGCCGTGCTCTCTCAGAGCTCGGACACGCCACCAAAGCTTCGCCCCTGTGCCTTCTTTTCGAAGAAGCTCAGCCCGGCGGAGCGAAACTATGATGTGGGGGACTGGGAGCTGTTGGCTGTTGTCAAGGCTCTGAAGGCGTGGAGACATTGGCTTGAGGGGGCTAAACACCCTTTTCTCATCTGGACTGACCACCGCAATCTGGAGTACATCCGGGCGGCGAGGAGACTGAACCCTCGCCAGGCAAGGTGGGCTATGTTCTTTACGCCAGGCCGGTGGATCCCACAATCACCTGTTCATTATTTAACCCTCTGTTCCCCACATGGTTTTTGTGAGTGATTGTTTGTTGTATTGTGGTCCGTATTGTGTGAATGTGTATATATTTTTATTTTTGAGTAAAAGTGCTTTTATTACTCATATCTGCTGTCCTGCGCCTGACTCATCTCACCAGCTACACACAGACGACGTTACAAAAATGCTTGTAATTAACACTTCAGTATTCCATAGTAACATCTGACAAAAATATCTAAAGACACTGAAGCAGCAAACTGTGTGAAAATTAATATTTGTGTCATTCTCAAAACTTTTGGCCACGACTGTACAGCTCATTGAGTGTGGTTTTATTTGCCAGCATCAGTCTGTGGTGGTATGTAGACAGCTATGAAAAATACAGATAAACTCTCTAGGTAGATAGTGTGGTCTACAGCTTATCATGAGATACTCAGGCGAGCAAAACCTTGAGACTTCCTTAGATATCGTGCACCAGCTGTTGTTTACATAAATGCACAGGCCCCCACCCCGTGTCTTACCAAAGGCTGCTGTTCTGTCCTGCCGATAGAGTGTATAACGACTCATAGACAAACATTGGCAGTAGAATTGTAACGGGTGTCGTCGTCGGATGAAGAGGAATCGGACCAAAGCGCAGCGTGGTAAGTGTTCATGACTTTTTATTTAAACTGAACTGGCTCGGCCTGGCCTGGCTCGCAGTCTGCGTTCCAATTCATCCCAAAGGTGTTTGATGGGCTTGAGGTCAGGGCTTTATGCAGGCCAGTCCAAGTTCTTTCACACCGATCTCGACAAACCATTTCTGTATGGACCTAGCATTGTGCACAGGGGCATTGTCATGCAGAAACAGGAAAGGGCCTTCCCCAAATGTTGCCACAAAGTTGGAAGCATAGAACCGTCTAGAATGTCATTGTATGCTGTAGCATTAAGATTTCCCTTCACTGGAACTAAGGGGCCTAGCTAGAAGTATAAAAAAACAGCCCCAGACCATTATTCCTCCTCCACCAAACGTTACAGTTGGCACTATGCATTCGGGCAGGTTGCGTTCTCCTGGCATCTGCCAAACCCAGATTCGTTCGTCGGACTGCCAGATGATAACGCGTGATTCATCACTCCAGGGAAAGCATTTCCACTGCTACAGAATCCAATGGTGGCGAGCTTTACACCACTCCAGCCGACACTTGGCATTGAGAATGGTGTTTTTAGGCTTGTGTGCGGCTGCTCGGCCATGGAAACTCATTTCATGACACTCCTGATGAACAGTTATTGTGCTGACGTTGCTTCCAGAGGCAGTTTGGAACTCTGTAGTGAGTGTTGCAACCGAGGACAGACGATCTTTACTCGCTACGTGCTTTAGCACTCGGCGGTCTCGTTCTGTAAGCTTGTGTGGCCTACCACCTTGTGTGGCCTACCACCACACTTACAGTTGACCGGGGCAGCTCTCATAAATCTGACAAACTGACTTGTTGGAAAGATGGCATCCTAGGACGGTGCCAAGTTGAAGGTCACTGAGCTCTTCAGTAAGGCCATTCTACTGACAATGTTTGTCTATGGTGATTGCATGTCTGTGCGCTTGATTTTATACAACTGTCAGCAACGGGTGTGGCTAAAATAGCCAAATCCACTAATGTACACTCTTGTCTTGGAAAACATCATTAAGTAATCCTGGTCTTGGAAAACAGCAGTGGCTAAGTACTGTAATCCTGGTCTTGGAAAACAACAGAGCAAACATAATTTCATTATTCGTCAATTGTCATGTTCAGAGCAAACATAATTTCATTATTCGTCAACTGTCATATTAACTTATCCTCAATGTCTGTGGGGCGAATCCTAGCTTCCACTTCCAAGTGGAATTTTCACTGAGTCATGCATTAATGTCAATGGGACAATCAGTGAAAATGTGAAGTTAGGATTCACCTCTCTGAGGCTACAGTAAGAAAGCCCCAGAGAAGCATCATTTGCATCATTTAGCAGGCGCTCTTATCCAGAGTGACTTAAGAGAGCAATTAGGGTTAAATGCCTTTCTCAAGGGCACATCAGCAGAATTTGTATCCTAGTTGGCTCAGGGATTTGATCCAGCGACCGCTCGGTTACTGCCCCAACACTCTTAACCGCTAGGCTACCTGCCGCTCATAGTGGTCATGGAAGGCCTGATGGCCACTCACCCTGGATGGAATCTTTCCTCCATGTTGGATCATTTTTAAGGGGGAACACAGCCTTTCTGCTGGAGGTGGGTACACCTCATCCTGCCCCAGCCGCAGCTCCTGCCTCAGCTCCTGCCTCAGCTCCTGCCGCAGCTCCTGCCTCAGCTCCTGCCGCAGCACCTGCCTCAGCTCCTGCCTCAGGTTAGCCCGTTTGGCTTGTATCCTCCCAGGACTGTAGATGCACTTCTCATGGACCTTCAGAGTCTGCTGCCGCACCTATGGTTCAGTACACAAATGAGCATCGTCCTTGTATGTTATGTTAAAAGATATGGAAAGACGGCACTGAGGAATAGAGTTTGGTAAAAAAAAAATATATATATATATATATATTTATGGTCAGGTCCACATCCACAGTGGAAAGGGATCATGAATGCAGTCAAACCCTGATACAGTCAAACAGAGCATGGTCAAACACTAAAGACAACACAACATGGCTTCTTTACCAGCTTCCTCTGTTCATTCTCCTTGTTTCTCAGGAGGAAGATGTTGTTTGCTGGGAGTTTGAAGGGATTCCTCCTCACTGTCTACACTTCTCTCTTTCCCTATCCATAACCATGCATAAACATACCTATACTGAACACAACCGTACTGAACACTGATTGTTGCCAGGTGAATTCCAGATAGAGATAGTTGTCCATAGGCGCTAATGCACTAGGATGTCAGGCCACCTGAGACTGAAGGCTTGGTGTCACTGCCAGGGGTCAGAGGTCCTGCTAGTCTCTGTAGATAGTGGGGGTTAAAGGACTACAAAGTGATGTGGAGGCGCCAGAGAATCAGTGGGAGTTCACCATGTTGATATATCCAGTCCTTGAACTTGCCAGGTAAACCAAATGCAAATAATTTACTGCAAACAATAGCTTACCTTACCTTGTGAAGTTATTGTTGTAGCTATTCTCCCATAAAGAATATTAGCTTTTTGAAAAAAATAACTATTTAGAAAATGGCTTATCTATAGGCTATTGATAATGACACATTTTTTATTACGGATTTGCCAATCAGCCAAAGCAGGATAGCAGGATCGTCATAATTGATCAAGATGTAGAGCTACATGAGCTAACCCGACAGCAACCGATAGACGGCAATGAGCATGTCGGGTAGTGTACAATGAATAGGGAGTCTACAATGAATAGGTTGGATATTGGATACCTGTTGAATGAGAATTGGGCCTGAAGGCAGTGACACCATGTCAAACGTTAGGCTATAGTTCAATAAATAATGGTTGGCAGTATGGTTTTATACTTTCTATTTTTCCTATGATAATGTATTTGAATATTCACTCAAGCCATCCCTGGTGTGAAATATTTCCCCCCAGTTTTGTGTTGCGGTCGCCCACAAAATCGAATTTTGGGTTGCCTTCCTCATTTCAAATGGCAATTCTAGTTCTGAATTCTCTAATGCTGAATTCCTATGCCTAGAGCCTATACACATTGACATTCTTATCCTATCCAGCTGTTGCTGATGCAAATGGTATCTGAATATTTTATGTAGAACATATTATTAATGTATTTGTTTATGTACTGTAGCCTAGGCGTAACTACAGACCCTGGTTCGATTCCAGGCTGTATCACAACCGGCCATGATTGGGAGTCCCATAGAGCGGCACACAATTGGCCCAGCGTTTTCTGAGTTAGGGTTTGGCTGGGGTAGGCCGTCATTATAAATAATAATTTGTTCTTAACTTGCCTAGTTATATAAGAACATGTGCATTATTGTGCCGTGCTTATAGGCTATATGGTAAATAGGTAAATGACATTCCGCACATGGCTAATAGGAACGAGGAGAAGAAACAAGATGCTATGCAGAGGATGATACGTTAGTATTCATTCCCACTATGCCCGTAGAATAGGAAATTATATTGAATTATATTATGTTTACTGGATTAAGTTAAACGAGCATTCTAACCAGCCTTCCTGACTTAACTTTCGTAAACTACATAATGTGTTTTGTGAATGAATTTAGTTTGCCCAAGAAAGGTCCCTGCTAGTCACAACTGTTGATTTTCTCCAGCAGTCCAACATAGCAGTTAGCTTGTTTACTCATGGTTCTGTTCTCTCCTGTTTCCGGAGCTGTGTTTTGCTCCTTCATCCTTGAAATTAAAATCACAAACATTGCCCCCAATCGTGTTATTTTCCTGAATTATGAACTGAGGGGGAACAACTGTTTTTATTTGTTGACCACAACATTGGGATCATGCCCTTGAGAAGGTGATGACCTTTTCCTATTTTTATGGGTTATACCAATGAAAGGAGAGAAAGAGCAAACAATCCTCCAAAGTGGGGGGCTTTGGGGTTGGAGCTCCAGTTCAGTCATGGCCTCCAGAGGATATAGGTCAGGTCTCTCCCTCTCTCACACTCTCTGTCTCCCTTTCTCTGTCTCTGTCTTGCTCTCACTCTGTCTCTGTATCTGTGTCTCTCTCTCTTTCTCTATCTCGCCCTCTCTCTCTTTCTTGCTCTCTCTTGTGTGTGTGTGTGTGTGTGTGTGTGTGTGTGTGTGTGTGTGTGTGTGTGTGTGTGTGTGTGTGTGTGTGTGTGTGTGTGTGTGTGTGTGTGTGTGTGTGTGTGTGTGTGTGTGTGTGTGTGTGTCTAGGTATACAACTCTGATGTCATACATAATTGTGCTCTAAAATAATCACCTTTTAGACTGTACAAACAACATTTAAATGTCTATTCATGAAGTAAATGCATTCATCCATTAAATTACAATAACACATTTACACAAATCCAATGGCGCAAAAGTGAACACAGGTTTGTGTATGTATATATACACTATATATCCCCGCCAACATGTGTGGAAGTAGGCAAAAGGCGAGGGCCTAATCCATTAAAGAGGATGAGACAGCCCAATGCAACAAAAGCCCTCTAAGCTGTCTAATAAGTACATTAGATATAGGGGGCAGAGGGGAGAGCCAGGAGGGGCTGTGTTGTGTTTTTTTTCTCAACTAGAGGTTTTAGTACTGTATTTGACACTGTTTGTTGGGAGTGAGACCTCTTGACAGCAATCCAGCAAAGATCCTCTTCTGTGTAGGCGGAAGTATCTGTCTGCCGGTGAAGTCAAGTGTCCCGCTTCCCCTAATTGCCCCCTAGTTCCCAGAATAATTCCTCCTGTCTTAACTCCGAAGCTTGGAGAAAAACCTCAACACCGCAGCCTGGCCTGGCCACTACAGGTTCAAGTTCCTGTTGGGACTGGAGTGATGGGGGACCAGGCTTGTCTATTACCACACCAACCCCCTTTAAGGGCTGGCGTTGCGCTGGACAATGCATTTATGGACAGTAAACATGTCCCCAGTATCCAGCACTAAGCTTTATTGTCCTGTCTGCCTTTATTCTATACACAAAATGCCAATATTCTATTTACATCCAACCAACATTGTAGATCTTTCTTTACATGTAGGGCGTACATATAGAATAGATTAGAGTAATCCTGTCTAGAGAGAAGATTACCATTTCAAATGTACTAAGTCCATCATGCAATTGCTATGTTATTTCTTATGTAATCAATAAGCTAATGTGCAGGGATCTGTAAGTAGGCTATTGAAACAACATGTCCCTTAACCAGTCCAAAACAATTTATTTAGTGGGAGAAAGAACGACCAGTGTGAGACTTTTACTCCCATGTTATTCGGTAATCACCCATGTGTAATCTTGTGCTCCCTGAAGATACCATTAGCTGGTTAACTAATCAGGAGAGATCTAATCTGTATGGGAAATATAGACCGGCCACTGTGGAGCCTGCCTTATACTCTTTCATTATACTTTTGGACTATGCCATAGATGTGGCACTGACCTCAAGGAGCAGTCAGGAGGCACTTTAAAATGTACAATGTAAAAACAAATCTAGTTGTTTCAACTGAATATTAGTTTACTCAACTTAGTTTATGCAACTTTTCACCCAAATTTAGCTCCACCATGAGAAAATGTATGCAAAAATTATATTTGGGCACCTTACCAAAAAAAAGGCTGTGGAACTGGTTACCTAATAATAAATAATTTGAAACAGCTACATTTGTGGTTGTATTTTTAAATTTTTTATTGCAGTGTACAAATTGCCCATGACCAGATCTGCTAGATTACATATATTTTATGGAGCACAATCAATTTTAGATACAAACACACATGTTCTTATAATTAAATCGATTTCTATGTGGTATTCCCTATAATTGCATAAAACTTTCCAACAGTCTCTATTGCGTTTTAGCTGCAGGATGATGAGAGGGCATTAATTTAATTACAGTAGCTACGTTTCCATCCAATTAGCAACAGATTCTAGAATCCGCATAAAGAATATGAGCATTTTCCAACCAGGGGTGTGTTTCTGGCAAATGGACTTGTTGCAGATAAATAATCAGGTGCTGACCAGTTGCACCCTCTACAACCACTGTGATTATTATTTGACCCTGCCTGTCATCAATGGCCTTAATGGCCATGTACTCATATATATAATATAATATATAATAATATATAATAAAATCTCCACCCGGCACAGCCAGAAGAGGACTGGCCACCCCTCAGAGCCTGGTTCCTATCTAGGTTTCTACCTAGGTTCCTGCCATTCTAAGGAGTTTTTCCTAGCCACCATGCTTCTACATCTGCATTACTTGCTGTTTGGGGTTTTAAACTGGGTTTCTGTATAAGCACTTTGTGACATCTGCTGATGTAAAAAGGGCTTTATACATCAATGTGATTGATTGATAGAGTACGTGATGACCTAGTGTACACAACATTTACTTCATTTAAGTGTTTATGTACCTAATAAAAATCTAAAGTTCAATATATTTCCATGCATTTTCAACTCAACCAATAGTTTTTTCACAAAAACTGTTGCATTAAATAGCAAATGTGTCTACTCTGGTCTTGGCACGTGCGCTATAGCCAAAGGCTCGCAGATACAGTACCCGTAGGCTGTGCAGGTAGGCTAGTCTACGTGATGAAATTATTATGGATAAGAGCGAGAATATTTTTATTTGTCAAACGGCAGTCAACCATCGATCATCATGTCATCAGAATAATGTATTGGAAAGGAGCATCAAGATCACCGTGCACTTTCACCACCTTGTGAAGTTCATCATCATCATTTATTTAATAATAATGTTATTTTTATATATATACACCGTATGACTTTACTAGCATAAAAACTGTTGATGTGAACGTGGTCAGAGTCTGTCTGTAGAGAGTTTATTGACGACAAATTTGGAGCCCAGCCTCCAAGCGTTGTCAACCAATAGTAAGAGCAGAGCAGACGAGCCTTCATAAACCAACTGCCAACCCCTTATTTTACTTATAAGCTACACAGCACCAATCATGTAACGGTGTACTACTACCACAGTAGATCGTAGCTCCAGCTCTACCGCTCTGCATTGCGATGAGAAGCTCCTCTCAAGGGGTTATCCACAACCCTATTGACTATTGACGTCATCTCGTCACCGGAGAAGTGATCTCTTACTAAGACTTGGTGAAAGGACAAAAATTCTCTCGATACATAAAGGTAAGTGCATAATTGATGCCGTAAATAGTGTTTAACATGGGAAGTGATGGTAGAAAACGCATTGGTGCGTGCGTCCTCTGGTGCGCTCCCTCGGCCATCGCTGCACTGGACATTACAACATGTTTACGTCGAGAGGACGCATGGTGCTCCATGCTTTCTGCCTATGGGGCGCAGACAGCAGGGGGATAACGGCTACGTCGAATGAACAGGCTTATGCTGAGTATGTGGACATAATGTGCGCTGTATAGTGTAAGGACATATTTTTCACCGTGGATATGCGCATCAAAATGGCACTACTTTGGATAGGCTATATTTTAGATGCATAGGTTATTGCATTCAACTAGAAAAAGGTTTCTCACAGAAAGGGAATGAGGGAGACTGTCACATGTTATCAATGTGGTTAGGCCTACAATGTACATCTCTTTAACATTGCCTACACCATAGTTGTCTAGTTGTTACCATTTTATCTGCTACGTATTTTTAAATCATGTTTTTGGTTTATTCAAATAGGCTACTAGTATGACAGAAGTTAATTGCACCCAGCCCGATCCATTCAAAGTATTGGTTGTAGCCAAGTCAACGCTGTCAACGTTTTTATGATGTGCAGGTTATTATCGGTCAAATCACTGAAGGCTCTAGGCCTACGGAAGGGGGCGCTCAACTAGTTTCAAGCGCCCACATTTAGTACAGTGTAATACAGTTAAGTTTGAATAATGATTAAAGCCAATGGCAGAGAATCATTGCCAACAAAAGCTCTTAGATTTTACAGACAAGTTTTCTTACATTTGCCCAAGGAAAATACCAAGCGGATATTACTTGGAAGATAAAATACACCATGTAAATCCTCACTTATCATATATAATAATCTTATTGAATGAATAGTGGAAATATAAGTTGCCCATCACTTGATGATAAAATGCACTGAAATGTGTGGTTTAAGCAAGCCAATTATTTGAAGCCGACAAGTTAAGTTGACAGCAGCTGTTGCCTGCCCTGTAGTAACCTATGGGAATTAGACTAGGCCTACTATTACACTAGGCTAGTATTGCAATGATACACAGGTAACTGCCAAAAATAATGGAAACAGTTGAGTAAATGAGGGATACAAATTATATTGAAAGCAGGTGCTTCCACACAAGTGTGGTCTCTGACTTAATTATGCTATTAACATCCCATCATGCTTGGGTTCATCTATGAAAATGCTGGGAAGGCTATTATTTGGGCCATTATTTTGGCTACCATGGCTATTCCCCCATCCACAGAGCACGAGTGGTCACTGAATGGTTTGTTGAGCATTAAAACTATGTAAACCATATGTTATGGCTGTCTCAGTCACAAGATCTCAACCCAATTAAACACTTATTGGAGATTCTGGAGCGGCGCCAAGACAGAGTTTTCCACCACAATGCCAAGGTGCATTGAAGCTGTTCTGGCTCATGGTGGCCCAATGCTAAGACACTTTATGTTGGTGTTTCCTTTATTTTGTCAGTTACCTGTATATCTAGAAGAAAAGCTTTGACAATTGTGGTAGTCATCTATTTTCGACCTTGGTTTACGACCACATGTGAAAGTGAAGTGGAAACATACTCTTTAAATGGGAACGGCTATAAGGACACTCCTGACATGCAAAACAACTCATAAAAACAAAACAAAAATCAACAACAAAAAAGTTCAGTGGCATTGCTCCATGCCCAAGCTGAGGTTTAATAAGAACTCATTAACCCCCGGCAGGCCAGCTAATATTTACTGTCTAAACCAGTTGTTCACAGCTCCTCAAGTACCCCCATCAACACACATGCTTGTTTTAGCCCTGGACAAACTCACCAGATTCAGATCATTGAGGGCTTGATGATTAGCTGACAAGTTGAATCAGGTGTGCTTGTCTTGGGCTACAACAAAAATGTGTGCTGTTAGGGGTACTGGAGGACTGGAGTTGTGAAACGCTGTTCTAAATCCCCAGGCAGGCTCATGCTCTGGTGCAAGAGGGAGTGTTATAGAAGTGCTATGTAACTATCCTTATGACTCTTGAGTTATTGTTGTTAGCGGAGGATAACATGATCTCTCTTTCTTGTAATTCTCTCCATTGCCATGCCATTTTGCACACATGATGGACATCTATTCCTCTTTTCTAGGAAGAAGAGGAGAAACTGAATCATACACTTATAACTAGTATAAACCAGAGGGGAGCTAGCAGAGCTGTGACTGGCTCAGGTCAGGAATGGTAGATCACTTGCCGATGGGCGAGGAGACCTTCATGTATTACACCAACTCTCCGGCAGACCATCACGCATCGGACATGGTGACAGACACGGGTGTCTACCAGGCGCTGTCCTCCCCGTTCTCAGAGGACGACCTGAGTGACTCGTCCAGCGCTCGCTCCTGCTCCAGCCCTGAGTCCCAGGTGCTGGGTTCCAGCTACGGCAGCAGCAGCAGCAGTGGAGAGAGCCAGGACGGTCTCCTGGACTTCCTGCTCACCCAGGCCACACTGAGACGTGTAGTTACTCCCTCTCTATCCCCCTCAGTACCACCCATCCTCCCCATGGGTCTAGCATGGGAGTCAAAGAGGGACCGCCTGTCTCCACCAACTAAAGAGGAGTGCTTTGAATTCCCTGAGTTCCCAGCGGACCTGGATGATCACATAGGGCTGCTGTTTCAGCCCACCCTGGAGGAGATAGAGGAGTTCCTGGAGGAGAATATGGAGGTGGTGGCGTTGAAGAATGAGGCTTGCGAGGGTGGGATGTTGGATGTAAACAGTCAGGTGACAGGGTCAGTGCCTGGGCTAGCGCACTCAGACCAAACAGTACCTGTTGCCGGTGCTACTGACCTCACCACAGAGACCAAACACACACCAACATCCCCGATAACAGACTCCAACGTGTGTAGTGGGATTAAACAGGAAGACAGTGCTGGGACACCAGCATCAGTAGAGGGGTCCAGTGTGCCGCCTGTCATCCTGCAGATTCAACCAATCCAGATTAAGCAAGAGCCAATCCCAGGTGCGATACCAACACCAGTATCACAGCAGACCACCCAGCCCACCTCAGACATCAAAATCGCCCAGCTCCTGGTCAACATCCAGGGCCAGACTTTTGCCCTGGTGCCCCAGCTGATGTCCCCAGCTAATCTCAATGGCACATCTTCCAAATTTGTGCGCATCGCACCCGTACCCATAGCCGCCAAGCCCCTGGGTCCCGGGGAGGGTGGGCTTGCAGGTGGCCAGGCTGCAGGGATCCTGGTGGGAGGACAGAAGTTCCAGAAGAGCTCGGTAGCGGACCTTATAAAAATGCATAAGTGCACTTTCCCTGGATGTGCCAAGATGTACACTAAGAGCAGCCACCTGAAGGCCCACCTGAGGAGGCACACGGGGGAGAAGCCCTTTGCCTGCACCTGGCCTGGCTGTGGATGGAGGTGAGTGGGTTCAAGCACGTTATAGGTTGGGTTAGAGTCAGACTTCACAGGTGGAGCTCATAGGTATACCCTGTGTGGGGTTATTCATGTGACTATATGCACTGTGTGTTCAAAGTGAAGTCCAGGAGTGACAGTTAGTGCAGCAGGGTTGATGTTCAGCTATCAATTGTGATGGTCCATCCAGGAATGACAGTTTAGGGACACCAGTCCATGTTTTAGTTGCAGAAGCAACAGAGTATGCAACCATCTCTGTTGACTGTGGTTGTATTATCTGAGATGAGTCAATTCTTCACAGAAGTTAACATGGTTATCAACTTCCTTTGCTGGCTTGATTACCAGAGAGAAATATGATTCCATTCAAAGTCAATCCCTGCAGCTGTTTTGCAAAACACAGAGCTGAATTTTCCGAGAAAATATCATTAAGATTTACGCCATTTTGATTGGATATGATGAAGAACTAAAATGATTAGTTTCCCTCATATAAAATCCATATATAATTTGTTCTCTTCTCATGCTCTCTCGTCGTCTCCATATCGGTGTGTTTTCTTCTATTGCAGAGTTTGAGATTAGATTAAGGCCTTTGAAGTGCGGGCAGACTTTGCTCCCTCTACAGTAGCTGTCTCTCTGTTTGCTCTCTATCTGCACTCTGTTGCACACTTGCAGAATCAAGATATAAAAGTTTTGGTAGCAAGCAACACTTTGACTGACTTTCTGGCATACTAATTAGATTATAATCCATAACCTAATATTGGCCAAAGGCGTTTTAAGCACGTTTCTTTGTTTCCACTCACTCAGCAAGCATAAAGCATGCATTTGTCCCATATTATTCGCAGTTTAGTGTTTTTCGTCATGCATCTTGTTCTGGAGGCAGCTCTGCAGAGTGGTCACTAGCTGGCACAGCCACAAAGTTATCAAGTTAGATTTTAAACCAAACCTTAACCCTAACCGTAACCACCCTGCTAACCCTAATGCGTTTAAATTAAGACCAAAACACCCATTTTTGTTTTTATGAATTTTCACAATATAGAAGAAATAAATTATATTAAAGACTCATGACAATAAACATCAACCTGCATATCATTCATTCACCAGCCAGATATGTAATCCCACAAATAGGAAATCCAACATCCAGTTAATTCTTCAACAACCAAAGTTCAACCTATTGTATGGACCATGAACTTGCAGCCCTTTGGTCTTAAATCCATCTCCCTAACCTCTTCACCTGACACAGTTGCACAACTAAACACTAAACAATAGCTGGTTCTCCAGTCTGATAAGATTGACAGTGCTCAGCAGTCTGCCCTGGGACAGGACTGCCCTGGGCCTGTTGTATCCCCACACCTCCCCCAGGGCACAGTGTGGCCTTCAGAGGCTGCTCTCTGTCTGAGGGAACCCTCCTCCTTACGCCGTCCTGGTCAGGAAATGGAAGTGAGCTTGGGAAATATGCCCCTCCAGCCATCTGCAATTTGAGTGACTTGTGTTGTAATGAAAGAAAGTGTTTTTGACATTCCTCTGATTCTCTTCATGTCCATAAAACCAAATGACACATGTACTATAAAGCTGTGGATCCTTTTGCATTTTATCACACACAAAATATATACTGTACATGCATGCAGGCAAGCATAGACAGGCACAAACACATTTAAGCTGTTGTACTCACACTTTCACGTCGGTACAGAGTTGCAGGGGAACATTGGTATGGGGTTACTAGTGGACAGTATGTTTGAACCCAAACCGTTTATTGTGAAAACACCATGACGCTCTGAAAAAAGGGTTTGTCTTGTTTTTGTACCCGGTTCAACTTACAGTAAAAAGTTTTTTTTTAAAAATAAGATATGAATATAGTGTTCCTTAGTGTCCATTCTTCAAATGTTGAACTAAAGTGCTTTGGGGTTGCTGCGTACACGATTCTGTAATTGTAGCTTAATGAAGGTCCCAAGAGCTGGATAGTTGTGTGCAATTGGAACTTCTTATGTAGTTGGCTGAAGTTGTTATCGTTTAGCAAAATTGAGGAGCCTTCATACGCATGCACTGAGTTACAGTAACACTGTCCCTCCCTGTGGACTTACATGAGTTACAGTAACACTGTCCCTCCCTGTGGATTTACATGAGTTACAGTAACACTGTCCCTCCCTGTGGACTTACATGAGTTACAGTAACACTGTCCCTCCCTGTGGACTTACATGAGTTACAGTAACACTGTCCCTCCCTGTGGATTTACATGAGTTACAGTAACACTGTCCCTCCCTGTGGACTTACATGAGTTACAGTAACACTGTCCCTCCCTGTGGACTTACATGAGTTACAGTAACACTGTCCCTCCCTGTGGATTTACATGAGTTACAGTAACACTGTCCCTCCCTGTGGATTTACATGAGTTACAGTAACACTGTCCCTCCCTGTGGACTTACATGAGTTACAGTAACACTGTCCCTCCCTGTGGATTTACATGAGTTACAGTAACACTGTCCCTCCCTGTGGACTTACATGAGTTACAGTAACACTGTCCCTCCCTGTGGACTTACATGAGTTACAGTAACACTGTCCCTCCCTGTGGACTTACATGAGTTACAGTAACACTGTCCCTCCCTGTGGATTTACATGAGTTACAGTAACACTGTCCCTCCCTGTGGATTTACATGAGTTACAGTAACACTGTCCCTCCCTGTGGACTTAATTAAGTTACAGTAACACTGTCCCTCCCTGTGGATTTACATGAGTTACAGTAACACTGTCCCTCCCTGTGGACTTACATGAGTTACAGTAACACTGTCCCTCCCTGTGGATTTACATGAGTTACAGTAACCCTGTCCCTCCCTGTGGACTTACATGAGTTACAGTAACACTGTCCCTCCCTGTGGATTTACATGAGTTACAGTAACCCTGTCCCTCCCCGTGGACTTACATGAGTTACAGTAACCCTGTCCCTCCCCGTGGACTTACATGAGTTACAGTAACCCTGTCCCTCCCTGTGGACTTACATGAGTTACAGTAACACTGTCCCTCCCCGTGGACTTACATGAGTTACAGTAACACTGTCCCTCCCTGTGGATTTACATGAGTTACAGTAACACTGTCCCTCCCTGTGGATTTACATGAGTTACAGTAACACTGACCCTCCCTGTGGACTTACATGAGTTACAGTAACACTGTCCCTCCCTGTGGATTTACATGAGTTACAGTAACACTGTCCCTCCCTGTGGACTTACATGAGTTACAGTAACACTGTCCCTCCCTGTGGATTTACATGAGTTACAGTAACCCTGTCCCTCCCCGTGGACTTACATGAGTTACAGTAACCCTGTCCCTCCCTATGGACTTACATGAGTTACAGTAACCCTGTCCCTCCCTGTGGACTTACATGAGTTACAGTAACCCTGTCCCTCCCCGTGGACTTACATGAGTTACAGTAACCCTGTCCCTCCCTATGGACTTACATGAGTTACAGTAACCCTGTCCCTCCCTGTGGACTTACATGAGTTACAGTAACACTGTCCCTCCCTGTGGACTTACATGAGTTACAGTAACCCTGTCCCTCCCTGTGGACTTACATGAGTCACTGTAACAAATCAAATCAAGTTTTATTTGTCACATGTTACAAGCCCTTAACCAACAATGCAGTTTTAAGAAAATACCTAAAAAAAGTAAGAGATAAGAATAACAAATGATTAAAGAGCAGAAGTAAATAACAATAGCGGGGCTATATACAGGGGGTACCGGTACGGAGTCAATGTTCGGGGGCACTGGTGTCGAGGTAATTGAGGTAATATGTACATGTAGTTATTAAAGTGACTATGCATTGATAATAACAGAGAGTAGCAGCAGCATTCCAGCTGGGGGGGGGGGGGGGGGGGGTCAATGCAAATAGTCTGGGTAGCCATTTGATTAGCTGTTCAGGAGTCTTATGGCTTGGGGGTAGAAGTTATTTAGGAACATCTTTGAGCTAGACTTGGCGCTCCGTTATCGCTTGCCGTCCGTGCGGTAGCAGAGAGAACAGTCTATGACAAGGGTGGCTGGAGTAACACTGTCCCTCACTGTGGACTGGAATCTGTGTTCATTCATGAGTGTGTTTGTACATTATGTTTACAGGAAAGAGTTTAGGACACATTTACTGGTAGTTCTTGTAATTCACCACAGTAAGTCCCCTCCTTTTGGCCTTTGCCAGCTCTTATCAGTAATTACTGTATGCTACAGGGCTGAGATCAGGGACAAGCTCGAACAGAGCCAGAGTGTAGCCTAACTGAGCTGTGGAGGTGATGGGAATCATGGCTCCCCTCCCCATGCCTGGGTGTCCCACCCTGCCCCACAGGAGCTCCACAAGCAGCCTTACTGTCATAAGCCCAACCTCCATCACCTCCAAACCACTGCTTATATAACATAGTTTCATATAGCAGTTACAGTACCAGTCAAATGTTTGGACACACCTACTCATTCCAGGGTTTTTCTTTATTTTTACAATTTTCTCCATTGTAGAATAATAGTGAAGACATCAAAACTATGAAATAACACATATGGAATCATATAGTAACCAAAAAGTGTTAAACAAACCAAAATGTATTTTATATTGGAGATTCTTCAAAGTAGCCACCCTTTGCCTTGATGACAGCTTTGCACACTCTTAGCGTACTCTAAAACAGCATCATGTGGTAGTCACCTGGAATGCATTTCAGTTAACAGGTGTGCCTTATTAAAAGTTAATTTGTGGAATTTCTTTCCATCTTATGCATTTGAGCCAATCAGTTGTGATTTGACAAGGTAGGGTTGGTATACAGAAGAAAGCCCTATTTGGTAAAAGACCAAGTCCGTATTATGTCAAGAACAGCTCAAATAAGCAAAGAGAAACGACAGTCCATCATTACTTTAAGACATGAAGGTCAGTCAATACGGAAAACTTCAAGAACTTTGAAAGTTTCTTCAAGTGCAGTCGCATAAACCATCAAGCGCTATGATGAAACTGTCTCTCAAGAGGACCTCCACAGGAATGGAATACCCAGAGTTACCTCTGCTGCAGAGAATAAGTTCATTAGAGTTACCAGCCTCAGAAATTGCAGCCCAAATAAATGCTTCACAGAGTTCAAGTAACAGACACATCTCAACATCAACTATTCAGAGGAGACTGGGTGAATCAGGCCTTCATAGTCGAATTGCTGCAAAGAAACCACTACTAAAGGACACCAATAAGAAGAAAATACTTGCTTGGGCCTAGAAAGATGAGCAATGGACATTAGACCGGTGGAAACCTGTCCTTTGGTCTGATGAGTCCAAATTTGAGATTTTTGGTTCCAACCGCCGTGTCTTTGTGAGACGCAGAGTAGGTGAACAGATGATCTCCGCATGTGGTTTTCCCACCGTGAAGCTTGGAGGAGGAGGTGTGATGGTGTGGGCGTGCTTTGCTGGTGACACTGTCAGTGATGTATTTAGAATTCAAGGCACATTTAATGTGCATGGCTACCACAGCATTCTGCAGCGATACGCCATCCCATCTGGTTTGCGCTTAGTGGGACTATCATTTGTTTATCAACAGGACAATGACCCAACACACCTCCAGGCTGTGTAAGAGCTATTTGACCAAGAAGGAGAGTGATGGAGTGCTGCATCAGATGGGCTGGCCTCCACAATCACCAGACCTCAACCCAATTGAGATGGTTTGGGATGAGTTGGACCGCAGAGTGAAGGAGAAGCAGCCAACAAGTGCTCAGCATATGTGGGAACTCCTTTAAGACTGTTGGAAAAGCATTCCAGGTGAAGCTGGTTGAGAGAATGCCAAGAGTTTGCAAAGCTGTCATCAAGGCAAAGGGTGGCTACTTTGAAGAATCAAAAAAATATTTTGATTTGTTTGACACTTTATTGGTTACTACATGATTCACTATTATTGTACAATGTAGAAAATAGTAAAAAAAAAAAAAAAAAAAAACCTTGAATGAGTCGGTGTGTTCAAACTATTGACTTGTATATAAAATAGCCTTACAGTTTCCTACAGGGAAATACTTCATATCAAAATCCAGGAAGAGATAGTTTGTTGGGTCCCTTTTTTGGCCCCTTCAGTTACAGTCCTAAAGGTAAGGCTTATTATCTTAGAGGACAAGGTGAGGCTGAGTTTCGGTCAAAGACAACTGAATGAACTGTCTGAATCATGTCTCAACATGAAGGAGTTATAGAACAATATCAGCTTTGGGGTATAGAGGGTACTGACGCATAACGTATAGTACATAAGTAATATAATAGTATTACAATGAGGTTTCCTAATGTAAGAAAAATGTACCTCACGGTCTTCATGCCCAGAACCACTTATCTAGTTTACATACAGTGCCGTACAGTATTTGTTTTAGACTTACTTCTGCCCATACAGGCCCATACAGGCGATCCTCTGTTGCTAATGTAGCCTAGTCATACGTAACCATTTTACTACCATGTTATATACAGTATGTGTAGCACCTACTATTCCATGTGTGTATGTAGCCATATTACCACGTATCTTGCAGGGATCCTTTTATTTAATCTCAATAGCACAGTTGCAACATGGTTCATGGTCAATGTCAATGGAATGAATGTCTAGGAATTACTTAAAATCTCTTTAATCAGTATGTTACCATTGGGAATTAACACCTTCCTGGGAAAAGGGCATGCTCGCGATGTGTTAGGAAATCAATCCCCTGTTCCAGATTAAACAGCCTCAACGCACGCACGCACGCACACACACACACACACAGAGAGAGAGAGAGTCTGTCATGAGTAATGAGTTAACCCTTTACCCAGGGATTAGAGTGAAGACCAAAAACAGATCTGTTTGACTTTTCTGTGAAGATGTGTTAAACCCAAATATGGGTAGAGCTATAATATGGGTAAAACTCTTTTTTTGAAGAGTGTTGGAAAGATCCTTTATCCTGTGTTGTGTTCTGGTGTAGTCAGACAGAGAGAGGGGGCTTTTTTTTTTTTATCTCAGGGTGTTATGGCAAGCAGTTGCACTGATATAGGACTCATGTCTTTTGTGCTCTTGGTCTGTCTGTCTCTCAGGTTCTCGAGGTCAGACGAACTCTCCAGACACCGGCGCTCCCATTCTGGAGTGAAGCCTTACCAGTGTCCTGTTTGCGAGAAGAAGTTTGCCCGCAGCGATCACCTGTCCAAACACATCAAAGTCCACCGCTTTCCACGAAGCAGCAGGACTGTGCGCTCCGCAAACTGACCCTGCTGACCCCCCCCCCCCCCCCCCCCATATCCTGCTAGACTGAGGCCACGCCAGGGGACACACAGAGAGACAAGGAGAGGATATTTGTGTGAGAGAGAGAGTTGGAGGAATGAATGTGGGAGAGGGCATGAAGCAGAGGGGACAGTGGGACTGAACGTTCAAACAACGGTTAAGCGAGAGAGTGTTTGAATGTTTTGTTTGTTTATGTGTGTGTGTTTGTGCAAGATTGTGTGACGCACGTTGGTGGTCCTGTGATAATTTATTGGGTGATACAAAACAAAAACTCTTACTTGACATGACATCTTCACAGGTGTATTACGTCTTGTAAATAGCTTTTCTTTCATTTTGGGGGTTTTGTCAAATTTTAAAGATAACATTTGAGAATCGAAAAGAAGTTTTGTTATGCAAAGTATTTTTACACTGAGGTTTGAATTAATTGTTGTTGATGTACCTGCCTATAATTAATGCATCAACATTCCTTCTTCTCATCGCCAAGGGAGTTTTAAACTTTTACTACGTAGTTCTTTAAACCAAAACATTTATATTAATACTCAAATGTTCATGTTGAACTACTGATCATTATCAGGATCATGCCATTATAAGCTACTGGCAAAATGTGGAGGATGCTGTCTCCTATTTTCATTACAGGAGCACTATGATGACTCGTGCCAGGTAAAAGGCATGTGGATCAGCTAACAGTGAACAGCCAACTGCCGTACAACGAGGTGCAACAAAAAGGAAATGCGCACATTGTTTTATGGTGCGTTGTTTATATGTGAACCGACTGGCCTTTTGATCAGTACTGAATAATTGTATGTTTTCTTTTTGTATATTTGTATACGTTAGCTGGAGGAGATGTTCTTTTTTATTTAGTTGAATGTGTGTTATGTCCGTGACTCTTGAAGCTCATGCTATTTGAATATCATAATGTCATCCACGTGTCTGGCCTGGTAACAATGCAGTGCCTTCGGAAAGTATTCAGACCCCCTGATCTTTTTCCACATTTTGTTACATTACAGCCTTATTCTAAAATTGATTCGAATAACGTAACAAAATGTGGAAAAAGTCAAGGGGTCTGAATACTTTCCGAAGGCACCGTATGTCCTTTGGGGCCAATATCTCAACTGAGTACAGAGGATCTGTTTGAACATAATTATAGCACTTAGTTGGTGGCTGTACAAAATCTCCATAGCACATGAGCATTGAATGTCTGCCATCTTCTATACTGTACACCAATATGAGCATGTCAATCAGAACATATGTGTGTATGTCAGTGACAGTTCCATACAATGCTGGTGTAGGAGCAATGAAGGACCCAATCCATGAAATCAATGTCAGTGTAATCAATGTTTTCAGTAAAACAGTTGAACTATGTTTTTTAGGGATTCTAGCTTCACTAGCCTGAGTTCACTGTCTCCTCAATATCAACACAATGGTCTGCCTCGTGTCATCAACACCTGGTACTGGAACAAACCTATAGCCTTTCAACAGTGACTTCTACTTCAAATTGATAGCAGTGCTAAGTAAGCCAAGGCTCCTGAGGGATTGAATGTGGTGGATAAGAACTGGAATTGCATGGTGCTATTTATGAGTTACTTTACTCTTGAACACGTGACAGGAAATGGTCATAGAAATCTCTCCAATGCACGTGGCCGTAGTCACCCTCCTTGCCTGCAGCTGACACGTGATTGGCTTAGGTAGGGGGGGGGGAAACGAAAAACCATTATAAACACAGTATTTGTGTTTTCTTTTCCCTCTGCAAAAACTGCACTGTCTTTGATGGCTTGTCTTTTATGTATTATCAACTTCTGAACCTAAGAGGTATAGGGAGAACAGTATGCTTATAGGAATGCATTCCTTCCATTCAATTTGAAAGGCTTTTTTAATAAGAAACGGTGTTATTTTAACCCATGAATGTATGTATATACTGTCGCTAGATATGCATCTAAAAGAAACAGAAATATTATTCTTATCATTTCTGGGATTGTGTACATTTCTAGTGCAAAACATGTAAAGAAGTGTACATAATGACAATTAATGATATATTATATAGATATCATATATTTTTCTTTGTTCTACGTTAAGATGCATTTACAAATAAACCAAACCCAAAACATAAAGTAGTTATGCTTTTTCCCATATTTGGTCTAGTTAGAGCTTTGTTGTCCAAAAATAATCCGTGGTCATTGATGCAAGGTCCGTTGTTGTCATTCCATTTTTGCATGACTCCCTGCTTTCTATCACTGTGACGCCTACTCTTTATCTGTAGCATTCATCATAATCTGCTATTACACTACCAACAGGGGGAAAACAGTCAAACAACACAAGGGTACAGTGATATGCTTTTATTACCCTTTATGGCCATGGGTCTCTCCAGTGGACCGTTTGGTTTCTCAAATAAGCTTTTGTTTTCAGGTTTGTTTGATACCCTTGCTTCCGAGTGAGTTGGTTGGAAAAACATTTTTTAAAGCTAGACAAGAAACTTTATTAAGCTGGAAAACTCGAGGAATGCCAGAATAAGATGTACACCATATGGCAAGCATTCATGGAGCACTCACTCGTTTTCTCCCACTCTCTCATGCTCTCTCTCCTTATCCCTATGTGCATTTAACTACTTCTTTAATGGGAGGCTGGATGGGTCTCACTGCAGGCATGTTTGCCAGCCACACATTTGCTGAGTCATTCTGTATAAACAGAGAGAGCACGCCTGACTATATGATGCTGTTATTTATGTAGCCCACATTGATTTATGAGCCGCTATGGTTTAGAGGCATTCTGGGATGCAGGAGGACTTAATTCAAGACATCTGTTTGGGGGCCATTCTGATTTCAGGCCTAGTATCTTCAGCCCTGTTCCTGTCTTCAGGCTATACAAAGGCAGTGTTGTCATTCTGCTTGATGTTCAGACACCACTGTGTTGATCTGAGGCATAGGAGACCTCTGGGTGCCTTTTGCGTCCTTTGATATTTTATGTAGAAATTATGCACCAATATTGAATTTTAAAAGCATGTTATATTAAACGAAGTGACCTTTAATATAGACCACATGGAGAATTCAATAAATCTGTCCCTCCGTCAACCCTGTGTCACTTCTTGGAAGGTTTTAACCCACTTAATCCCAACATTTCTCCCAAATTTCACCATCATTGTAAATCCCAAATTATTTTGTTGCTTTAACAAAGTAATTTCTGAAGATTAGTATTTATTCCATGTGATTAGGGATTCATTTACATCTGTCCTTCATTATAAGGTAAACCCTGTTATGTGAACTGAAATCTAATTTTAATATGGTGAAACTATTCCTTCTAAAAAAAACTATTTTATAAACAATTTTTTTACATCTAATAAATCATAGAGTAAGCAGGTGAGCTGGTTCTACTCTTTATGGCAATTTTCTGGTGTTTTGTGGTGAAAAACTGAGCAGGTTGAGCATAGCACGTCAACACTGTTATCCATAGATAGACAGGCTCGAAATATTTTTACAATTTCTTATTTTTTTGTGAAGCTTGCATTCGATTGCCAATCCCTGTTGCACACAACAAGCTTCCCTTCCCCCTGTCACAAGGGATTTATGGCTGTTTAAGAAGAAATTGTCAACTCTGTTACGGTCAACCCTGTTACGGTCAACCCTGTTAATTTATTTGGCAGTTAATGGGCACTTAGTAATTTTTTATTTAACCTCTTGAGATGGGAAAACATGTTTTTTTAAATTGTATTAAGTTGAAAGTATGCTCTTTATTACACTTTTCAAAAGGCACCTAATTGGTGGAATGACCCCTCTACATCAACGGCATGATTTGAATGGCAATATACACAGCTGTTGCTTCTCTCATATAATTAGTACTAATTTTAGTGTATCAGATGCTTCATGCCCAGTCTGAAACGCATCAGTATAATGCTGTTACAGATGGATGCTTCATTGAAACACTGTATTTATTTGACTAACCACACAATTAAACTGCTGCGAGTGAAATAGATATGGAGGTCACATAATATATTCCAGTGCTGGGTTTAGATTTGGACTGTGGTGGCGTGCTAATGAGCCACAAGGCAACCTGTGCACGAGAGTGTGATAAATCAGGCAGCATATCACCTTGGCTTTCCAAAGTCAACTGCTGTCTGATTAATGAGTCTTTATTTTAGGAGGATTGGATGGTGTAGGAGCAGGGTCCCATCTGCAGTGGAATTCAGGTAGTCTAGGTCATTTATAAATAACTGTTACCAAGTATAATGGTGCACGTGTGTTTATTATAGTGTGTGTGTGCATTTGTGTTTAAGAGAGAAGGAGACAGACACAGAAAGAGGGGGACAGAGATGAGTGCTCTTAGAGGGCCTCTTTAGCTGCGGGGCTAAAGCAGAGAGCAATATTGAACCCTTTTCATAAATAGAAACCTGAATAGTATGATCTTTTAAAAAATTTAAATAGCTCTTCCACTGGGCACAAATGTCAGTACAATGTCTACTTTTGAATTAAATTTGGTTGAGCTGTTAACTAATGTGAATTCAAAGTGAAATCAACAAAACATTTCACCATGACATTGGATTTAGGTTAAAAGTTGGGTGAAAAAAAGGCAAAATACCCGTATGTTAACTTTTTGCAAATTCAATATATTTTCCACATCAATTCAACGTCATCACATAGTTGTTTTTATAGTTGAAAGGACATGGAAACAACGTTGATTAACCACAGTTACGATTCAGTTCTTTCCGTTTCAATTAGGATCAAGACACATTGGTTAAATGTGCGAAAGAAAGGTAAAGAGGACATTTAGTAGTAAAATGGCCTCTGTCCCAACTGACCAGAATACACCATACATAAATGTTACGATGAATAGGAGGAAAAGAATAATGGTGGTAAAGATTGTGTAAAAAAAAAACTATTACGGGCTAAATTGAGTTCCTTGGTAATCCCAAACCATCTGGGGCTCTGCCCAACCCTCCTCAACTAAAGGACTGTACAGGAGCCCCCCGCCCCTGATATTCAGTGTGCTTAGGAACATGCTGTCCATGGTGTCAGGTGGATTCCTGGAAAGAGAGAGAGGGCATAACATACAGCTGATAGCACACGACACCCCTCTGATATGGGGAGCTTGCTATTCCGGCCGGTACTGTAGTTATGCTTACTCTTAGAGTGTAGTAATGTCTAGTAGTTATAGAAAGAGATGAGGCATCATCCTCCAGTATTCATTCATCGAAGACTCGGAAATAGAGAGTTGTATCTCAGCCACAGCGATTGTATTACATCACTCATTGGGCTCCCGAGTGGCGCAGCGTTCTAAGGCATTGCATCTTAGTCACTACAGACCCCAGCCGTGATTGGGAGTCCCTTAGGGCGGTGCACAATTGGCCCAGCGTCGCCCGGGTTAGGCTATGGCCGGGGTAGCCCGTCATTGTAAATAAGAATTTGTTCTTAATTGACTTGCCTAGTTAAATAAAGGTTAAATAGATGTTATTTTTTAAATTACAGCTGAAATATCTAAACTGAGTGGACAAAAGATTAGGAACACCTTCCTAATATTGAGTTGCACCCCCTTGTGCCCTCAGAACAGCCTCAATTTGTCAGGGCATGGACTCTCCAAGGTGTTGAAAGCGTTCCACAGGGATGCTGTCTCATGTTGACTCCAATGCTTCCCACAGTTGTGTCAAGTTGGCTGGCTGTCCTTTGGTGTGCTGGACCACTCTTGATACATACAGGAAACTGTTGCAGTTCTTGACACACTCAAACCAGTGTGCCTGGCACCTACTACCAAACCTCGTTCAAAGGCACTTAAATATTTTGTCTTGCCCATTCCTCCTTTGAATGGTAAACATACACAATCCATGTCTCAACTGTCTCAAAGCTTACCTATCCTTCTTTAACCTGTCTTGCCCCCTTCATCTACATTGATTGAAGTGGATTTAACAAGTGACATCAATAAGGGATCACAGCTTTCACCTGGATTCACCTGGTCAGTCGGTCATGTAAAGATCAGCTGTTTCTAATGTTTTGTACCCTCAGTGTGTATCTGACAACAACACCTGAAACCATAAGGGAACGCCTGAGAGACATAAACGTTATCACCATCTTTACAGTATACTTCTTGTCTTATGCCCTAAATCTAATACTACAGTAGGTTCCTGATTGTCCAGAATAAAGTCAAAGCATGAGAGAGCAAAGACAACAAACATAGTGAATTAGACAAAAGGACACAACGTGAAAGCAAGGCGTTGTCAACTCCCAAACTCTGCCAGCTAACTGGCAGCACTTTGGGGAAAGCAGGCTTTGAAGGAGACCAAATCACAAAACATTTGTTGTTTGGTATAAGCTGTCCTTTCTCTCCCAGTGGCTTAGAAGACTCTCCATTGATTCTAGATGGGAGCAAGCAACCACAACAAAGCTTAGCACCACACAAAGTATTATACAATGACATCCAACCACTCCAAATCCCTTGCAGCCTATTATTCATTGAAATTGTAAAATATTGCATATCTCTCATGCATTGGTGACACGTCATTCAGGGCAGTGTTTTAACCCCCACATTTTTTACAAAGAACCAACACTTCAGCGAGCAGGCCTTTCTAATCGACCTGGCCCGGGTATCCTGGAAGGATATTGACCTCAACCAGTCAGTAGAGGATGCCTGGTTGCTCTTTAAAAGTGCATTCCTCACCATCTTAAATAAGCATGCCCCGTTCAAAAAATGTAGAACTAAGAACCGATACGGCCCTTGGTTCACCCCAGACTTGACTGCCCTTGACCAGCACAAGAACATCCTGTGGCGTTCTGCATTAGCATCGAATAGCCACCGCGATATGGAACCTTTCAGGGTAGTCAGGAACCAATGGATAGGAACATTGTCACCACCGATAAATCTACGATAATCTATCATTTCAATAAGCATTTTTCTACGGCTGGCCATGCTTTCCACCTGGCTACCCCTACCTCGGCCAACATCTCAGCAACCCCTGCAGCAACTTGTCCAAGCCCCCCCGCTTCTCCTTCACCCAAATCCAGATAGCTGATGTTCTGCAAGAGCTGCAACATCTGGATCCCTACAAATCAGCCGGGCTAGACAATCTGGACCCTCTCTTTCTGAAATTATCCGCCGGAATTGTTGCAACACCTATTACTAGCCTATTCAACCTCTCTTTCGTATCGTCTGAGAACCCCAAAGATTGGAAAGCTGCCGCGGTCATCCCCCTCTTCAAAGGGGGAGACTCTAGACCCAAACTGCTATAGACCTATATCCATCCTGCCCTGCCTTTCTAAAATCTTCGAAAGCCAAGTTAACAAACAGATCACTGACCATTTCGAATCCCACCGTACCTTCTCCGCTATGCAATCTGGATTCCGAGCTGGTCATGGGTGCACCTGAGCCACGCTCAAGGTTATAAACAATATCATAACCGCCATCGATGAAAGACAGTACTGTGCAGCTGTCTTCATCGACCTGGCCAAGGCTTTCAACTCTGTCAATCACTGCAGACTCAATAGCCTTGGCTTCTCAAATGACTGCCTCGCCTGGTTCACCAACTACTTCTCAGATAGAGTTCAGTGTGTCAAATCGGAGGGCCTGTTGTCTGGACCTCTGACAGTCTCTATGGGGGTGCCACAGGGTTCAATACTCGGGCCGACTCTTTTCTCTGTATATATCAATGACGTCGCTCTTGCTGCTGGTGATTCTCTGATCCTCCTCTACGCAGACGACACCATTCTGTATACATCTGGCCCTTCTTTGGACACCGTGCTAACAAACCTCCAAACGAGCTTCAATGTCATACAACACTCCTTCCGAGGCCTCCAACTGCTTTTAAATGCAAGTAAAACTAAGTGCATGCTCTTCAACCGATTGCTGACCGCACCCTTCCGCCCGACTAGGATCACTACTCTTGACGGTTCTGACTTAAAATATGTGGACAACTACAAATACCTAGGTGTCTGGTTAGACTGTAAACTCTCCTTCCAGACTCACATTAAGCATCTCCAATCCAAAGTTAAATCTAGAATCGGCTTCCTATTTCACAGCAAAGCATCCTTCACTCATGCTGCCAAACATACCCTCGCAAAACTGACTATCCTACCGATCCTTGACTTTGGCGATTTTGACGATCATTTACAAAATAGCCTCCAACACTCTACTCAGCAAACTGGATGCAGTCTATCACAGTGCCATCCGTTTTGTCACCAAAACCCCATATACTACCCACCACTGCGACCTGTATGCTCTCATTGGCTGGCCCTCACTACATATTCGTCGCCAAACCCACTGGCTCCAGGTCATTTATAAGTCCATGCTAGGTAAAGCCCCACCTTACCTCAGCTCACTGGTCACCATAGCAACACCCACCCGTAGCATGCGCTCCAGCAGGTATATTTCACTGGTCATCCCCAAAGCCAACACTTCCTTTGGCCGCCTTTCCTTCCAGTTCTCTGCTGCCAGTGACTGGAACGAATTGCAAAATTCACTGAAGCTAGAATCTTATATCTTCATCTCTAACTTTAAGCATCAGCTGTCAGAGCAGTTTACAGATAATTGCACCTGTACACAACCAAGCTGTAAATAGCACACCCAACTATCTCATCCCCATATGTCTATTTATCCTCTTGCTCTCTGGCACCCCAGTAGCTCTACATGAACATCATCTGCACATCTATCACTACAGTGCTAATGCTAAATTGTAATTATTTCACCTCTATGGCCTATTTATTGCCTTACCTCCCTACTCTTCTACATTTGCACACACTGTACATAGATTGTTCTATTGTGTTATTGACTGTGCGTTTGTTTATGTGTAACTCTGTGTTGTTGTTTTTGTCACACTGCTTTGCTTTATCTTGGCCAGGTCGCAGTTGTAAATGAGAACGTGTTCTCAACTGACCTACCTGGTTAAATAAAGGTGAAATAAATAATAATTTAAAAAAATACGCAAAAAATGATATATCTACACTACCAATCAAAAGTTTTATAACACCTAATCCTTGAAGGGTTTTTCTTTATTTGAGCTATTTCCTACATTGTAGAATAATAGTGAAGACATCAAACTATGAAATAACAGCCACCCTTTGGCTTGTTGACAGCTTTGCACACTCTTGGCATTCTCTCATCCAGCTTCATGAGGTAGTCACCTGGAATGCATTTCAATTAACATGTGTGCCTTATTAAAAGTTAATTTGTGGTATTTCTTTCTTTTCTTTGCTAGTGTAGTGCCAAGTACCTTCTTGTTATTCCCAGAATATTGTTTCTCTAAACTGGTCTATTTTGCATCTGAAACAGCACAGAATCAGATTCTAGAGTGGAAGTAAGTAGCACCAGACTCTGTGTAAGGAGAGTGGCATTGATGGTTGCTGTCTTGATTTGGCGCAGTGATGATGTGATGGGAGGGTGAGTTGGGGGGTCCTGTTCATTCTACTGAAGGTCACAAGGAGCTAACCTTTATTCTATCACTTCAACTATGGTGAGGTTCCACATGCCGAATCGGAGGGGAAGATCAAATGAACCCCGTCTTGCAATGGATCGGTCCGGCCAAGTGTGACGAGGAGCGTGTAACATTGCACATTCGCCATGTCACCACAGCGCACTGTCACGGGCACAATTTACCGTGCAGTGGAAACTCCATTTCAGACTGCAGTGTCAGCTGTCTGTGAAAGAGGCTCTGTGAGTGAGTGAGTGAGTGAGTGAGTGAGTGAGTGAGTGAGTGAGTGAGTGAGTGAGTGAGTGAGTGAGTGAGTGAGTGAGTGAGTGAGTGAGTGAGTGAGTGAGTGAGTGAGTGAGTGAGTGAGTGAGTGAGTGAGTGAGTGAGTGAGTGAGTGAGTGAGTCAATGAGTGAGTCAATGAGTGAGTCAATGAGTGAGTCAGTGTGTGAGTCAGTGTGTGAGTCAGTGAGTGAGAAGTGTGTGTGTGTGTGTGTGTGTGTTCGTAGCTGTGTGTTCATAGCTGTGTGCATGGGGTGACATGCGTTTGCGACTGCTTGTGTGGTGGAAAGGGTGTATGTGTTTGTGCACACATTCTAACGTTTAAAAAAGTGCTTATGCAACATTATTTGTTAACTGTGCTTTTCATCAGTAATTGTGCTAGTAGCTATAGAGCACTTCTATAAACCTTAGGTTGATTAGTGTTTGGTCACCAGAGGGGCGGAGCCTGCTGTGAATACTGTAAAACAAATGGATGCAACAAGTTAGAGGAAGCTGTTATCAGGTTGAAAAACGCCCTGACCTTAGAAAATATAATCATACAACATATGTTTCCTATAGGCATACCTGATTGTTTTATCTAGTCTAGCCTAAACCTTCCAAAGTATGCCCAATAAATGTATTTCATTACACCCTAAAGAATAGGTGCATGCATGCTAAGACCAAAATGGGAAAGTTTTTCCATATGGTAGCAGTACAATGCATCCTAGCTAGGCACAGAACGTTTTCCTGCTCAGCTGGACAGCTTAATAATAACAGCCAAACTGTTCTGGAACTGCTCTGCTCTCAGGGCCCAGGAGAATACCAGCCATTCTCTGGCATTTCTAACAGACCTCAACAATAAGTTGATGACCTATGATAGCATGGCCACATTATAGGAAGACTGAATGAATGGACATTATAGAACAATATAGCATTTATCCATTCACAATGAGATAATCCACATGGTTTCCATAATTCCTTAAAACGAAACAATAGTAACCATTGTTTAGGTTTTAATATTCCCCGATTTATAATCTGCAGGAATGCCCTTGATGGTGAATACTGTATAATCTCTCAAGATGCATGTCATGTCCACATTCATTAACTGTCCACTATTTAATAATGTTGTGTTTTTGTGGATGAAATTCCCACATAACATTCCTTATAGATCCAGTATACTCATTACTGGTTCTCTGCTCTATGCCACCCTGCTCCATGCTGCAGATGAAGACAATGGGTCCTGCACCCAGTCAATATTTATCCAGAGAAGCCAGAGTGGAAGAGGGTTTTCAGGCCTCACATGCACCGCCTGTACCTTCCATGACATGAATGATTGAAATGCAGCTCCTGGTGGGAAAACAACATGAGACAATCATACTTGTTGTTGATGAACTTGAGCATACAGAAGGAGTTGGTATTTCATTGAGGTATTTTGACAATTTTTTAGTTTTTAGTTGCAGGTATTTGCGTGCAGCCCAGTGGGTGTTTGGTAAAACCACATGTCCCTATAACATGTGTTGGCTGCCCTGTCAGCCTAGCCAATATCAACCATTACTGAAGTCCTACCAACAGATTTTGTTTGAGTTGTTTTGACACAAAATGAGTTTTGATCGAACTCTTTGTTAAAAGTCTATGAAGTTGAAGACTTCTATGCAAAGCAGAGAGCTGTTAGTAAATTCTCCCTCAGGCTCCTTGCAGGCCCATCTCTGAGCAGGTAGGTTTCCTTTCGACAAATCACTCCACTCTCCACACAGTGTGTTATTTATGACTCATGGTATTTTCTGGGTCATTAAATGCATCTTTAAATGGCTAAGGGCTACTGGGGCCAGGGCCCAGCAGTCATGCGGATTGTATCCAGGCAGAATGGCAGTCAATCTCCGCAGAAGAACAGGGCCTGAGAGTGTTTTGGAGTTGTGGGGTTGTGTGACCATATTTACATTTTTGTACCTTTATTAAACAGGAGAACCAGTCTGGCCGCCAGCTTAGTCATTTCCAGTCATTCATTCATAGATGGTGTAAAGTAAAACAAGCCCAAGATTATTAACCTCTCAGTCGATTAACTTGGCGTAGTCACTGTTGCATTGTTTAATGCATAACGTGCATGTTTATAGGCCAATGATAAAGATGGATGTGGGGAATAGGGGGAAAGCCTTCCATAATACAGTTTCAATAGGAAGTCCTCTTGTTTTAGAAGCCCTCCTTGACATGTGTTTGCTTTGTGTAAGAGTTCAGTGACCAGCCGGAGGAAGACGACACAACAGCACCCTCCTCAGGGGATAGGTACTCAGTGTAAAGCCAATTAGTACACACCTGGGCCCACTAATTGCTTTGTGTCTTCCTCTGTATAGGTGTGCCAGGAGAGCAGCTGGGGGAGAATGGGGAATGGAGACGGGGACCTGGGAGGACGTCGGATTTCCCTATCTCAGAGAAAGCTTTGTTTACTGGGGCACCTCTGTTAACCAAGGCAGGCTTTAGATAGAGAGAAGTGTTCCTCCTGTAACTATTATGTCTAGATGATAGTCTAAGACAGGAGTAGCCATTTGTTGTTTTCCCTTTTTGGCCACGGCCTTTTGGTCAACGGCTTAGTTTATGTTTATTTGTTTTGTTACGCTGGTGTTTCAGCGTTGGACGTTACCCTGTACTGGAGTTATTTTGTGGGGTGAAAGAAAATCCGTTTAGTAATCATTCACAAGAAAAGGAATCACAACCACTGCCTCTGATCTGTTCATTTTTTTACCTCCTGTCACACCCTTACCTTAGAGAGCCTTTTTATGTCTCTATTTAGTTTGGTCAGGGTGTGATTTGGGGTGGGCATTCTATGTTTTTGTTTTCTATGATTTTGTATTTCTATGTTTTGGCCGGGTATGGTTCTCAATCAGGGACAGCTGTCTATCGTTGTCTCTGATTGGGAACCATAATTAGGTAGCCCTTTTCCCTCCTTTCAGTGTGGGAAGTTGTCTTTGTTTGTGGCACTATAGCCTTAAGCTTCACGGTCGTTTTTGTATTGTTTATTGTTTTTGTCGGCGTCATCCTAAATAAAAGGAATATGTACGCTCACCACGCTGCACCTTGGTCCAGTTCTTTCGACGGCTGTGACAGAACTTCCCACCACAAAAGGACCAAGCAGCGTGGTAAGGGGGACTCATGGACTTGGGAGGAAATCCTGGACGGTAAAGGACTCTGGAGGCAGGCTGGGGAATATCGCCTTCCCAAGGAGGAGCTGGAGGCAGCAAAGGCGGAACGGCATCGTTACGAGGGACCACGGCTAGCAAGGAAGCCCGAGAGGCAGCCCCAATAAAAAGAATTGGGGGGTGGGGGCACACGGGGAGATTGGCAGAGTCGGGTTATAGACCTGAGCCAACTCCTCGTGCTTACCGTGGCGAGCGTCGTACTGGTCAGGCACCGTGTTATGCTAAATCTCCTGTATGTCTCCCCAGCCTGGTGAGTCCTGTGCCTGCTCCCAGAGCCAGGCCTCCTGTGTGTCTCTCCACTCCAGTGATCATCCATGGCACGAAGCCTCCAGTGATGATCCATGGCACGAAGCCTCCAGTGATGATCCATGACACGAAGCCTCCAGTGATGATCCATGGCACGAAGCCTCCAGTGATGATCCATGGCACGAAGCCTCCAGTGATGATCCATGGCACGAAGCCTCCAGTGATGATCCATGGCAAGAAGCCTCCAGTGATGATCCATGGCACAAAGCCTCCAGTGATGATCCATGGCAAGAAGACTCCAGTGATGATCCATGTCACGAAGCCTCCAGTGAGGAGTCATGGCATGAAGCCTCCCACAACGGCCTACAGTCCGGAGCCTCCAGCGACGGTCCCCAGTCCGGAGCCTCCAGAAACGGTCTCCAGTCCGGAGCCTCCAGCGACGTTCTCCAGTCCGGTGCCTCCAGCGACGGTCTCCAGTCCGGAGCCTCCAGCGAGGGTGCCCAGTCCGGGGCCCGCGACGAGGGTGCCCAGTCCGGGGCCCGCGACGAGGGTGCCCAGTCCGGGGTCGGCGACGAGGGTCCCCGCACCAGAGGTGCCACCAAAGTGGGGTGAGCCAGTGGTGGAGCGGGGTCTGCGTCCCGCACCTGAGCCGCCACCGCGGATAGATGCCCTCCCAGACCCTCCCCTATAGGTTCAGGTTTTGCGGCCGGAGTCCGCACCTTTGGGGGGGGGGGTACTGTCACGCCCTGACCTTAGAGAGCCTTTTTATGTCTCTATTTGGTTTGGTCAGGGTGTGATTTGGGGTGGGCATTCTATGTTTTTGTTTTCTATGATTTTGTATTTCTATGTTTTGGCCGGGTATGGTTCTCAATCAGGGACAGCTAGCTGTCTATCGTTGTCTCTGATTGGGAACCATACTTAGGTAGCCCTTTTCCCTCCTTTCAGTGTGGGAAGTTAACTTTGTTTGTGGCACTATAGCCTTAAGCTTAACGGTTGTTTTGGATTGTTTATTGTTTTTGTCGGCGTCATCCTAAATAAAAGGAATATGTACGCTCACCACGCTGCGCTTTGGTCCAGTTCTTACGACGGCCGTGACACCTCCCGCCTGTGTTAAGGTGTTTCCGACGAGCTGATCCGTTCACATTTGCTTCGAAACAACTGTTTCATGTTCCTTTAGGTGTGCATTGCCAGAGAATTACAAATCCACTGGATTACTTTGAAGTAATCCAAAGTAAAAGTTTGGTCAATTAAATGATCCACTATATTCAATAAAAAGCATTTGGAATCTCCATAAACATCATATATGGCCAGTCAGAAGGTAGTAGAAACGCTTTCTTCTCCATAATCTACCTTCTTTTACAAGTTCATAAACACACGCAGAGCTTACCTTTTCTTGAGGAAAAATATGACCTAAATATTGGTCCCCTTTATCCTGGCGTAATAGCCTGCATCCCCTGACGGAAGCTCTGATCATTTAATCTAGGTTTGGATATCCAACACAAAGACACTGAGCCAGGCGGACCGCAGCCAGTGTGCCAGCACACCTGTAGAGAGTTACCCACTGTTTTGTAACAGTACACAAAGCATCATTTTAACAAGCAAAGGAGAGGAGAAATATACCTTACCTTCAACCTGAACTCTATGGATGACCAAAGGAGAGGAGAAATATACATGCCTTACCTTAAACCTGAACTCTATGGATGACCAAAGGAGAGGAGAAATATACATGCCTTACCTTAAACCTGAACTCCATGGATGACCATTGCATACACACTAGCACTGGTTGGGTTTCCAGTTACACTTTTAAAGTGTTTCTTGATTCAGCCAAGTAAGTGTTATTTGCAAGTTTTTAGTGTTGCGTTTCTGCTTATTTATCTTCCCGTCATGTCAATAATTTTTTCGCTTAAAATAGCATATGAGGAAGTTATTTTTCAAGGTGGTTTAATGACCTCAAACCTTTTCATGCAGTAACATTGAAGGGAAAGTAATTTACACACAGCCAGACCTGTTGGCTGAGTACAGTAGTAATGGAGTATTTAAAGACTGAGATGTCAGGTAACACCCATCTGTTGGCCGAAGCCGATGGACATTAGATGAGATTGGAAAAAATGACTGGTCTGGATACATTTACTACATAGTTACTGTATTTGACCAACAGATGGGTGAAGGAATGATCTCATAACCCAATTAACACAAGCTCATCAGACATCTAATCAGACTTGGCAGATGAGATTGGCTGTTAGCTGCCAGCTCCCAGGCTGGTGGAACTGGAGCATGGGATCATGGGATGGACAGGGAAACACAAGCATGGCTGGGGCTAAGAGTGTGGGACAATGACTGACTGTCTCAATCATTGTCCGGGACAGGAGTGTACTTTCTGTGGATGCTATTGTTTTTAGACCTTTAGTGGGTTTTTTAAATTTCAGGTCTAGTTTTTTTCCCCGGAAAAGGCAGATGAAGCTACTGTTGTTGCCTCTCGTTTGTGGGTCTATGCTTGGCCACCTAGCCCTCACCCAGTCACGCTCCATTGCATAATCACTCCTCACATTTCAAATGTCTCCCTCCCTTCACCAGAACCATATTCAGGGTTAGGATAAACACTCTAAATCAATCCCTGGCTCCCCTTCCCCCCTCAGGAGAAGTCCTAAAGACTCCGAGTGGCAAAGTCATGTTTTGTATCAATCTTTGGAATATGCTTAGGCATTGATGATGATGACAGTGTGGATTCACAAAAAATACTGGATGTACTCTCATACAAATGTGCTGCTCTTTAGGAAGTGCGTGTCAAACATGTGGAATTGTGTAATATCTACGTAGCTACTGTCCTAACATTTTGATTTAAATAAGTCGTCAGGATAATGAAGACTGCAATGCTCCATTTCTCCAACAAGAAGACCAATGGGCCAACAAGAGAATGGTCATTCTGGAAAACATGTACCCGTTACCCTCTCTTCCGTCTGTCCCCCTCCTCCCTTCATCCTCCACACGGGAAGGATCGGAGGGTTACGGGCATCTTTCCAAGGGGGCCCCATAACAGCTTTTTTTTAACGGTCATGACTCTGCACCTTTATCCTGCCCCCCATGTATCCCGCTGTGAATGAGTGCACACACACACACCACCACATCCAGTGGGGACCCACTGCTGACTGACTGACTGACTGATAGAGGCCCATTCACAAGTGTAAACATGTCAGAATGTCAGTCAGAGGATGGCTATTCCCTGTCCTCAAAATACTTTCTGTGTTTTTTGAGCTAGCACCTCAAAATATTAACATTCCAAAGAACACTCTTTCAATGAATGTCACATACAGTGCCTTCAAAAAGTATTCATACCCCTTGTTATTCCACATTTTGTTGTGTTACAGCCTGAATTCAAAATTGATTAAATAAATAAAAAAGCTCACCCATTTACACACAATGCCCCATAATGACAAAATGAAAGCATGTTTCCATACATTTTTGCAGATGTATTGAAAATTCAATACAGAATTATCTCATTATTCACACCCCTGAGTCAAAACATGTTAGAATCACCTTTGGAACCGATTACAGCTGTGAGTCTTTTCTGGGTAACTCTCTAAGAGCTTTGCACACCTGGATTGTACAATATTTGCACATTATCCTTTTCAAAATTCTTCAAGTTCTGTCAAGTTGTTTGTTGATCATTGCTAGACACACATTTTGTCATGAGGCTGAGAGAAAAAGTTGCTGTAATAAAGCTAATTTCCTGCAATTCTACACATTTCGCCATGGGGCTGTCACGTTCCTGACCTGTTTTCTGTTAGTTTTGTATGTGTTAGTTGGTCAGGACGTGAGTTTGGGTGGGCAGTCTATGTTTCCTGTGTCAGTGTTTGGGCCACACAGGACTGTTTTCAGGTTAGTCACGTTTGTAGAGTTTCGTAATTTGTAGTGTTTGTTGTTTGTTCATTAAAACATGAATACCTACCACTCCGCATGTTGGTCCGATCCATGCTCCTCCTCGTCTGAGGAGGAGAACGACTATGACAACCTTAACAGAAACACCCACCTATCCAGAACCAAGCAGCGCAAGTTCGAGCAGCGGCCAAGAGATCAGGACTCATGGACTTGGGAGGAAGTATTAGAGGGAGAAGGACACTGGGCGCACATTGGGGAATATCGCCGCGCTCCTGAGGAGATGGAGACAGCGAGAGCCCAAGAGCGGTGGTATGAGGAGGCAGCAAAGGGACGTGGCTGGAAACCGGAGAATCAAGCTCGAGACCGGATTTATGAAGGTAAGCGGCTAGCACGGAAGCCCGTGAAGAAACCCCAAAAATTTCTTGGGGGGGGGGCTAAGAGGTAGTGGGCCAAGGGCAGGTAGGAGACCTGCGCCCACTTCCCAGGCTAACCGTGGAGAGCGGGAGTACGGGCAGACGCCGTGTTACGCAGTAGAGCGCACGGTGTCTCCTGTACGTGTGCATAGCCCGGTGCGGGTTATTCCACCTCCCTGCACTGGTAGGGCTAGATTGGGCATTGAGCCAGGTGCCATGAGGCCGGCTCAACGCGTCTGGTCTCCAGTGCGTCTCCTCCGGCCGGCATACATGGCACCAGCCTTACGCATGGTGTCCCCGGTTCGCCTACATAGCCCGGTGCGGGTTATTCCACCTCCCCGCACTGGTCCGGTATTTCCAGCGCTACCTCCCCGCCCCAGCCCAGTACCACCAGTGCCTACACTACGCACCAGGCTTCCAGTGCGTCTCCAGAGCCCTGTTCCTCCTCCACGCACTCTCCCTATGGTGCGTGTCTCCAGCCCAGTGCCTCCAGTTCCGGCACCACGCACTAAGCCTCCTGTGCGTCTCCAGAGCCCTGTACGCACTGTTCCTTCTCCCCGTACTCGTCCTGATGTGCGTGCACTCAGCCCGGTGCCACCAGTGCCGGCACCACGCACCAGGCCTATAGTGCGCTTCGAGAGGTCAGTGTGCCCTGTCCCTGCTCCCCGCACTAGGCTTGAAGTGCGTGTCTCCAGTCCGGTGCCTCCAGTTCCGGTACCACGCACCAGGCCTACAGTGCGTCTCAGCCGGCCAGAGTCTGCCGTCTGCCCAATGGCGCCTGAACTGTCCGTCTGCCAAGCGCCGCATGAACTGCCCGTCTGCCATGAGCCTTCAAAGCCGCCCGTCTGCCATGAGCCTGCAAAGCCGCCCGTCTGCCATGAGCCTACAGAGCCTTCCGCCAGACTGGAGCCGCTAGAGCCTTCCGCCAGACAGGAGCCGCTAGAGCCTTCCGCCAGACAGGAGCAGCCAAAGCCTTCCGCCAGACAGGATCAGTCTGAGCCATCCGTCTCCTCAGCGCCGTCTGAGCCATCCGTCTCCCCAGCGCCGTCTGAGCCATCCATCTCCCCAGCGCCGTCTGAGCCATCCGTCTGTCCCGAGCCATTAGAGCCGCCCGTCTGTCCCGAGCCGTCAGAGCCGTTAGTCAGTCAGGAGCCGCTAGAGCCATTCGTCAGTCAGGATCTGCCAGAGCCGCCAACCAGACAGGATCTGCCAGAGCCGCCAACCAGACAGGATCTGCCAGAGCCGCCAACCAGACAGGATCTGCCAGAGCCGTCAGCGAGCCATGAGCGTCCAGCGCCGTCAGCGAGCCATGAGCGTCCAGAGCCGTCAGCCAGCCATGAGCGTCCAGAGCCGTCAGCCAGCCATGAGCGTCCAGAGCCGTCAGCCAGCCATGAGCGTCCAGAGCCGTCAGCCAGCCATGAGCGTCCAGAGCCGTCAGCCAGCCATGAGCGTCCAGAGCCGTCAGCCAACCATGAGCTGTCCCTCAATCCGGAGCTGCCATGTATCCAGAACTGCCCCTCAGTCCAGAGCTGTCTCTCTGTCCGGAGCTGCCCTTCAGTCCGGAGTTGCCCCTCTATCCTGAGCTACCTCTCTATCCTGAGCTACCTCTCTATCCTGAGCTACCTCTCTATCCTGAACTACCTATCTGTCCTGAGCTACCTTGTCCCGGAGCTGTCCCTTATTTTGATATTACCCGGTATATTAGGTGGGTGGAGTAAGAGGGTGGTCATTCTGAGGGAGAGACGTAAGCTGGGATTGACTATGGTGGGGTGGGGACCTCGCCCAGAGCCTGAGCCACCACCGTGGTCAGATGCCCACCCTGACCCTCCCCTAGACTTTGTGCTGGTGCGCCCGGAGTTCGCACCTTAAGGGGGGGGTTATGTCACGTTCCTGACCTGTTTTCTGTTAGTTTTGTATGTGTTAGTTGGTCAGGACGTGAGTTTGGGTGGGCAGTCTATGTTTCCTGTGTCAGTGTTTGGGCCACACAGGACTGTTTTCAGGTTAGTCACGTTTGTAGAGTTTCGTAATTTGTAGTGTTTGTTGTTTGTTCATTAAAACATGAATACCTACCACTCCGCATGTTGGTCCGATCCATGCTCCTCCTCGTCTGAGGAGGAGAACGACTACGACAACCTTAACAGGGGCAGAGTGAAAATTGTGCAGTTTTATAGTTAATATAATGCTATTATACACATTTTGTCATGAGGCTGAGAGAAAATGTTGCAGTTTTACAGCAAATTTCCTGTAATTCTATTTTTTTGGCATGGCTTATGACGTATTCATGTGCTAGAAAAAAACATGTTTTTGGGGGGGCCCCAGAGCCTGTGGGGGCTGTGGGGGATGTGGTATGCCAGTCATGACGGTATGTACTTAGTAGTACAGAGTACAATTTAACAGGTTCAAACATGACACATCTTCAAAACAAGACAGAGATCCAGCATTTTTTTTACAATTAGACAGCTCAAGATAGTAGGAAGACACTGACGCAGAAACTGAAGGCGAAACATAAAGAGACAGGGTCAATTTGAGAAGGAGTAACCTAAGTGAATGAGTGAGTGAGAGAAATAATAGAGAAAAAAAAAACTGGAGATCCCAAATGGTGATGGAAGGGGGGTTGCCAGGGGGAGGAGGGGCCAACTGTGATTTAAGAACTCCACTACATTTTTTACACTAGTTATTTATGGCCTCCGGGAGCCAGCAGCTACATTATTGTTAGAAACACACTTAGAGCACTTTTTTGTTTAAATGACTGTCAATTACCAGCACACTTCTGAAAGGGTACATTAGACTGCCATAAAACATGGAAACACAACACACTTACAGGAAGAATTTTTCATTCAAAGTGGCCCTCCGGGCTTATGAATGTACAGAAATCACAAGGTAGAGTTGAACGTATTCACCACAGGCCCTGCTGCACTGCTTACGCTTTTAGGGGCCGATTCAGACTTAGGAATTGTAAGCCTTTCCTATGCACTTCTTAGTAGCTGGTGCCATTGCGCGTGCTGAATAAATTTAACTCAACCATTGAAAACCCTGTTGCTGGCCAACAGATTCTCTTGTGGAGTTTTCATTTAATGGGGTTTTTAGTACATGTATCGAAAGCCATCCCTTTAAATTTGGTATACCTTTAATTTAAATATATGGCGAGAACGGTTCAAATTATCAGAGACCAATTTTTTTTAAATGTAGGCCTAAATACATGCATATAGCGGTTGAATAGCATGCTATTCTCATGCTTAAATTCAAGGTCAGAATATGCGTAGAGAGAAAAGTGCATAAAAAGGGAATTACGTCTATTTACATGTGCTTAACTTGGGTCGGAATCCCCCCCGTTGTACACACACCAGGAGACCTTTAAAACTACCCATAACAACTTTCACAGCTGGGTTTGTTTTGGCCTGTTCTACCACATAGTGTTGACTGTTCCTGACTGGTCTAATAGAATATCCTACAGGTATGTGAACTATCTAAACATATTTATGGACTATCAAAGTGTCTTCACATCTATCTTAAGCATTTATGTATTCTATTAAAATATTCCTCTTGGCCATTTCATCACCTATACTTGCTGTGGCCCAAGAAACCATAGTTCTAAAAGGCTTGTTTGTTCTCTTTCCATACTTTCAAGAATGAAGGCAAGTAGCTTCCTGTGGAGCTTCCTGTTTGCACTGTACAGAGTTGAATATTTAGTGGAAAATATACTGTTAACAATGGCTTTTTTCATAGAACCTAGAATGTTTACAGTGGGGAGAGTGAGGTAAGATGAGCCAAAGTGTTGAGCCACCCCTTATTTCTAGGAAACCATACACAAAATGAGTAATGTGACCATTTAGGAAGAGGTAATCATTTCATGGAGTCTGTGAAGGAAGAAGCCACATGGCTAGATCCAAAAAAACGGATTTTCACCAAGTCAAATCAATGTATTGTGTTATACTGTAGGTTTCGTGAAGCTTGTATCTAAACCAAAGTAGATAGTTTTAAGATCATTTTATACATCAGTTGGGGTCTCTATAAGCTACAATATGAGGTCCTAAACCTAGCATGAAAGTGCATCATTGTAGCAGTGTGGACATTAAAAGTCTAAATGTTTGCCTTGGGTTAAGTTGAGCTAATGGCCACCATACAAGTGATGATTACATTTTCATCCATACTGTGCATAGTATTTTTGCAATGTGTCATGCATATGAACTCAATATAGTGAATTTGTTATTGTAACAGAGCAGACATCCTCATGACCAGTGTGTACAAACTGAAAAACAAGCACGGGTCCAGCCCCCCTTGAGGTTCTTGAGAGAGCAGCCAAGGAAGTCAGAGCCGGGAAGAAGTCCATTAGAGCAGGAAAAATAGTCTGAATGATACTGAAGACGTACATTGACAAAAAAGATTATGAACATGTACCTATGTGAAAGAGAGGCTATGATAGAGTAGCAGAGGCACACAAGGTCTCATCTGATGACATGGAGTCTTAACTTACTAAACATATCAAGATGGACCAGTTTCATGGTCTTAGTAGCCTCAAATGCAGAGAACTTACCTATGAATTTGCACATCAAAACAACATCCCTCTCCCAGAGCACTGTTCAAGAAATGGAAAGGTAAGTGATATTGAACAGAGATATCTGTTCAGTATATCTGTATATCTGAATGTGGGCATACATTTAAGATATACAACATACCACCCCCACATTCCATGAACTCAACTTTGACCTATGTACCGTACCAGCACCATCACCCACTGTCACAGGACACCATCACCCACTTACCCCAAGGTGGCTCACCATGTCCCTATGCACAATTTACCCCATACCCGGGGTAAGTTGTGCGAAGAGACCACTTTTTTGGACAAGCTACACGACATCCTGAAATATATGTAGCTATCTTTGTTAGAAAGTGTCACGACTTCTGCCGAAGTCGGCTCCTCTCCTTGTTCGGGCGGCGTTCGGCGATCGACGTCACCGGCTTTCTAGCCATCGCCGCTCCATTTTTCATATGTCCATTTGTCTTGTCTTGTTCCATACACACCTGGTTTTCATTTCCCCAATCAATCTACTTGTATTTAACCCTCTGTTTCCCATCATGTATTTGTGTGTAATTGTTTCATGTTATGTGGTGTTTGATTTATGCGCTTGTCTTTTATTTATGTTTTGTGTTTTGAGCCTGTTTGATTATTGTAGTGCTCTCGTTTCGGAATGGAAAATAAATGTGCGCCTGTTAACTATACTCTGCTCTCCTGCACCTGACTTCGCCTCCAGTACACGCCATAACAGAAAGAATACTATATTTCCCTTGACGTAGAGATGATGAATGTAAAAAAAAAAGTCTCAACTTACCCCACTCTCCCCTATGTGTGTTGGTGTGCGTTGATGTGTGTGTGTCTAGTGGTTGAGGTAGTGTGGTAGTGTGTATTTGTGGAGTGGGGGGAAGTGTTCTAACCAAAGGAGTTCCCCAGGTCCATCCAAAACTCATATAACAACACATAGCACAGCTAATTAGTTTTGTCATTTTCACTTCATTGATGCATAAATGTATTTGTAAAAACGAACATTCAGTTGTCAACCGTCTTAACTTGAACCTGGCGAACACATCACGTTGTGCTAATAATCACAGTGACACATACCCTCTCTCGTTCATTATTGCTTTACTAAGGTGTTCTCAGCACTCCCAGGCAACTTGAGGTTTAATCAAACAGTCAGCAATCAGATGTGGTCCAGTTCCGTGCCTCCCATCACTAGTGTGAGCTTATTACTGTACTGCTTGACAGCAGATCAAAGAGGTTATATACCTATACCTTATAAGACTGAAAATCTGCAGTATCTGCAAATGCCCTTTACCTTCTACACAGCTGCACCTTGAATTGATTGATTGATTCATTTTATTTGCCAGTTACAAAAACATATACACACAGTGCAAAAATTTTCAAAAAGTGACGAGGATATCACAAAAAGTCAGACCTTTACAAAAACAAACACATGAAAACAAGAGAAAAAAAGTGGTTTTCAACACGTGTGAACATACATCTGAACAAATCACGTGAAAAATGTAATGTGAATAATATACATATATACAGTACCATCAAAAGTTCGGACACCCCTACTCATTCAAGGGTTTTTCTTTATTTGTACTATTTTCCACATTGTGGAATAATAGTGAAGACATTAAAGCTATGAAATAACACATATGGAATCATGTAGTAACCAAAAAAGTGTTAAACAAATCCAAATATATTTTAGATTTTAGATTCTTCAAAGTAGCCACCCTTTGCCTTGATGACAGCTTTGCACACTCTTGCCATCCTCTCAACCAGCTTAACCTGGAATGCTTTTCTAACAGTCTTGAAGGAGTTCCCCCATATGCTCAGTGCTTGTATCGCTGGTTTTCCTTCACTCTGCGGTCCAACTCAACCCAAACCATCTCAATTGGGTTGAGGTCGAGTGGAGGCCAGAATCATCTGATGCAGCACTCCATCACTCTCCTTCTTGGTGAAATAGCCCTTACACCGCCTGGAGGTTTGTTTTGGGTCATTGTCCTGTTGAAAAAGAAATGATAGCCCCACTAAGCTCAAACCAGATGGGATGGCATATCGCTGCAGAATGCTGTGGTAGCCATGCTGGTTAAGTGTGCCTTGTATTCTAAATAAATCACAAACAGTGTCACCAGCAAAGCACCCCCACACCATCACACCTCCTCCTCCATGCTTCACAATGGGAACAACACATGCGGAGATCATCCGTTCACCTAGTCTGCGTCTCACAAAGACACGGTGGTTGGAACCAAAAATCTAAAATGTGAACTCATCAGACCAAAGGACAGATTTCCACAAGTCTCTTCTTCTTATTGGTGTCCTCCAGTAGTAGTTTCTATTCGGCAATTCGACCATGAAAGCCTGATTCATGCAGTCTCCTCTGAACAATTGATGTTGAGATGTGTCTGTTACTTGAACTCCGTGAAGTATTTATTTGGGCTGCAATCTGAGGAGCAGTTAACTCTAATGAACTTATCCTCTGAAGCAGAGTTAACTGGGTCTTCCTTTCCTGTGGCAGTCCTCATGAGAGTCAGTTTCATCAAATCAAATTGTATGTCACATGCGCCGAATACAACAGGTGTAGACTTTACAGTGAAATGCTTACTTACAAGCCCTTAACCAACAATGCCGTTTTAAGAACATATCCCCAAAAAGTAAGAGATAAAAATAACAAATAATTAAAGAGCAGCAGTAAAATAACATTGGCGGGACTATATACAGGGGCTACCGGTACAGAGTCAATGTGCAGGTGCACCGGGTGCATACTAGGTAGTGATGCAACCGGTCAGGATGCTCTCGATGGTGCAGCTGTAGAACCTTTTGAGGATCTGAGGACCATTGCCAAATCTTTTCAGTCTCCTGAGGGGGGAATAGGTTTTGTCGTGCCCTCTTTACGACTGTCTTGGTGTGACTGGACCATGTTAGCTTGTTGGTGATGTGGACGCCAAGGAACTTGAAGCTCTCAACCTGCTCCAATACAGCCCTGTCGATGAAAATGGCGGCATTCTCAGTCCTCCTTTTCCTTTAGTCCACAATCATCTCCTTTGTCTTGATCACGTTGAGGGAGAGGTTGTTGTCCTTGCACCACACGGCCAGGTCTCTGACCTCCTCCCTATATGCTGTCTCGTCGTTGTTGGTGATCAGGCCTACCACTGTTGTGTCATTAGCAAACTTAATGATGGTGTTGGAGTCGTGCCTGGCCATGCACTCATGAGTGAACAGGGAGTACAGGAGGGGACTGAGCACGCACCCCTGAGGGGCCCCCGTGTTGAGGATCAGCGGATGTGTTTTTACCTACCCTCACCACTTGGGGGCAGCCCGTCAGGAAGTCCAGGATCCAGTTGCAGAGGGAGGTGTTTAGTCCCAGGGTCCTTAGTTTAGTGATGAGCTTTGAGGGCACTATGGTGTTGAACGCTGAGCTGTTGTCAATGAATAACATTCTCACATAGGTGTTCCTTTTGTCCAGGTGTGAAAGGGCAGTGTGGAGTGCAATAGAGATTGCATCATCTGTGGATCTGCTGGGGCGGTATGCGAATTGGAGTGGGTCTAGGTTTCTTGGATAATGGTATTGATGTGAGCCATGACCAGCCTTTAAAAGCATTTCATGGCTACAGACGTTAGTGCTACTTGTCAGTAGCTATTTAGGCAGGTTTCCCTAGTGTTCTTGGGCACAGGGACTATGGTGGTCTGCTTGAAACATGTTGGTATTATAGACTCAGACAGGGAGAAGTTGAAAATGTCAGTGAAGACGCTTCCCAGTTGGTCAGCGCATGCTCGGAGTACACGTCCTGGTAATCTGTCTGACCCTGCGGCCTTGTGAATGTTGACCTGTTGAAAGGTCTTAATCACATCGGCTGCGGAGAGCGTGATCACACAGTCGTCTGGAACAGCTGATGCTCTCATGCATGTTTCAGTGTTACTTGCCTCGAAGCGAGCATAGAAGTTATTTAGCTCGTCTGGTAGGCTCGTGTCACTGGGCAGCTCTCGGCTGTGCTTCCCTTTGTAGTCTGTAATAGTTTGCAAGTCCTGCCACATCTGACGAGCGTCGGAGCCGGTGTACTATGATTTGATCTTAGTCCTGTATTGATGCTTTGCCTGTTTGACGGTTCATCGGAGGGCATAGCAGGATTTCTTATAAGCTTCCGGGTTAGAGTCCCGCTCCTTGAAAGCGGCAGCTCTACCCTTTAGCTCAGTGCGAATGTTGCCTGTAATCCATGGCTTCTGGTTGGGGTATGCACGTACAGTCACTGTGGGGATGACGTCATCGATGCACTTATTGATGAAGCCAGTGACTGATGTGGTGTACTCCTCAATGCCATCGGAGGAATCCCGCAACACATTCCAGTCTGTGCTAGCAAAACAGTCCTGTAGTTTAGCATCTGCTTCATCGGACCACTTTATTATAGACCGAGTCACTGGTGCTTCCTGCTTTAATTTTTGCTTGTAAGCAGGATATAATTATGGTCAGATTTCCCAAATGGAGGGTGAGGGAGAGCTTTGTATTCGTCTCTGTGTGTGGAGTAAAGGTGGTCTAGAGTTGTTTTCCCTCTGGTTGCACATTTAACATGCTGATAGAAATTAGGTCAAACTTATTTAAGTTTCCCTGCATTAATGTCCCCGGCCACTAGGAGCGCCGCCTCTGGATGAGCGTTTTCCTGTTCGCTTTTGACGATATACAGTTCATTGAGTGTGGTTTTAGTGCCAGCATCGGTCTGTGGTGATATGAGGACAGCTACATACTACAACAGGCGAGCAAAACCTTGAGACTTCCTTAGATATTGTGCACCAGCTGTTGTTTACAAATATACATAGGCTGCCGCCCTGTGTCTTACCAGAGGCTGCTGTTCTATCCTGAGTGTATAACCCGCCAGCTGTATGTTATTAATGTCGTCATTCAGCCACGACTCGGTGAAACATATAATATTACAGATTTTTATGTCCCATTGGTAGGATATACGTGCTTTCAGTTCATCCCATTTATTTTCCAGTTGTTGAACATTGGCTAACAGTACGGATGACAAAGGCAGATTAGCCACTCGTCTCCTGATCCTCACAATGCACCCCGATCTCTTTCTGCGAAATCTCAGTTTCTTTCTCCAGCGAATGACGGGGATGAGGGCCTGTTCAGGTGTTTGTAGTATATCCTTCCAGTCCAACTCATTAACGAAAAATTATTTGTCCAGTTCAAGGTGAGTAATCGCTGTTCTGATGTCCAGAAGCTCTTTTTGGTCGTAAGAGACGGTAGCAGCAACATTATCTACAAAATAAGTTACAAACAATGCGAGAAAAACTAACAAAATAGCATCAAATAGGGCTATCTTCTGTATACCCCCCTACCTTGTCACAACACAACTGTCTCCTGACCCCTCCTGTCTCAGCCTCCAGTATTTATGCTGCAGTAGTTTATGTGTCGGGGGGCTAGGGTCAGTTGGTTATATCTGGAGTACTTCTCCTGTCTTATCCAGTGTCCTGTGTGAATTTAAGTATGCTCTCTCTAATTCTCTCCTTCTCTCTTTCTTTCTCTCTCTCGGAGAACCTGAGCCCTAGGACCATACGTCAGGACTACCGGGCATGATGACTCCTTGCTGTCCCCAGTCCACCTGGCCTTGCTGCTGTTCCAGTTTCAACTGTTCTGCCTGCGGTTATGGAACCCCTACCTGTCCCAGACCTGCTGCTTTCAACTCTTAATAATCGGCTATGAAAAGCCAACTGACATTTATTCCTGATTATTATTTGACCATGCTTGTCATTTATGAACATTTTGAAAATCTTGGCTCTCTCTAATTCTCTCCTTCTCTCTTTCTTTCTCTCTCTCAGAGGACCTGAGCCCTAGGACCATACGTCAGGACTACCGGGCATGATGACTCCTTGCTGTCCCCAGTCCACCTGGCCTTGCTGCTATTCCAGTTTCAACTGTTCTGCCTGCGGTTATGGAACCCCTACCTGTCCCAGACCTGCTGTTTTCAACTCTTAATGATCGGCTATGAAAAGCCAACTGACATTTATTCCTGATTATTATTTGACCATGCTTGTCATTTATGAACATTTTGAAAATCTTGGCTCTCTCTAATTCTCTCCTTCTCTCTTTCTTTCTCTCTCTCGGAGGACCTGAGCCCTAGGACCATACGTCAGGACTACCGGGCATGATGACTCCTTGCTGTCCCCAGTCCACCTGGCCTTGCTGCTATTCCAGTTTCAACTGTTCTGCCTGCGGTTATGGAACCCCTACCTGTCCCAGACCTGCTGTTTTCAACTCTTAATGATCGGCTATGAAAAGCCAACTGACATTTATTCCTGATTATTATTTGACCATGCTTGTCACTTATGAACATTTTGAACATCTTGGCCATGTTCTGTTATAATCTCCACCCGGCACAGCCAGAAGAGGACTGGCCACCCCTCATAGCCTGGTTCCTCTCTAGGTTTCTTCCTAGGTTTTGGCCTTTCTAGGGAGTTTTTCCTAGCCACCGTGCTTCTACACCTGCATTGCTTGCTGTTTGGGGTTTTAGGCTGGGTTTCTGTACAGCACTTCGAGATATTAGCTGATGTACGAAGGGCTATATAAAATAAACTTGATTTGATTTGATTTGTTTGGGGTTTTAGGCTGGGTTTCTGTACAGCACTTTGAGATATCAGCTGATGTAAGAAGGGCTATATAAATAAATTTGATTTGATTTGATTGGCTCAAAACGCATTAAGAAGGAAAGAAATTCCACAAATTAACTTTTAAGAAGGCACACCTGTTAATTGAAATGCATTCCAGGTGACTACCTCATGAAGCTGGTTAAGAGAATGCCAGGTGTGTGCAAAGCTATCATGAAGGCAAAGGGTGGCTACTTTGACGAATCTCAAATATAAAATATATTTTGATTTGTTTAACAATTTTTTGGTTACTACATGAATCCATATGTGTTGTTTCATAGTTTTGATGTCTTCTCTATTATTCAACAATTTAGAACATTTACAACAACAACAAAAATTATTCACATTAACATTATTTCCTTGCAATATTTAGTTTTGCTATCAATACTTTTGGGTTTATGTTTCGCTTTGAATATAATTATTTTTGTTTGCAATACTAATAATTGTGTTATCTTTTGATTTGCTTGATAATAATGGCACAAATGTAGCTCACTCACTAGAGGATTTCACCATCTAAAAACATTATTATTCCACTCCACAGTTTCTGTAAAAAGCTGAGGGATGGTGCTGAAGAAATGCAACCACTCAAATCCAAAAACCACACTAGATTTGCAAGCTTTTATTTTGGGTTCTGATGGGGTACAACAGTTGTACCAAGCTCATAAGGGAATTATACGTTATATTCTTCAAGAATCAATGGGTTCATATCATTCATTTATAAGTCCAAAAATGTATGGTGCAACTAAGGATGGCCCCTTTAACAGGCAGTGAACTTCATACAGCCATTTGAATGTGATTCATTAACCTGCCACCCGAAGAATTATTCTGTCCACTGTTCCGAATGTCCTGCAAAAATCGTTTCCTTGTCCTGCATTTGGGCTTTTTAGATGTGGTCAACCTAATTCCACTGGAGGAAACATTGATACTGCAACATGTTATCACCATCTTTGCAAGTAAGGAGAATGATATTATTTCAACCTCACATGTGATCTGAATTAAAAAATCCTTCTTTATTCTGTCTCATCCCCTTCATCTGCACTGATTGAAATGGATTTAACAAGTGACATCAATAAGGGTCAGTCTCTGTCATGGAAAGAGCAGGTGTTTTTCATGTTTTGTACACTCAGCGTATACTTCATTATCTGATTAGGGTTGATCAAACTATGGATTTCATCTGAATGTATGGGGACATGCTCATACTGTACAAGTAACATGCACGTGACTATGAAGCATTCTCCAGATGGTGAAATAACTGAACAAAAAACTATTTATAGAAATAGAACATTATTAGAATAGAACCACATAAGTTGCAAATGCATTATTTGACACATTGAACATGCAAATGTATCCGATATCATTGCGTTACTTAAGAGAGATTGTGGGGTTTGAGAAATGGGGTGGAGTACCATTCATGATGCAGCCCTGCAGCCCTAGAAGTTCTGAAAGACAGACTGTGAGTGTCAGGTTGACTGGTGTCTCTGTCCAGAAGTAGTGTGGGTATTAAGTGGGCTGCCACACCCGTAGGCCGCAGGACGTGACTGTAAGGAAGTCATATGTGGTTCCTTACACCCCAGGCTCCAACTGAAATTCAAGTGTTTATTGGAAGCCATTAAACAAAATTATTTAAAATTGCAATAATGAAGGTAATTATTTGGATCTCAGGTCAAATTATCTCTTCTCCTCGTCAGTGGCTAGGCTTTCTGTAAATACAGACCACCATTAGGAAAAGTCAATAAAACAAACCTGAGTAAAGTGACACAAAGTGTCAGTACGAGTTGATAACTTTTAAAACAGTCTGACAGTAAATGTCTGTCTTAGTGGAGAGAGTTGAGTTGGTGGTGTTGGTAGTGTATTGGCTTCTTCCTAAACTGAACTGTTTTGACTCTGCAGATGGATTTCTGTCATACAAAGTTCTATGACCTCAGGGTTAAAGGGATGTTTCACCATTGAAGCAAACTTTTCATACCATTTTCCGAAAGTCGATCTACAACCAGCTAATTCTAGCACTATTCTTCCAAAAAATGACTTCAAATTATCAAGAAAATCAGTGAGCAAATGATAGGTTGAAAGGTGAACTCCTAAACGAGCTGTACGTCTTAGTCAAACTTACGTACTGTTTTTGGCCGTATTCCTGCCAGATCAGCCCAAATCGCAGGTAGCCTAGTGGTTGGAGCGTTAGACTAGTAACCGAAAGATTGTAAGTGTCACGCCCTGGCCTTAGTATTCTTTGTTTTCTTTATTATTTTAGTTAGGTCAGGGTGTGACATGGGGAATTATGTGTTGTTTGTAGTGTCTAGGGTGGTTGTAAGGTTTAGGGGGTTTATTAGAGTAGTTGGGTTTATGTTTAGTATAGTAGTCTAGCTGTGTCTATGGTTGAGTGTATGTTTCTAGGTATGTCTATGGTTGCCTGAGTGGCTCTCAATCAGAGACAGATGTCTTTCATTTGTCTCTGATTGGGAGCCATATTTTAGGCAGCCATAGGCATCATGCATTTGTGGGTAATTGTCTATGTTATACGTTTGTAGCATGTGTGTGCACTACGTTCATAGCTTCACGGTGTTTTGTTAGTTTTTTGTAAGAGTGTTTCTTTTCGTGTTACGTCTTCGTCATCATTATTAAAAGGAAGATGTATTTCTCACACGCTGCGCCTTGGTCCAATCTCTCTTATCAAGACGATCGTGACAGTAAGATCGAATCCCAGAGCTGATAAGGTAATAATCTGTCGTTCTGCCCTTGAACAAGGCAGTTCCTAGGCCGCCATTGAAAATTTGAATTTGTTCTTAACTGACTTGCATAGTTAAGAGTTCTCCTAGTAACTGAATAATTTACTAACTTTTGAAGTTGATTCTTTTAATAGTTGTACTAGAATTACCTGGTGCTTTTTTTTCATTCCTTCTGGGAACTAGACCACACAATAAAAATATATAAACGTGTCCACAATGCCCAGTATAATTGTTTGAAATACCAGGATTGCCTTCAAAGCATCCAAAAATGGACAGGTACGCTTTACAGAACACAAGTTAAAATGCACAGTATGTCATAGCACAATAGCATAGCAATCAATGACAACAGTTCAAACCCTGATGGGAATGTTCTCTTTCAAATACCATGTCACTACACCAAATAAAAACTCAAGTGGTTTGTCACGACAACACTGGTCCAAGTCAAGTGAAACTTGAGTCATGTGCACCCAGTCAGGCCTGACAGCTGACAGGCAGCAGTGATGACGTCCTTACGGAGAGCAGGACAGCACAGCGGTGGTGTGACGCTCAGCTAATATGGAAGAGGTGGGGTATCAGCAGCACTGTTCACTGCTGTGCAGGGTGCTGGGGGCTGGCAAGCACAGGGCTGTTTCCATCGGGTCACTGACACCAGGCCAGAAACACAAGGGGAGAGGAGCCAGGAAGATAGGCAGGCAGCACGGCAGGGTGGGTGAAAGAGACAGGCAGGGAGGGAAGGAGGCAGGCAGGCAGGCAGGGTGGTTGGGTCAGCAGGTTGGATCAGCAGGGCTAGCTCTCCATGACGGGTCTTGGCTCTGTGGCTAAGTATAGATACTTATGGTGGAGTGATGCTCCAGCCAGCTGTAATGGGAAACGTGCTTGCGTTATAGTGTATGTCGTTAGGGTACAAAGCAAACAAGACATAATATTTACCATTGGGACTAGAATTAGGCTATAGCAATGGCACACAAGTCTTACACAAGAGAGTACACACTCTTTATCAGCCAGAGCAAATGAGGCGTATTGATGAATACCCCAGAGTAAAAAGAAAATAGTTTGTACATTATGTTGAGATGTTTGTGTGCCTCAAGTCAGCTTATAATCGTCTCTGAAATCAAAATATTTCAAAACTTTTAAGGGTTTCAGGTCTCTGGGAATGAGAATGCCTGTGATTGTGAAGAATAATTTAGCTATTACAATTGGCCTAGCGCCGCCTTAGTAATAGCCCTGCCATTACGGCTATGATTACACTGATCGTAAGTAGGAGTTCGCTGTCAGCTCACAGAGAGGGATAGCTGTTGACATATCCAGATATGGAATTGATATTGAAAAACTGCTGGGTAATTCTGTTTCTCTGGCCTGCTTCCGCTCTTAAGGTGTGTGGACATTGTGTGCTGTACTGTAGCAGTGGAGCACGTGGCAGACACTAGAAGCATGCCCTGTCTTGTGCCAGTTCTGATAAGAGGTGTGGAGGGAGAAATGGAAGGAAGCATGAATTAATTTTTCAACAATAAACTGATCTGACCCACATATGAGATGGAGATGGTCATCCTCAAAGAGGATTGTTTTGGTCCTGTTTTGATCCTGCCATTGTGGCTTTAGCCTTAGTTTAGTCATACTCCCATTGTTGATTCTTAATAATTGTTTTCAGCTCAAGGGGAACTCATATGTATGGTTTTCCCTTGAGCTGAAAACAGTTATTGTAATGGAGACATGTAGGTGGGTACAGTAGAGGGACACCTACACTATCGTTCAAAAGTTTGGGGTCACTTAGAAATGTCCTTGTTTTCGAAAGAAAAGCAAATGTTTTGTCCATTAAAATAACATTAAATTGATCAGAAATACAGTGTAGACATTGTTAATGTTGTAAATGACTATTGTAGCTGGAAACGGAAGATTTATGGAATATCTACATGGGCCTAGAAGGCCAATATCTGCCTACAACATTAATACTGTATTTCTGATCAATTTGATGTCATTTTGATGGACAAAAAAATTCCTTTTCTTTCAAAAACAAGGACATTTCTAAGTGACCCCAAACTTTTGAACGGAAGTGTAGGTCTAAGGTCAGTATGTTTAATATCACACTAATCAGAAACCATTTCTACGTGTCCAATTAACCCTGCTCAGAGGACATGATTTGAATTTATTTTATTTTATTATTAACAGCAAATTTGCTCCTCCAAACTGCATGTGGCACAAACTGTTCCTTCATGTTAATTGCCTCATCCTCATGCAAAATATAGCACAATTAAGACATTCGTTACATTTCCAGCTTTAGGTAAGATCCTGATTAGGACTCATTTATCTTCGTCTTAGACTCTAGAGAGGAGAACTCCATGTTCTTTGCATTAGGAGATGTTAAATAGTAGTGGGTGCATTACACCAGGCAAATCCTGATCTTGCAGATAAGGGTGTAACCCTGTTCCTTTACTACTACTTCTAATACAACTGTCGCCACTCCTGATACCGTAGCAGTGCTGGGGAGATTGTAATGGGAAGAGAGATAAAATAACTGTCGACCACTGAAATTAGCCAAAACATGACCTTTTTTTGCACTATTGGTTAGAGCCTGTAAGTAAGCATTTCACTGTAAGGTCTACTACACCTGTTGTATTCGGCGCACGTGACAAATACACTTTGATTTGATTTGAGTTTACCCTGACGATGTGTGCTTCAAAGGCCATGGTTTCCTGCTCGGTGTATAGGACTAACAGAAAGCACTTCAAATAGCAACATTTAACAGTGGCGAGTGTAAAAGTACAGTCAAATCCTCATAAAAGTGGGACTTGAGAATGACATGATGTGTTTGTAAATCTTTTGTGAGGATTTGCACGCACAGGCCCCTGTGAGGACTACTGTATTTAGTCAATGCCACTCCGACATTGCCGTGAGGACCAAACAAAAGCGTGTCGTGTAACAGCTGAAGATGAATGAGGGAGCAAATCAGCAGTGTCATTGAGGAGGCTTTTATAGACCAGTCTCTGGTTTGGTTGGTTATTATGATGGCTGCTCCCTGATTGGGTGATGGCAACATAACAGAGAACAGCATACACAGTTAGGGGCAGAAGGGTTTAACAAAGTCCATCTTTATGTGCTGGGGATAGACACTGTATCTCAGAGTCTAGTGCTTATTAAACAGGGCCATCAAAGTTATATAGTGTCAAGCTGTGTTGGGGAAGCAAATGCTGTGTGGCAATACCACTGTAGTCTACTCGTCTGAATTAATGTTCAATGAATTCAGTCTGTTGATTCATATTTGAGTTACTCATCGACCAAAGCTCCAGTGCTCCGTTGGTTACCACGTCCGACTAATACCTCCAATGTCCTACCAGGCCATATAATGTTTTTCTGGTTGTGTTTGTTTGCTGTTTCCCTGTACAGCAGTGAGCCTCTACATGCATTGTTCAATAAAGAGGACATTGTTACCCCAACACTTCCTAGTGTAATGCAATTTAAGGTAATAATATTGTTGTCACGAAAAGGGCAATCATTTTCATTACTTGAAATCTATTAACTATGCACTTGCTGTTATTCATTAAAGGCAAGGGATAATATGATTATGTGAGCTACATCGAAAAATATGAATAACAGCACTGGCAAAAAGCTATCAACAAATCCAATCCAGAGGGGCAAATTAAAGCGTTTGTGATTGGGGTTGATGACAGAGTCTTCACCTTAGCCATGTGCAGCACAGCAGGATCTGGGCTCAATACACTGACTTTTTAAGTACCAGCAAACACACAAAAAAAACACAGAGTGGGTACCATGACGATAACATACATTTCCAACAGAAATGAAATCCCGTCACTAAGCTATTTCTCAGTCAATTTAACGTTTTTACTTTGAGCTGTGTTTTATTGTGTTTTTTCTTAGACAGCTTTTGAATTTTCTTCGTCTTCTGGTTTCTCCACATTCCTGTGCACCGTTCAATGTTTTCATTCATCCTATAAAAACAAAGGGACTCTCTTCCTTGAGTTTAGAATATCACATTACCGTCTGCAGCTCCATATGGCTAGGCTTTTGCTTTCACAAACACAGATTCTCTCTCCGAAATCCACACGCACAGGGATGCACACGCACGTGCTCACACACACACACACACACACACACACACACACACACACACACACACACAGTCAAACACATTCACGCATGCATGCACACCTGTTACTGTTTTATTTAAATGGACAACTTCTCTCAATGCTTACCTAACCATGATGTGGTCAACACTGTCTATTTAATATCAGTGTGCAAAGAGGAGCAGAGAATATCACACTGTAAACCAGATCCTTTATACCATCCCCCTTTGCAAGACTATGTGGAAAGTCTGACCCGTTTCAATAGTCCATAGTATCTGTTACAATTTAACAGACTGGTCTGGTCTCTCCACAATGCAAACAGATGGGAGATAGGAGAAAACTTGGCAGTATGAGTTTATTACTGTTTTGTTACATATTGTAACATGATAGACCGCTTCATACAGGTCAAGACGCAATATTGTTACACCTCATGTGCAACTGAGTGTACAAAACAGTAGGAACATCTGCTCTTTCCATGACATAGGCTGACCAGGTGAATCCAGGTGAAAGCTATGATCCCTTATAGATGCCACTTGTTAAATCCACTTCAATCAGTGTAGATGAAGGGGAGGAGACAGGTTAAAGAAGGATTTTTAAGCTTTGAGACAATTGAGACATGAATTGACTATGTGTGCCATTCAGAGGGTGAATCAGCAGACAACATATTTAAGTGCCTTTGAATATGGTATGGTAGTTGGTGCCAGGCGCACCGGTTTGTGTGTGTCAAGAACTGCAAAGCTGCTGGGATTTTCACGCTCAACAGTTTCCCGTGTGTATCAAGAATGGTCCACCACCCACATGACAACAAGCCAACTTGACACAACTATGGGAAGCATTGGAGTCAACATGGGCCAGCATCCCTGTGCAACACTTTCAACAACCTGTAGAGTCCACGCCCTGACGAATTTAGGCTGTTCTGAGGGCCAAATGGGCTACAACTCAATAGTAGGAAGGGGTTCCTAATGTTTTGTACGCTCAGTGTATAAAAGACACTCCATAGTTCTCTAGTTACAGTACATTCACATTTGGGTTGCATTTGCACTTCAGTTCTTCCCTGCAAGAATACTGTCGCTGTTGTATCAAGCGGCATATTTTCTTCTCTCTCGCTCGCTTTGTCTTTGTAATGGAGATATTAAGTGACACAGCAGGGACAGAGGGAAAGAAGAAAGAACATTATATGCAGGTGAAAACAGGAGGAAAGAAACCCAACTGATGACAGTGAAAGGACTCTGTGCCAGAATTGACTGCCCCACAAGAGCCTCTGGATGTGAAAGTAAACATAGAAACACACACACACATGGGTTTGCTCACTGGCACCATATAATTTGTGGTGGAATCTCAAAATTGGGCCTCCGAACAACTCGGGTTCTGGTGGGATGGTAAACAGACTTATATTGTTGCAAGAATGGAATGTAGGGAGGGAGGGAGTGAGGAGGGAAGAGGGAGGACAGAGGGGGGTTTCAAGTAACAAAGAAAGGAGAAAACAATGTCCTCAGATCTAACGGTCGTAAAAGAAAAAGCACTCTCAGTAAAGAGATAATGCTGAGGGAACACATTCACAAGACAGGCTTCTGTTTTTCTTTTCCTTCTCTTTGTTGCACTCGTTTATTAGAGTTTCCTTTGGTTGAAATGCTTGGGGAGGTATGGTATGTTCAGTATGCCGATTCAAGAATTTCTTCTTCAGTTGTGGGCACCTGGGTATAAAAGAGATTTGTTGATCAGTTGAGACAGGGCACTGATTCAATGGATCTGTTTCAACATTTCACAGTAATTCAGTACATTTTTTGCATTTGTATTCCCTTATTAACTTTATGCTGACAGAGTGTTTGATCGATTCCACTAGGTGACTTCAGGCGGAAAAGCACTGAGAGCATGTCTCAGGGTGTCTGAAAATATTTGCTTCACCACAAGAGACCCACGCCAAGGCATTGTGCAGTTTGGGATCCTAAAACAACCACCACATTCCAGTCCCTCCAGCATGTTGGCTCAGTTTTAGAAGTCACAATGCCCCAGTGCTGCAATCTGTAAAATGTATTCTTTAGTAGCTACAGTATGAATTGCTATGCCCACAGTGTTTCTCCTCTCCAAATTAAATATTGGGTCTGCCATATATTGTCTGGTCCATAATTATTGGAACCCTTTATAAAGATGAGCAAAAAAATGGTGTATAGAATTAACCTAATGTAGCAGCCGTAAAATAAACACCTTTAACTAGATACCCTACATCAGGGTTCCCCAACTGGTGGCTCGCGGTCCATATTAGGCCCTCCAATTTTTCTGAGCAAAAAATAATGATGTATTTTTTTTTATGGTTGGACATAAAATACTTTAAAAACGCCAGCAAATCAGCTCCAAGTGATTTTCATTTTGGAAATCTGTTCCACAGTATTCCTACGGATAATAGAGAAATATATGTGATTGTATACAAATGTAAGCAAGATTTGAAATGAGGATGTTTCAGTCAATTTGCAGTCTATAAATTATTGTAGTTGTGTTCTGGCCCCCTGACCATCCTCTCAAGAAAATAAAATCGGCCACGACTAAATCTAGTTGCTGATCCCTGCCCTACGTACTGGTCTTGACGAGAAATGGAAAAAACAGTCGGGGGGAGGTTCTCTTCTGCACTGTTCAACCAGTTAAGTTAAGATGTGTTGCCTTGTTAACGTCCAAAAGCGGAAGTCACGTCACAGGCTCTCTTTCCATTTACCCTGAAAACCGGAACAACTGAGCTATATTGCAAGCTCCAAAAAATATGAAAGTTATATTATTTTGTACTAATACAATTGCTCAAAGAAAGAGCTTTTTTTGAACAAGTAACAAAACTAAATCTAAAAATTATTGGCACCCCTGTTTTCAGTACTCCAGCACCCTACCTTTGCGAGGATAATGACACTGAAGCTTTTTCTAAAATGTTTTATGAGATTGGAGAATACTTTGGGAGGGATCTTAGACCATTCCTCCATACAGATCCTTGATATCCGTCATCTGCACTGGACTGCCCTCTTCAATTCAAACCACAGGTTTTCAATGGGGTTCAAGTCCGCAGACTCAATTAACAATTTCTTTGTGGATTTTGATGTGTGCTTGGAGTTATTGTCTTGCTGGAAGATCCACTTGCAGTCAAGTGTCAGCCTCCTGGCAGAAACAACCATGTTTTTGGCTAAAAGTGAATGATGCTGTTGACCTTCGTCAGGACCAGTGGAAGCAAAAAAAGCCCCATGACATCAAAGATGCACTACCATATTTTACTGTAGGTAAAGTATGAGATACTTTTCTGCATATGCTTCAGTTTTTTTACGCCAAATCCACCACTGGTGCTGCTTGGCCAAGGAGCTCTATTTCCATGTACAGTAATCTGACCATAGCACCGCATGGAGTTTTATCACCAGTGCTTTGGGTTTGGTATGTGGCTTGAGTGTGGCAGACAGCCTCTGTCCAGCTCTGATATCACCTCCCTTTACGACTGAAAATACCTTAATTTAATACATTGTCATCTCAACACTACTAACCCTATCCTTTCTCTCTCTCTCTCTCTCTCTCTCTCTCTCTCTCTCTCTCTCTCGTTCTCTCTCTCGTTCTCTCTCTCGTTCTCTCTCTCGTTCTCTCTCTCGTTCTCTCTCGCTCTCTCTCGTTCTCTCTCACTCTCATTCTCTTTCTAAGTAAGAGTAAAATACTTGGCATAATGTAGTAGCTTGATCATTTTGTGCACAATACCTGGGTCATCTAATATGTTTTACATTAACCTTGGTTAACCCTATGACCCATCAGTCACGCGCCCAGCTCCCTGTGGCAGTCCAGTGAGTCCACTCGGCATGTTTCCCTGCTCACTAATGAGCTGAACCTTCTCTTCATTACTCAACTCTTTGCCACTTTGGATGTGGAAACAAGCACTTTCAATCTCTGGCTGTTTCACATACAGCAGCTTTTACACTATAATTAAGTGAATATAGCTACTATAGCAGATCATTTTCCTTAAGAGTTCTTTGTTCAGCACATTCTGAATGCTAAGAGTTCTTTGATCAGCACATTCTGAATGCTAAGAGTTCTTTGATCAGCACATTCTGAATGCTAAGAGTTCTTTGATCAGCACATTCTGAATGCTAAGAGGTCTTTGATCAGCACATTCTGAATGCTATAGATCTTTGATCAGCACATTCTGAATGCTATAGATCTTTGTTCAGCACATTCTGAATGCTATAGATCTTTGTTCAGCACATTCTGAATGCTAAGAGGTCTTTGATCAGCACATTCTGAATGCTATAGATCTTTGTTCAGAACATTCTGAATGCTAAGAGATCTTTGATCAGCACATTCTGAATGCTAAGAGGTCTTTGTTCAGCACATTCTGAATGCTAAGAGATCTTTGTTCAGCACATTCTGAATGCTATAGATCTTTGATCAGCACATTCTGAATGCTATAGATCTTTGTTCAGCACATTCTGAATGCTAAGAGATCTTTGATCAGCACATTCTGAATGCTATAGATCTTTGTTCAGCACATTCTGAATGCTAAGAGATCTTTGTTCAGCACATTCTGAATGCTATAGATCTTTGTTCAGCACATTCTGAATGCTAAGAGATCTTTGATCAGCACATTCTGAATGCTAAGAGGTCTTTGATCAGCACATTCTGAATGCTATAGATCTTTGATCAGCACATTCTGAATGCTATAGATCTTTGTTCAGCACATTCTGAATGCTAAGAGATCTTTGATCAGCACATTCTGAATGCTAAGAGGTCTTTGTTCAGCACATTCTGAATGCTATAGATCTTTGTTCAGAACATTCTGAATGCTAAGAGATCTTTGATCAGCACATTCTGAATGCTAAGAGGTCTTTGTTCAGCACATTCTGAATGCTAAGAGGTCTTTGTTCAGCACATTCTGAATGCTAAGAGGTCTTTGTTCAGCACCTTCTGAATGCTAAGAGATCTTTGTTCAGCACATTCTGAATGCTAAGAGGTCTTTGTTCAGCACATTCTGAATGCTAAGAGGTGTTTGTTCAGCACCTTCTGAATGCTAAGAGGTCTTTGTTCAGCACATTCTGAATGCTATAGATCTTTGTTCAGCACATTCTGAATGCTAAGAGGTCTTTGTTCAGCACATTCTGAATGCTAAGAGGTCTTTGTTCAGCACCTTCTGAATGCTAAGAGATCTTTGTTCAGCACATTCTGAATGCTAAGAGGTCTTTGTTCAGCACATTCTGAATGCTAAGAGGTCTTTGTTCAGCACATTCTGAATGCTAAGAGGTCTTTGTTCAGCACATTCTGAATGCTAAGAGATCTTTGTTCAGCACATTCTGAATGCTAAGAGATCTTTGTTCAGCACATTCTGAATGCTAAGAGATCTTTGTTCAGCACATTCTGAATGCTAAGAGATCTTTGTTCAGCACATTCTGAATGCTAAGAGATCTTTGTTCAGCACATTCTGAATGCTAAGAGGTGTTTGTTCAGCACATTCTGAATGCTAAGAGGTGTTTGTTCAGCACATTCTGAATGCTAAGAGGTCTTTGTTCAGCACATTCTGAATGCTAAGAGGTCTTTGTTCAGCACATTCTGAATGCTAAGAGGTCTTTGTTCAGCACCTTCTGAATGCTAAGAGATCTTTGTTCAGCACATTCTGAATGCTAAGAGATCTTTGTTCAGCACATTCTGAATGCTAAGAGGTCTTTGTTCAGCACATTCTGAATGCTAAGAGGTCTTTGTTCAGCACATTCTGAATGCTAAGAGATCTTTGTTCAGCACATTCTGAATGCTAAGAGGTCTTTGATCAGCACATTCTGAATGCTAAGAGGTGTGATGGTGAAGCAATGCTTTTATTTCTTTCCAACACACCTCACACGATTGGGCTTTTGCATGCATATGATGCATGAATGAAGCACAGGTGAAATGATTGGATTGTTTGGACAGCTGAGCTCACTGTGACATAACGTTTCCCAAAGCAGATATGCACATTAATAAACACACACACCCTTGCTGACTGATACTGGTGCTGATCGGGTATCAGCTTTATGTCACTGTTAAACCTATGTGTCCTGAATATTTGGTTGTAAGTTGATTTTCTGCAAGTCTGTATCAATCTGTGATATAGGCCTTTTGTTTTTTATTTCAGACTGTGTACTCTCTGAAGTAACCAGAAATACCGGATATACTGTACATGGATGAAAGACGCAAACAAGTAAACAACAGACAAATGCTTATGTGAAAATAATCTCTCTCTTCAACTTCTCTCAGTCATTATCTATTTATCTATCTATCTATCACATGCACACAGACGCATGGACACACTCACCCTATTCACAAGATAGAATTTGAGCTCTTCATGTAATTGTGCTGTGTTCTGCCAAATGTGTAATTACAAGTGCCTTCGGTGCAATTCACATTACTGATACTGCATCACACATGTTCTCTCCCTGCCCCCTCAAACTGTGAACTCAGAGTGCCGGACAGTAAAATATCTGTTTCCCCCGGTACGGTAGGTTCCGGCAAGCAGCTTGATTTAAGACCGGAGCTAGAGCTGGAGCTGGGATGGATGCCTCCCCCTGTCATCAATGGAGGCCAATGCAGCCAGTTAATCTGGGTCCTTGGATCAGAACAGGTGAACGGAGCGGACAGATCTTAAAGGGATACTTCGAGATTTTGTCAATGAGGCCCTTTATATACTTCCCCAGAGTCAGATGAACTCATGGATACCATTTTTATATCTCTGCATGCAGTTTGAAGGAAGTTGCTAGCTAGCATTAGCGCAATGACTGGAGGTCTATGGGTATCTGCTAGCATTTAGCATTGGCTCGCTAAACTTCATCTGACTCTGGGGAAGTAGATCAAATATGTTATTGGCAAAATCCCGAAGTATCTTTTTTTTTTTTTTTGAGGTGGCCAAGCACAGCACATCACGATGGCATGACTCACAACTCCCACTTTTACTATGTGTACATTAATAATGTGCTATGGCTCCTAGGAAGTCTGCTTTTCCTGTAAAGGGGGGACTTTACAAAGACAGACCTTGCCACTCCACTGCTGCAGGTCGGAACAAGCAGAGATAGACCACCTTTGATAAATGGCTGGCAGTGGAAAGTGAGAAAGACCTTGCTGCCTCTGCTCACTGCGTCAAGACAGAGTTCTTTTACACACTACCACATGCAAGGAAGCACATGGTGATGGATCCCAGATGTGTGCGAGAGAAGGAGCTGGCTCCTTTTGGACTGTGGCCACAACAGTCCAGACCAGATTGCAATTGTAATGTCCAGTGTTGTGTTGATGGTTTAGACTAATTATAAGACTGATTAGAGTAAACTTGGCGATGGACTGAAAGGCCTTGTGTGCTTTGAGTCAACAAGTACCAATGCCAAAGACTGATAGTGGTTCATAAACATACAAACCCGCAAGCATGCACGCAAAGGGAAATGTACATGAATGCACACCATCGGTGCATAATACAATGCACAATGTCTGTCAAACCAATTTATGCAACGTGTTAAAGATGATGCCAGAAATATGTTTTATAGAGACTGTCATAATCCACTAGATCCAGGATAACGTTCCCCGTCCATGCTCTGAAAATGTTCTCTGTTTTTTCTTTCCATTTTATGATTGTCAGCACAGCCCTGTATATTTCCAAGAGAGCCAGTAACCAACACGACATCATGCTTAAATGCCTTAATGAGCTGACAAAATCAGATTCAGGAGATTTCTTGGGGAGATTTTCCTTGACTGATCAGAGGCTTGTGTGCCTAGAGAGGGATCTCTTTGTGTTTGTGTTTGTGTGATGGGGAGGGGGAGGGGGCCATTTTAGAGTCATATGTAAGATATTAAGATATTCCTTTGAAGAGCAGCATAAAATGTGGAGGATTCCAGAAGTACCGACAGAAAGGGCCAAACCCAGAAGATTATGTAATGCACACACACACACACACATACGTGCATATGCACACACACGGATGCACACACACATGCACGCGCAAGCACACACACCATAGTGATAGTAGATGCAGGACTTGCCAACAATTTGACTCAGGGTGTCATGCATTTGGTGTGTGTCCGAGTAAAACTTGTGGGCCAATGGGTCACACGATTAATGAAATGCTAGTGTGGGAAACATTAAATTGTGATTGTGAGGTTGACTTTGTTTCCCTTTTTAATCTCCACCTAATCTTGTTTTAATCTTTGATTCATTAGCATTGATTATATTGAATAACATAGCCCAAGGTCCTGGCGCTCAGTGTTGTTTTGCCTGTAAATGAGGACCAGGTCCCCGTTTCCTCGGCTCTCTCACTTTGAACGTTGTCCAATATGTAACTAAGAATGGCCAGATAATTTAGACATGCTGTGGTGTCATTGTGATCTAATTCTGTGCACTTACACTAAGTTGTGATCAAACAAATGTCCAAAGCACTAATACAGATCTGCAGGATCTACAAACAAACTGCTTACCAGAGGAGGCTGGTGGGAGGAGCTATAGGAGGTCGGGCTCATTTTAATGGCTGGGATTGAATAAATGGAACATGTGGTTCCCATATGGTTCATGTGTTTAATACCATTCCATTTAGCCACTACAATGAGGCAATCCTCCTATAGCTACTCCTACCAGCCTCCTCTGCTACTTACTATTGGAAGATTTGGGAGCTGAAAGCCACAAGAAAAAAGTAAAATTGACAAACATGCACGTACACGCACACGCCCACACACACGCACGCACGTGCACATGTGCGCACACACACACACACACACACCACTGGTTTCTCTCAATACCCAGGCTATCCAGTCATCCACCCACATCTTTCCACAGTACTTGTCTACAGTAGCCCAGTCAAAGCCAACACACGTAGGTCGCAGCACCCTCGGGCCCGTTTTTCCACCAAAACATCATGTTTCCTGGTGTGTAGCCTGCCAGGTGCACGGTAGACTGGACAAAAACATTTTGTCCAGGATAAATGCTTCTCCACCACAGCCCTGCAACCATTCTAACCACTGAGAATAAGTAAAGTAGGGGCCTATCTTTTTCCTGTGCACTACCCGAAATTCCCTTGGGTGTGAATAATTGAATGAATTTATATTTATAGGGCATAGCCTGTACTCATAATCATGCTAATGTATATGATTTAGTGTAATCACCTGCAAGCTCTAATGGCTAGTCCTCTTCACAATACGGAAGGAGCCAATGGTGTTATCTTTCCACCCAATACTTTAAGGGTAAGGAAATCAGAGTCAAAATTGTAAGGCAGTGTTTAATAGTTTGCTATCTCAGCTTCCCAAACTGATCTTTAATTAGTCAGAGTTAAATTTATTGAAATACTGAAAGATTGTCATCATTGAACACATCATTATGCATGTGTGTATGTCTGTGGAGGAACACTAGTCCATTGTGCAGGGAGGAACACTGAGCTAGCTGAATAAATATATTATACATTATTATGTCATTACATGTTTAGATTGTAAATAACATGTTATGTGACACTCCATTCCCCCAAAATAAATAGAGCTATTTTGGAGATCAGAACATAGTCCTGGGAAATTCTAGAAGGATATCTGCCAATTTGACATGAACATAGTCAAACGCTAGTCTACATAGTGCGAGAGGGGAATGAGAGAGCCAGGAATCCAGAGAGATCCAGCCTTATTTGATTTGAACATGTCAGCAATACATGAAGCAATCCCTCAGCTTCCAGGGTCAATCTTGAAAATATATTATGTTTGCCAGCATGCTACTTTCCAGGTTCTTTTGATCTCTTCAGCTCACAGCTTGCCACGGTGCTGTGAGATTAATCAAAGAAACCCTGCAGAACAAACACATAGAACAAACTAGCCTAATTTTCATCAAGGACATTTATCAGCAATTAGTAAGGCAGATATTAAATCACCATCAATGAAAATGAATCTGCCTTCAATCACTACAACTTCAATCACCTACTGTAATTCAAGTTTGATCATAGGTATCTATTCCCCTTTCCCGTAAGGGTCAGGGGTATCAGGGCTCTTCTTACCATCAGGAGTACATGTACATGTGTGTGAAAGTGTGCCTAAGTGAGTGTGTGTGAAAGGGGGAAGGGTTGTTAACACCTGCTGTTATTCTGGGGAGAGCATGTGCGGAAAAGCAGAGGACGGTGTGAAACTGAGGAGGATAGAGGAATGCAAATGGACAGTAGGGTTGATTTCCTGCTGGCAGCATCTGTCAGAAAGTCTGCCTCAAGCCAACATGCTGCCGCTGCTCCGCCCAGTATTAGACCCTAACTTGACCACTGCGGACCCACTCGAATCTTATCGAAAGTCAATTTGAACACAAAAAAGAAAACGGTTCAGGGTTTCATTTCATAAGGAAAGCCTGTTCAGGCTCCCGAGTGGCACAGCGGTCTAAGGCACTGCGTAACCAGATCTAGAGGCATCACTACAGACACCGTGGTTCGATTCCAGGCTGTATCACAACCGGCCGTTATTGGGAGTCCCATAGGGCAGCACACAATTGGGCCAGCGTCGTCTGGGTTTGGCCGGTGTAGGCCGTCATTGTAAACAAGAATTTGTTCTTAACTGACTTGCCTAGTTAAATAAAGGTTAAAAAAAATTGTAAATACATGTTGCCCTTCCTCTCTAAAAATGAACATATCCGGTTCCCTATGTGTTATTCTCCCTGTATTCGGCTCTCTGTTTTCCATAATTTGATAAGACTGGGAAGAAAAGGAAGGTTGAGAATACAAGCAGAGAAGAAAGTATTGGCACAGAGCAACTGTAAGCCGAAGCCATCATCAATCAAGTTCAGTACGATTATGTAATGTATTTTTTTATGAAAGGGTCAGAAGGCAGCGTAATAACAGATGGTGGATCTGAACACATTCAGTCATGGTGCGGATATGTGTCTGCTCAAACACACACACATGCATTGCACACACACGTGTTTTCTTCTGATAGGGCTGGCTTCAGCAAAGGCTGGCTTCAGCCGTAAATGTTATTGCCATCAGACAAAGGGTAAAATACGCACCATTTCCTTGTATCTCTCATGACATGTACTAAATAATTATTAGGTGTAATGGCTGTGCAGTTTACTCCCTCTGGACTAAGATCCACTTCACATCTATGACATTTAGGTTGGTCGGGACTTCATCCTGTAGGAATCACAACTCAGCACGGGGAAACAGATGGAGACTTTGTTTGGACCAGGCTGGAGGAGTCATGAACTAACGCACGAGAGGAAGTCCTTCATATCTAACAAGCCCTTTGAATGACTGCCACTGCTTTACAGAAACATATAGGAAACTCCTCAACGGTTGGAGTGTGCCCATACATGTGAGAGCTTGATGGATACTATACCCACCATCTGCTTAACAAGATCAGCTTCCACATACGGCTCCCAGGTGGCAGCACTGAGGGCCACATCTAAGCACAGGAGGTTGGTGGCACCCTAATTGGGGAGGACAGGCTCGTGGTAATGGGCTGGAGCGGAAGAAGTGGAATGGTATCAAATACGTCAAACATATGGTGTCCATGTGTTTGATGCCATTCGATTCGCATCTTTTCAGCCATTAATTATGAGCCGTCCTCCGCTCAGCAGCCTCCACTGCATCTTAGGATATTATTTCATTTGGTTTTATTACTACAGGTATCCCAAGCAGCTGAAGGGCAGACAGTGCTCAAGACGCGTCCTCCCCTGGAGCTTCAGTGATAGTGGTGTGAATGAACACTAGCACACTTGTGAGATTAGGCTTTGAGGATCTTATCAGGGGAAGTGACAATTTATCTGGGCTCAGCATGTAAACGCGATGATATTTAGGCCTACAAGTGTTCACAGTGAATTTGGTTCCTACGACTAGTTTTAATAGATGTAGGATTTTAATTTGAGTTCATTTGCTACAGCAGGAAAATAATCCTGCAGAAACAGGAAATGTGAATTATTATGTGGATTATAACATAATGGCATTTTTTTGTAGGGGTTGATACATTTTTCATTAGGGCAAATCAAGTCTGACATTTTAAAGTGGAAATTACAAACTGCAGAAGCCTTTTTAAACCTTGAATACTCTACAAGTTTGAATTTCCAACTGTGCAGGAAAATTCTCAGCAACAAAAGTGTGATCAAGATAAGATCAAGATCCTACATCTGTACATAAAGTAGATTACCGTAAATAGGCCTGCATTCAGTTTTTCAAGCAGCATTTTTTTGTTGGCATACAGTGCATTTGGAGAGTATTCAGACCCCTTGACTTTTTCCACATTTTGTTACGTTACAGCCTTATTCTAAAATTTATTAAATAGTTGTTTTCCCTAATCAATCTACACACAATACCCCATAATGACAAAGCAAAAACAGGTTTTAAGAACTTTTTGCAAATGTAATACTATATTTACATAAGTATTCAGACCCTTTACTCAGTACTCTGTTGAAGCACCTTAGGCAGTGATTACAGCCTCGAGTCTTCTTAGGTATGACTCTACAAGCTTGGCACTCCTGTATTTGGGGAGTTTTTCCCATTCTTCTCTGCAGATCCTCTCAAGCTCTGTCAGGATGCTGCATAGCTATTTTCAGGTTTCTCCAGAGATGTTCCATTCTTCACCGTAGGGATGGTGCCAGGTTTCCTACAGACGTGACGCTTGGCATTCAGGCCAAAGAGTTCAATATTGGTTTCATCAGACCAGAGAATCTTGTTTCTCATGGTCTGAGAGTCCTTTAGGTGCCTTTTGGCAAACTCCAAGTGGGCTGTCATGTGCCTTTTACTGAGGAGAGACTTCCGTCTGCCCGCTAACGTAAAGGCCTGGTTGGCGGAGTGCTGCCGAGATGGTTGTCCTTCTGGAAGGTTCTCCCATCTCCACAGAGGAACTCTGGAGCTCTATCAGAGTGACCATCGGTTTCTTGGTCACCTCCCTGACCAAGGCTCTTCTACCTCGATTGCTCACTTTGGCCGGGAGGCCAGCTCTAGGAAGAGTCTTGGTGGTTCCAAACTTCTTCCATTTAAGAATGATATGATGGAGGCCACTGTGTTCTTGGGGACATTCAATGCTACAGACATTTTTTGGTACCCTTCCCCAGAGCTGTGCCTTGACACAATCCTGTCTCGGAGCTCTAAGGGCAATTCCTTCAACCTCATGGCATGGTTTTTGCTCTGACATGCACTGTTAACTATGGGACCTTATATAGACAGGTGTGTGCCTTTCCAAATCATGGCCAATCAATTGAATTTACCAGAGGTGGAGTTGTAGAAACATCTCAAGGATGGTCAATGGAAACAGGATGCACCTGAGCTCAATTTCACGTCTCATAGCAAAGGGTCTGAATACTTATGTAAATAAGATATTTATGTTTTATATTTTTAATACATTTGCAAAAATGACAAAAAATCTATTTTGGCTTTGTCATTATGGGGTATTGTGTGTAGATTAATGAGGACATTTTTTTGAATTTAATACATTTTCGAATAAGGCTGTAACATAACAAAATGTAGAAAAAGGGAAGGGGTCTGAAGACTTTCCGAATGCACTGTAGATATACTTCTGGAGTATTGTGTTGGGCAATGAATTTTCACCACAAGTCATTGTGTAAATATACTGTATAAAGTTTACACTTGGCAGAGTAAAAGGAATGCAAGTCATGCTAAAACAGTAGGAGTAAAGCAATACAAGTCATGCTAAAAGTGTAGGATAGAGAGTGTATGAGAATGGTGTGGGAGAATGAACAATAAATAAATGCCTGCAACAATATCATAAATCACACTTCTGTTTCAATGGAAGTCCTTGAGTGACACGACACCCACATGATTTCATTGGCATACAACCAGTCAGCCCATTTTCTCTTCTCATGGGTTGTGCCTATGGTGACAGTGTCAGAGATCACACACAGAGGTGCTGCAGGAGAGTTGGAGACGAGAAAAGTGAAAGTAGCGTTGAGGCCAACAGCTGTTGGTTGTTGGGCTGGCAACAGGTGTCCAGAGACAGACAGCCCAGGCCCAGGGACATGTATTTTTAGCCCTGAGTTTCCACCATGCTGGCCAGAGGGTCTGGAAATACCTATCCTCAGGTTCAGAGAAGCTAGGACAGTCCCCTCTGTTAAGTTTAGACACTCTAACTCAAAATACTCAATCCAATGATCCACACCACCATTGATATAACCGTCTCATACTCCCAATGACAAATACCAAACATTTATAAGACAGGAAATTGGAATAAAACTTCACCAGTGAACAGCAGAACTGTTTGATTCTCAAGTCACAGATTTAGCGGCTTTAGCTAGAGGGGACTGTTTCCCCTTAAAGCGTCAGCATGCGTCGGTTCAGCTGGCGCCTAGTTGAACTCGGCTCGGCGAACCGAACAAGTGTGCTCGCATACTCCCTTAAAACACCTCTTCAAAAAGGAGATTAAAGCAGAAATAGTATTGTTTGTCCATTTTGAGACGCCGTAGTCTGAAGAAAATTGTCAGAATTAATCCAAGATAACTCAAGAAATCTTTGTCGCACAACTCGAGGAGATCTTTGTCACACAATTTTGCATCTAACTAAGATGTTTGGTGCAGTATTTCTCAAGTGAAAAAATGTACATGAAAACTAGTCATCTCTTGTGGAATGACAGCAAACACTTTAATGGCCAATCGCAGACGAAAGGGCGTAGACTTCAGCTACCAACTTCGGCTTGTCTTGAGGAAACATTTATTGTGCATGAACAGCTGAAAATAACGCTTGCCGAAGACCAAAACGAACAAAAACATCCCAAAATGTCCATATAATATATGCACAAACTGTTCCAAACTGTTTCGGGTGGGCATCCGCATACCTTTTAGACAGCTCCAGAGTCCACAGTGACGCCCTTAGGCCCTCCTGTGGAGTGCACGTGTGGAGTCCATATTGAACTGCATGTATGATTTCGGCATGGAGGTGTTAATGGAGTGATGAAAACATCACAGTTCATGCTGACGGCGGAATCACTGCCAATAATCCTAATGCAAAAAAAATGAATAAAGGGAAAACAGACGTAAAGGTAGTATTTGCACCTTACTGGTTTTGATTTAATATGACGTTAAAATAAATGTCAGTGGACCGTCAACCAGATCCCATTCATCTCCTAGATAGTTTGTGTGTATACATTGATATGTAGGCTACGTGAGCCTTTAAAGAAAATTATGTAGTTCTGTCCTTGAGCTGTTCTTCTCTATTGATGTCCTGTATTATGTCATTATGTTTCGTGTTTTGTGTGGACCCCAGAAAGAGTTAATGGGGATCCTAATAAAATACCAAATACATTTCCACCTCTCAGAGGGGGCTTACACTCAACTCCATAACTACAACAACGATTATGAGAACAATACGACAGCTACTACTACTTCTATTGCTACAAACAATACAACCATTCATTGTGTCCTTGCTACCATTACTCCCATGTTGTTTTGACAGGAATGGAAATATGTATAGAAACCATTCTTTAAAATGGATCCCCATGCCATTGTACATTTCAGTATGTGGCTCCTGTAAAACAGCACTGCTTTCTGCTGTTAGACATTAGTAACTCTGTTGCAATCCACAGCCAACTGTCAGCGAAGGATTCCGCTATAATGTGGTGAGTGATACAAATACATTTTTACCTGCATGGCTGAATGAGGAATAATAAAGACATTTAGGTTTTCACTTTACAGTATGTTCTGTTTGATTCGTTATTCCATACCACCACCTAGTGGAGGACCACACCACTCTGCAATGGGAAAGTTTGGTGAAAGGTGACAGAGGAAAACATCTCAGAGCCCTGTGGAACGGTTAGGATTGAGCATTAATCTATGGACATGAAGTTAAGGTTAGGGTTAGGGTTGAGGCTAGAGTTAGGGTTGAGTCGAGATGTGGACATGAAGCTAGGGTTATGGTTACGTTTGAGGCTATGGTTAGGGTTGAGCTGGGATGTGAAAATAAAGCTACAGTAGGGTTTCTGATTAGGGTAGGGTTGATGCTAGGGTTATGGTTGAGCCAGGATGCGGACAAGAAATCAGATGCAACAGACTGAAACCTTGGTTTGGATTCTGGTTAAACTTTTAGAAAGACTGGTGAGAATTCCAGTTAAACTGGAAATACTGTAGGATAGTCTTAATATGAATATGAGTCAGAATATGAGTCAGAAACTACCCTAACCTTAACTCGAATCCCATCTTGTCCGCATCCTGGCTCAACCATAACCCTAGCATCAAACCTAACCCTAACCCTAGCTTCATGTTCACATCTCGACTCAACCCTAACCCTAGCCTCGACTCAACCCTAACCCTAACCTTAGCTTCATGTCCAACCCTAGCTTAATGCTCAATCCTAACCCTTCCACAGGACTCTGAGATGTAGAATCCAAACCAAGGTTTCAGTCTGTTGCATCTGATTTCCTACAGTGTTGTAGTGGAGGCTATACGCAGGTATATACCATATACCCACTTTTTTTTCATTGGGCATTGCGTATACTCACTTTATAAAACCAGTGAAGGACAGAGTACCCAATTGTCATACTTGAGTAAAAGTAAAGATACCTTAATAGAAAATGACTCAAGGAAAAGTGAAAGTCATCCAGTAAAATACTACATGAGTAAAAGTCCAAAACTATTTCTTTTTAAATATACTTAAGTATCGAACGTAAATGTAATTGATAAAATATACTTAAGTATAAAAAGTTGTATAAATAATTTCAAATTCCTTATATTAAGCAACCCAGGCAGCACGATTTTCTTGTTTTTTTCATTTATGGCGATCCAGGGGCACACTCCAACACTCAGACATAATTTACAAATGAAGCATTTGTGTCTACTGAGTCTGCCAGATGAGAGGCAGTTGGATTGACCAAGGATGTTCTCTTGAGAAGTGCGTGAATTGGACCATTTTCCTGTCCTGCTAAGCATTGATAATGTGTACTTTTGGATGTCAGAAAAAATCTACGGAGTAAAAAGTACATATTTTCTTTAGGAATGTAGTGGAGTAAAAGTTAAAGTTGTAAAAATATAATATATGTACAGATACCCCCCAGATACCCCCCCCCCCCCCCCCCTACTTAAGTAGTACTTTAAAGTATTTTTACTTAACACCACTGCTAAAACCTCTTAGATGTAAAGTCCCCTGTTTTGGGGACCTGTGTGGTTCTGGTACCAGTTCTGACTGACATTTTCAGTTATAAATCGATATGTGGACACCATAGATCAAAATAGCTTCCATGAGCGGTAACCCTGATTCTCACAGACAGAGGAGTACAGTGCATTTGGAAAGTATTCAGACACCTTCACTTTTTCCACATTTTGTTACGTTACAGCCTTCTTCTAAAATGTAATACATTTCATTTTCCCTCATCAATCTACACACAATACCCCATAATTGACAAATTGATTGGCGGAGTGCTGCAGAGATGGTTGTCCTTCTGGAAGTTTCTCCCATCACCACAGAAGATCTCTGGAGCTCTGTCAGAGTGACCATCGCGTTCTTGGTCACCTCCCTGACCAAGGCCTTTCTTCCCCGATTGCTCAGTTTGGCCAGGCGCCCAGCTCTAGGAAGAGTATATGTGATTCCAAACTTCTTCCATTTAAAAATGATGTAGGACACTGTGTTCTTGGGGATCTTCAATGCTGCAGAAATGTTTTTGTACCCTTCCCCAGATCTGTGACTTGACACAATCCTGTCTCGGAGCTCTACAGACAATTCCTTCGACCTCATGGCTTGGTTTTTGCTCTGACATGCACTGTCAACTGTGGGACCCTATATAGACAGGTGTGTGCCTTTCCAAATCATGTCCAATCAATTGAATTTACCACAGGTGGACTCCAATCAAGTTGTAGAAACATCTTAAGGATGATCAATGGAAACAGGATGAACGTGAGCTCAATTTTGAGTCTCATAGCAAAGGGTCTGAATACTTATGTAAATAAGGTATTTCTGTTTTTTATTTGTAATACATTTGCAAAAATGACTATAAACCTGTTTTGGCTTTGGCATTAAGGGGTATTGTGTGTAGATTGATGAGAATTTTGTTTTATTTAACCCATTTTAGAATAAGGCTGTAGCGTAACAAAATGTGGAAAAAATCAAGGGGTCTGAATACTTTCCGAAAGCACCGTATGTCTCTTCTGCTTGTTTGAAGCAGGATGTGAAATCTGACACCACTTGAAGCTGGGATGCCCCTCCCATAGCCACGGGAAGTATCGGTGCACTGAGCCATTACTATCAGTAGCGGTGCGTGGGTAAAATTACTGGGGAAGCCAAGCCCCCCCTGATTAAAAAAAGCCATATTACAACCTATGTTGTGATAATTGTGTTGTTTGCTCTATAAATCTTGTTAATTCATATGCCTTGCGGCCGTGATATATAGGCCTAAAGGCAGAGACAATAATAAGAAGACACAGTGGCAGAATAAATTCAACCACACCTTTGTTTTATCACAAAACCGGACAGCAACCTTTGTCCAGTGAAGCCCACAAATCATATTGCATGTACAGAAACAGACAGTTACATTACCTACAGCATGGTCAAGCAACTTAAAACCTCTACCGCTTCTCTCTCCCGGATCCGGGATCCTACTCATCAAAAAAGCTGACTAGCATAGCCTAGCCTAACGGGACAGGGATATCATATAATATAATTTCATGAAATCACAAGTCCAATACAGCAAATGAAAGATAAACATCTTGTGAATCCAGCCATCATTTCCGATTTTTAAAATGTTTTACAGCGAAAACACAATATGTATTTATATTAGCTCACCACAATAGCCAAACACACAACGCCATGTTTTCACCATGTTTCCACCGCATAGGTAGCTTTCACAAAACCCACAAATAGAGATAAAATGTATCACTAACCTTGAACAACTTCATCAGATGACAGTCTTATAAATGTATTGTATAACATGATGTTATGTTTTGTTCGAAAATGTGCATATTTGAGGTATAAATCGTAGTTTTACATTGCAGCCACCATCACAAATAGCACCAAAACAGCCAGAATAATTACAGAGAGCAACGTGAAATACATAAATACTCATCATAAAACATTTATGAAAAATACATGGTGTACAGCAAATGAAAGATAAACATCTTGTGAATCCAGCCAATATTTCCGATTTTTTTAAGTGTTTTACAGCGAAAACACAATATATATTTCTATTAGCTCACCACAATAGCCAAACACACAACGCCATTTATTCACCGCCAACATCGCTTTCACAAAACCCAGCAATAGAAATAAAATTAATCACTAACCTTTGGACAACTTCATCAGATGACAGTCTTATAACATCATGTTATACAATACATTTATGTTTTGTTCGAAAATGTGCATATTTAGAGCTGCAAATCGTGGTTTTACATTGTGAATACGTAGCCACAATGCACCAAAATGTCCGGAGATATTTGGACAGTCACCTAATCTAACCAAAGAACTCATCATAAACTTTACTAAAAAATACATGTTGTACAGCAAATGAAAGATACACTGGTTCTTAATGCAACCGCTGTGTTAGATTTTTTAAAATAACTTTAGTACAACATACAGCATGCAATATTGTGAGACAGCGCCCTACAATTCTCCGCCTTGTTGGAGCCAACATAAAACACAAAAATACGAAATAACATCATAAATATTCTCTTACCTTTGTTGATCTTCCATCAGAATGTTGTGCAAGGAGTCCTAGTTCCAGAATAAATCGTTGTTTGGTTTTAGAATGTCAATTTCTTCTGTCGAATTAGCAACTTTGGCTAGCCATGTGGAGCTCACGTGTCCAAGAAATGTTTGCGCATGGAACGAAAAATTCCAAAAGTCCCAATAAACGTTGAATAAACTGGTCAAACTCGGTTGAAAAATCCTACTTTATGATGTTTTTCTCATATGTATCCAATAAAATCAGAGCCGGAGCATTTCGTCGTGTAAACCGAACGCATTTCAGAAGACAATGTTAGGTTTCCTTGTGCGCAGCTGACTACTGACAAAAGAGCGGACCTGTCACTCCAAAAGCTCTCATTTGGCCTCACATCAAGCTAGACACCCCATTCAACCTTCTACTGCCTGTTGACATCTAGTGGAAGGCGTATGAAGTGCATACAGATCCATAAATATAAGCCAGTTGAATAGGCAGGCCCTGACACAGAGCCCCATTTTCAGAATTTTCACTTCCTGTTTGGAAGTTTGCTGCCAAATGAGTTCTGCTTTACTCACAGATATAATTCAAACAGTTTTAGAAACTTCAGAGTGTTTTCTATCCAATAGTAATAATAATATGCATATTGTATTATCTAGAACAGAGTACGAGGCCGTTTAATTTGGGCACAATTTTTTCCCAAAGTGAAAACAGCGCTCCTATTAACATTAATGTTTCCGACTAAACAACTATTGATTTAGAACCACAGAGTTACCTCAAATCGCAAAGAAAACCGGAGCTGCCTCCACTATTCCAGCAACTTCAACATTTCAACATCATCAAATCACCTCTGCTTAGTCTAATACAGTGACAACTAAAAGATACCAAAAACAATTTAGTCCAATCAACCTAAGCTTAATATGATGTGGCTGTCCATGGTTCTTATTTCTGTGCGCGCGCGTGCGTGTGTGTGTCTGCGCGCATTCGTGCAAGTAGAAAAACTCACCCTACTTGTAGAGAAACGCCAATGCCATCCTCCTCTTTTTCATGTTGACGAAACGGTCTATCACTCTGTCATTCAGTACACGCTTTTATTTTTTGTTGTCCTAGGCTACCTTGCTCAAATGCTTGCTCGCTAGCCTAACTTCCATTCATGGACAACGTTAGCTAGTTAACATTAGCCTTCTACATCTAGCTACATATTGAACTTCCATCCTCTCAGGCCAGTGGCACAACAATGTATAAATTAATGGTTGGATCAGAATCGTTGTTATAATCATTGGCCAGTACGGAGAATTAAGTAAAACCACAAGTCCAAATCCCTATCTCCATCCATTGCTAATTTAGGAAAGGGGCAATTTTAGCTAGCTGGCTAGCTAGCCACCAGAGGACAACAACACAACGAGATAAATCAATGCAAGTTTTTCTGTCAATGACGTATGCTCTTAATGTGATTTGATAGGAGTGATGCCAAATCCAAGCTGGCTTTCCTCACAAAGTTTAGCTCAAGGCTGATTGGCAAAAATGTATACTTTTTTGTCAAGGGAGGACAGATGCTCGCTGGCTTCCTTCCCTTGCTTTCTCTACGGGCGGCAACAATGTCATACTGTACTCATTGGATCAAATAGAATCATATAAATGGCCTACACGTAGAGAGACAGAGGGGCGCTGTTTCACTCGCTCGGACGCTTTCTCCTGTGAGATACATTTAGCCTCTTGCGAATCAAAGGAAAATTAGGAAACAGAGAGATGAAAGATAAATAATTTTATGTTATATATATTTTTTTATTGGTCAATTTTTGGGGGAAGCCTGGCTTCTCTTGGCATTCATGAATACACACCACTGATTACTAGTCCTGTATTAGCGGACCGATACAGCCGTCTGTAGCGCAGGCAAATGTTTTCTTTTTTCACAAAAGTAGTGCACTGGGCCTTTACTAGTCATGTAATGGCCCAGTGCACTACTTTTGTTAAAAAACAATAACAAATAAATAAACATTAGCCTGCGCTACAGATGGCTATATCGGTCCACTAATACAGGACTAGTAAAGGCCCAGTGCACTACTTTTGTAAAATATTTATATTTTCATATTTTTATCATATTTGTACTGTGTACTTGAGCTTGTGTCCTCAAAAGTGACTACACCTCAGCAATGTATAACTATTTTTACCAGAAATGTGATATTTGAGCCTTTATTGGAGTACGCATCATTGCTAGTTATTGTTTATGGCCCTCTCATGATAAATAATTACTTTTGGGGATTATGTAGATTACATTGTTGATTACATTTAGTTACATTTAAGAGGTTTTAATCCCCACTGATGTGTATCAAAGTAGTTTACTGGAAGTATACGCCATATACATTAATAAGGCTGATGGAACGGATCAGAATGTTTCGCTTAAAATGTTGATAAACTATTTCTTCACATTTGAAGTGCAGCAATGTGCACTGTAGGCCTACGCATGAATGTTACACAATGCATTTTGTGGGAAAACACTTTTCTAAAATGTGCACTGCACATTAGAAATTTAGAAAGAGGGGAGATCTAAAGATGCAACAGCTATCATGGGTTGCTAATATGACTACGATAATGCGTTTGGCTGCTAGACAATGAAAGAAAGTTGATTTGCAAACCAATAGAACAGGATAGCACATATGTTGATAAAAGTGTTTTAAAAATATTTCCATCAACATTTCTATTTGTCGAATTTTGACTTGGCTACTTTGAAGCAAAGTAAGACATGCCTCATAACATGAAGTAAAACATCCAGGTTTAAAACAATTAAGGAACTGGAAAAATATGAGGATGCTAATGATAGGCCTAAACATCTTCTGGTAGACCGTAGAAGGAAACGCTTTCCCAAAAATCTTCTCAATTAAATGTTAGCTACAAACTAGCTACAAAGTAGCCTCTACCTGCCCGGAAGAATTATATCATGATTCTTTGCATCAATCCAGTTGCCATTTTATTTGCAAACTCTATCTCGTAAGAAACACGGCTAACCAAAAAAAACAGTATTAGGTGCCTGCTTGCTTGAATTAAAGGGTAACTACACAAAAAATCTAAATTCTCCAGACCTCAAAAGTGATCTCCTGATGTGGCATTGTTGTGGATTTAGAATGTCCAATCTGGTTGTTTTTCTATTTAAAAAGTGTGCCTTTGAGAGCGACAACCTGAAAATGTTGAATTTCTGACTTAGTTGACAGCCTCATTTATTAGTACAGCCTGGGTTGGCCTGACTGAGAAAGACCAACATGGCATTTATAATTTTAGTTCATTCAGAGTACTTGTCACTGTTTCTCATAGGGCAGCTTTACTTCGCCAGGCAGGCCGTTTGGGATTTTTTTGTTGTTGCTATATTAGAGTATACCCACTTCTCCAGGCACCACTACAGCACTGGTTTCTTACCTTGTTCCATTTCTGATTGGGCTGGTTCAGTGTGTGACATTTCAAAGTGTCTTAAATGGGATGTCACTATATGCCTCTGTATAGTTGAGTTTCAACACTCCTTACACTAAGCATATAGGTACAGTACAGGCTACAGTGTTTGAAATCCCAAAGCTCAATAAAATATGAAAAGAGGGTTGGATATCACTCTCCTTTAAACGTCCAATGCAGCTGTTTTTATCTCAATATCAAATAATTTCTGGGTAACAATTAAGTACCTTACTATGATCGTTTTCAATTAAAATGGTCAGAAAGAAACAAAAATAGCTTCTTAGCAAAGATCAATTTCTCAAGCAAGAATTTTGCTAGGACTCTCTGAGAGTGGTCCGAGTTGGGAGGGGAAAACTGAAAACTAGCTGTTATTGGCAGAGAGGATTGGAAATCTCTTTCTTATTGGTCTAGCCGGTGTCATGGCTAAATTCCCAATCTGGCCCTCATAACATCATGGCCCCCCATTCATCCCTAGCTTCCAATTGGCTCATTCATCCCCCCTCTCCTCTGTAACTATTCCCCAGGTTGTTGCTGTAAATAAGAATGTTTTCTCAGTCAACTTATTGGTAAAATAAGGGTAAAAGAAATCAATAAAATAAAACGAATATATCACCAGGCAGGCCATAGCTCCATCCCAACAAAACAGGGTGAAATTTCAGGTGACCTTTTCAAACAGCTCTTACCCTAAAAGGGCATTATCAGCATTTACACAATTTAACAGTATTATTCCAACCTCATAAGGCAAAAATATATATAAAATACAAGCAAATCAAATTTTTGACTGCACTGGGTCTTTAAAAAAAATAGTTGCCACTGACCATAGGAGCACTTGAGTAAATGACTTGGCACTGATGCTGGGTAAACTCAAAACGAATTCCTCTGGTGTGTGTGCAACCATTGCAATATTCATTTCTGTTCAGTCACGTTGCTTACATACGTACTTGTAGTATACACACAAACAAATGTAGTGATTTGAGTGTTTGTTTGGTATCCGAGGGAAAGTGCTTGCTGGCTGCTGCTGTCGCCATCCTCTAAGGCAGATGAGGTCAGACAGGCGGGTGGTATCTTAATTTGCCAACCGGGCTGAAATTTAAGACGACCCCCTCTTTAAGCCACCAGTTCTGGAGCCCCCACTCCATAGATCAGTTATTCTTGGTGTCCACTGAACTTTGTGACCATATTTTTCTGGAGCACTATCTCGGCCTCATATGCTCTTCTTTAAGAGCTTCTGCAACAACAGGTAAGAACATTGAATATGACCGTTGCATAGGAGTGTTGTGTTTAGAATGACTGCATCCAGATCCACAGCATTGAAACAACAGGTCAGATAATGAAAACATGTATAAACTTGCTATTGTAAAGAACAAATTACAAAGTACATTCATCTGAATGTAATAGATTCATTATAGTTCTGATGTTACAAGTTATTGTTTTGCTTATTATTAAATGAAATTGAAGACTATAATAGAATATAGTATGCTCCTCAATTAATGCATCAGTCATCAATGATATAGCCTATCTTGTTTGTAATGGATACATATATAATGCCTTAGGCTACTGCTGTCGTCGTTGCTTCCAGAGCTCCAATATGGATGGAATTTAATTTCACTTTCCGTCACACCATCACACACCACTGTTCACTTTCTCTAATGGGCGGGGTTATGCATTACTCTACTCCTCTACTCCAATTCTGATCCAATCAGACTCTTTTGCTGGTGTAACCATTGGTTACCAATTCACAAGCATTATGGGATGTGCACGTCAGCTTCCTGTACAATGGTATTCCCTGCAACTACGTCAACATTTTCGCTAGGCTAAAGCTTCTTACTACTTTATGAATTAATTTTAACACGCTTTCAGAGGTTTCGTCTTCACAATCGGGACTTGCTTTATCAAAGGGAAAATGAATGCAAAGAGTCAGCGGGAATACCTGGACATAACGTCAGAGCAGTGGGGTAATCGGATTTGATTGCTACATAGCTGTCTGTTGAATCAGGGGTGTAAGTAATCATTACTCCAAAATTTGCAACGAAAACAAGCGTTTCTATTGGACAGCTTTAGTAAACAGGGAGGTACCTACCTAATTATGTCCAATAGAAACGCTAGTTTTCGTCGCAAAACAGGACGTTTTGCAACTGTTTAGGGTAATGATTACACCCCAGGGGGCGACGTTGTTGACAGTATAATGAATGGTTCAAGGCAGGAGTAGTAGGTCATTGTCATGCATAAATCTATGGTTGTCATCAGCCAACCGTTTTTGTTTATGCATGCTATCAAACATAAGTCACTTGTCATTCGTTGGCAAGGTCTTGGCGTACTTTCTACTAAAGAGCCTCTACTACATTGTCAAAAAGGCAAGGGGTCAGGTTTTATCCCACTAAGTTTTTAAGGATAGCAACGTGTTTTGGACGTCTTTTTTTGGTGCAGTCCAGACTGGCTTTTATTTCAACGTCGTTGATGTTTGGTTCAGATTTTGTCAGGTCTGGACTAGACATCTTCACGGATCCACCAGCACCTAAATACCCGATAATTCCAACTAATGTTATGGGTCAGATCTGATATGATTGTCACGAGTCTGAGGTATGTGTAATTTGAATTGTCTTGTCAGGTAGGGCCCATACAGATCCGAAAAGGATTGCTGTAGTGGAGGGAGGGAGATAAATTGTATAATTAATGCTGCTGCTCTTGCTTTTTACGAGAGTGGAGCGTGGCACGTGTAGCTTGTTGTTGGCCAATCACGAGTCATCAAAACGGCAGTAGGCTACATTCATAGAGCCTCTGTGTGTGTCAAAAGTTAGGAGCGTGTTTGGGGAGTAATTAAGGATTACAAAAACGGTAACTGTAGTCCGTTACAGGCAAAAATATTGTAATCAGATTAGATGATTACTTCGAGGTTTAGTTTTAAATTCAGAAAGGATGTTTGCGAAAAATGTTTTTGATACTTATGTTTTCTCAATGACATTCAAACCAGCATTGAAAAACGCAGCAAGTTTAAATGTATTCAACGTAAGCGAGTCTGACCATAAATCAGAGACCACTATGATGGAACGCCAAGTGAAAAATGCGCTCTTGCAAAAGCTGCATAGTGTGGATCCCAGCCTATGGAATAAAAGTGAGGCTTTTTTTGCTCAATCTAATTCATGCTGGTTAAAAAAAACAACTCCATAAACCTAATGGACACATGCTCAAACTCGCACACTTTTGATAGACTTAAAGGGGCAATCTGTAGTTGCTACATTCATTTTTGGACTTATAATAGGCAGAGTTGCAAAGAAAAAGCCATATCTCAGACTGGCAGGTAAAAAGAAAAGAAAAGATTAAGATGGGCAAAAGAATACAGACACTGGACAGATGAACTCTGCCTAGAAGGCCAGCATCCCGTAGTCGCCTCTTCACTGTTGACGTTTAGACTGGTGTTTTGCAGGTACTATTTAATGAAGGACTTGTGAGGTGTCAGTTTCTCAAACTAGACACTGTAATGTACTTGTCCTCTTGCTCAGTTGTGCACCAGGGCCTCCCACTCCTCTTTCTATTCTGTTTAGAGGCAGTTTGCGATGTTCTGTGAAGGGAGTAGTACACAGCGTTGTACAAGATCATTCAGTTTCTTGGCAATTTCTCGCATGGAATAGCCTTAATTTCTCAGAACAAGAATAGACTGAGTTTCAGAAGAAAGTTATTTGTTTCTGGCCATTTTGAACCTGTAATCAAACCCACAAATGCTGATGCTCTAGATCAGGGGTGTCAAACTCATTCCACGGAGGGCCTAGTGTCTGCAGGTTTTTGGTTTTTCCTTTCAATAAAGCCCTAGACAACCAGGTGTGGGGAGTTCCTAACTAATTAGTGATGTTAATTCATCAATCAAGTATAAGGGAGGAGCGAAAACCCGCAGACACTCGGCCCTCCGTGGAATGAGTTTGACACCTGTGCTCTAGATACTCAACTAATCTAAAGAAGGACAGTTTTATTACTTCTTTAATAAGAACAACAGTTTTCAGCTGTGCTAACATAATTGCAAAATGGTTTTCTAATGATCAATTAGCCTTTTAAAATGATAAACTTGGATTAGATAACACAAGGTGCCATTGGAACACAGGAGTGATGGTTGCTGATAATGGGCCTCTGTATGCCTATATTCCATTAAAAAATCTGCTGTTTCCAGCTACAATAGTCATTTACAACATTAACAATGTCTACACTATATTTCTGATCAATTTGATGTTATTTTACTGGACAAAAAATTTGCTTTTCTTTCAAAAACAAGGACATTTCTAAGTGACCCCAAACTTACAGTAGTGCATGTGGTAGATGGGAGCAATAATAAATATTCTGGTGTATTCTTCAGTTGGCATCTTCTTTCCTATATTATTAAGAGGCTTGATAAATATTATTGTGATGTAATGCTTACTAATTATGTGCAGTTGAAATTTGGCCATAAAAATCAATGACCGAAATTACTTATTTTCATCTGTAAATTACGTATTTTGAACGTCCCGAAAATATGTTTTTTCAACATCCGAAATAGACATATTTTCAATGTTCTAAAAATGCATATTTTTAAAGTCCGGAAAATACGTATTTTCGATGTTCAGAGAATATATATTTTCGACATCCAGAAAAGTCTTTATTTTCACCTTTCTTTCAGCCACTAAAATACACATGACGTCAATGGCAGGAAAAGACGTCTAAAATAGGTATTTTCATCATGAGTTTGCTTACTGGGATGTTTCTGCAATGTTGCCGTCATGCTGGAGCATGCCAGTGCCAATGCAAGACATATTACAATTTGCCCTATGTCACTGTATCTAGCAAGCAGGTTTGGTGCATGATATGTAAGACTATTGATTACCTTTTGTGTGGAACGTGTTATCTCTCTTCAGTGTAAGACATCACATCCACCACCACCATGCCAGAAGGGGAGGTACACCAGAGGAAGGGGAAGTCCAAGAAGTCCAAGTCAAAGGGCAAGGGGAAAGGCCAAGGTGGCAGTGCCAGCCCCAAGGCGGGAACCTTAGATGGGCAAGATGAGCTGCCATTATTGCCCCCCATCCAGCCCGTCAAGAAGGCTGTGGAGGAGAAGGTGGCCAAGGTGGCCAAGGTGGCCGTGGCCAAGGTGGAAGAAGAGTCGTCCATTTTCATCGGTCTCCAGGTGGTGTTCCCCTACCTGCTGGCTGGGATGGGGATGGTGATGGCTGGGATGGTGCTGGACAGTGTCCAGGTGAGTGCTCCATGTTGTCTTGAACCCCGATATCCAGCCTTCTCATGGTCGAGTGAATGCATCACATGACTATGAAGTATATACAGTAGGCAGTCACTGACGCTTACTCTGTTGGATCATCTATCAAATAAAAATGCCAACATCTTGGTGTGTCTAATCTTATCAGTATTTGAGGACATAATTCATACTTCCAAAGGAATAAAAGTGTATTGACACTTCAATATTGATTCTTAAAACATAAATTACCTTCCATACATGCCACTCAAATTGGTTAAAATAAGTCATTTGTTTTGCTATAATGCTTTCATCAGTCCAAAGTAGATCCAGCTCGAAATGTGTTTAACCCTTCAAGACCTTGCTAAATATGCATTAGGTTTTTGACTGTTTTTGACAGTGTTTGGATGACGGCCTTACAGCTTTAGTTTCAAATCCTTTTTCTAATTCCTTGCTACCTTTGGGGAAATGCATTTTCAACTAATTTATTCAAAGGTTCAAGATGTCCACCCCAATTGTGTCATCTAGTTAGACTGGCAAAGCCGCCTGATCTCGCGAGCTTACATATATGTTCGCTAGCGAAACAGACTGTAAGCTTGCGAGATCAGGATGGTTTGTACGAGGCTACCATCTAGTGCCCTAAAGCTCCAAAGTGCTCAAAAGTGAATGACAGTCAGTGGCAGTGCAGTGAATCAACGTGGGCTAGGTGTTGTTTTGAAATACATGGGATTCAGGGACAAAACATATTGTTAGTATGCAAGAAGTTGGCATACTTTAGGTTTAGGTTATGCATTGTGTCCTTAAAGTTGGGCTGGGCAATATATCTTGTATTCAGGATGGTTGCGAATGTAATGTGTATTTTATTAGATTGCAGCATTCCATGATTTCAACATTATTTGATTAGATGAGTAAAGAGAAGCGTCAACAGGAGAGGGTTGGTATGCTGCTGAAGTATGGCTCATTGCATGTCTCTTTCGCTGAATCACTGCTCTGATGCTGCATGGCGCTGGCTTTGTCCTCTACTCTGCCCGTCGTCCCTGGCATTTGGCAGCCGGCTTACCCACCGGTGAGTAATCAGATGCTGGCTCTCTCTCCCTCTCTGTCTCTCTTTCTCTTTCCGTCCCTCCGCATCGTGCATGTGGTTTAGGGGAAACACCGCGGTGAGATCAGCTCTACGTATACGGCAGAGGGGGAAGTGGTAGGATGCCCTAACATAAAGAGACAGTCACAGCATGCAGAGGGATAGACAGAGGCAGCCTGAGCAGAGGGGCATGAAAATAAGGACTGAGGGAGGATAAGAGAGGGGCAGATACCAAGTGGTCACATGAAAAGGGGTGACACTAAACCCAGAGAGGAGCAAAGCCAGCCCACCAGTTAGAGTAAAGAGCAGGTCCCTGACATATGTTTCTGACAGGACTTAAATCTGTTACTACAACCGAAGAGGAAAGAGACTCTGTGTGCTAGAATAGAGGGAAGTCGGAGGGGGGATAAACTGTGCGTTTAAGAGGGAGAGGGAGCATGGAGTGAGTCACGACACTAGAGAGAGAGAGGGAGGAATAGAGAGAGTGTGTTTCAGTCTGTAAGCCGGTCATCCTCCTGAATGACTGTGGCGCAGACAGACAGCCCTCCCCCTGCAGAGGCCTCCCTTGGTGGTGAATGAGTCTCCAGGAACCTACTGCGTTGCCGTTTTCTCAGAGGGCACAGAGAACACTTCTCCTGTCAGTGAGCCAGCAAAGGGCCATCGAAAAATCTAACAAATGGAACAGGAGCATCTAATGGGTCAGAAGGATCAACTGCACCTGCTGCCTCTTTCTCTTCTCTTTCAAGGACCGGGGATTGAGTGAAAGCCTCTTGGTATAGGTTAATTGTTTGTTTGTGAGGTAGTGAGATGGAGCCTGCAAGCTGTTGGTGTATCATATGATGGAGAGAGTGATCACTCTAGTGATGTCTGGACCCCTCACCAGGACTGACGCATCAAAGGACTAGACTGTTGGGGTTTTCTGAGTTTGTTCCATTCTCTCTCATTTCTTCTGGGGTAAAGGAGTATTCTAAGGTCAAGAACATGGCGAGGACAGAACAAGAACAGCGTCTAACTTTAAGAGGACTTTAATCAAGTTCACCCACTTTTCAGGGTCCATTGTTACTACTTCATAGTCACCAGCTTTGTTGTCATGACCTTTCATGAATCACAGAAAGCAACATTGCAGTGAAGTCAAGCTCCCACCTGTGAGGTAAGCGGCAGAGACGCTAGCTTGTGGTGCTTACTGGCGAAAGAACAAAGTACTCGTCTGTGGATCTCAGGCTGTCACTGTCCACCCCCCCGGCCCTTTCTCCCTACCAGTCAAGTGTTTGAGTAATGGGGTAAGTGTGTACAATCATGGTGGTGACTCGGCTGGAACTGGAGCTGTGCTACCAGGGGAAGAAGTTGCGTGGCTTCACCTGTAAGCTGACCCGCTCTGCCCACGGCTTCCTGCCTGAGAGCTCCTGGCAGATCGCAGCCCAGGTGCTGCTGCCATACCTGGTGGCTGGACTGGGAATGGTCTCCGCTGGCATCATCATGGATATTGTTCAAGTATGGATCTATGTGATGGGCTTCCTATCTCCTTCTACTACTGTATAATCGTGTGTGTGTGTGTGTGTGTGCGTAACCTATTATAGTCCTATTTTTGTGTGGTTTGATAGGAATAAAAATGGTCAGGTCATTAAAGGCCAGCAGGGACGGGACCACTTACAGCACTGTCTTTTAGAACATCTGAGATAATTGTTTTGAGAATGGTTTCCCTCCTGTTGTAACCCCTCTGGGAAATAGCAATGCATTTTAGTCACAGGGTCACCAGAAAGATGGACAATGACTTAAAACAGAGGAGTCATCATGCCTATGATTTGCTTATCAGTTTTTCATGATAATCCAAACTGGGTTTCTGTTTATATCCTCTCTCTATTTTGGATGTCAGTTTTGAACTCTTTCTCCACCTTCCATTGCCATACAAATCAGATGTGGAGGTGGGAAAGGTTGGTCTGGGGAGGCTTTCATTGAATAGAGAGAGAGAGTGGGCGGTTGGCTGACTGAGGGAGGACTGATGAATCAGACTGGGAGTGAGAGAGACAGAGGTGTGCCTCCCCAAATGGCACCCTATTCCCTATGTAGTGCACTATATAAGGGATAGGGTGCCATTTTGGTCACAGACAGAGTAGGAGCTCTGAGCTGGAGCTAGGGCTCTGGACCGCCGACCAGTGGAGGCAAAAGGAACTGGGACACTTCCCAAGATAGGGCCCGAATGTGACAGCCTTTAGTCGACATTCGAGAAGAACTTGAGAGCGGCGTTTAAAAATAACCAACCCCACCCCCATCCTGGCAAACGCTGACTTATCTGTTTATTTATACATGCCTCTATTTTTAGATCTTCAGTAGGGGGTTTGTAGACACGTTGTCAAGCGGAACTCTTAGACACTCAATTAAGCTATTTTAATTTTCTGTCTGACAAAATAGTTGCCAATATCACTGAGATTAAACTCAAGTAGGATTTGAGACTAATATTTAATTTTGAAGATCACAGTTTACAAATAAAAGGACTGCTGGTGTTGGATGATTGTTTTAGCGTTGGGATGATGGTTGTATTTAAGGACAATATAAGTGTTTATCCCTGTCGGGGTCCGGCTGAAAGAACACAGTTGATGATGATGTCTGTGTGTTTCAGCACTGGGAGGTGTTTAAGGTCATCACAGAGATTTTCATCCTGGTTCCAGCTCTGGTGGGACTGAAGGGCAACCTGGAGATGACCCTGGCTGCTCGCCTCTCCACCGCAGTGAGTCCACATTTTTAAAATATTTTTATTTATTTCACCTTTATTTAGCCAGGTAGGCAAGTTGAGAACAAGTTCTCATTTACAACTGCAACCTGGCCAAGAATAAAGCAAAGCAGTTCGACACATACAACAACACAGTTACACATGGAATAAACAAACATACAGTCAATAATACAGTTGAAGAAAATCTATATACAGTGTGTGCAAATGAGATAAGGCAATAAATATGTATACAGAATGGTGTCGTCTGCGTAGAGGTGGATCAGAGAATCACCAGCAGCAAGAGCGACATCACTGATGTATACAGAGAAGAGAGTTGGCCCAAGAATTGAACCCTGTGGCACCCCCATAGAGACTGCCAGAGGTACGGACAACAGGCCCTCCGGTTTGACACACTGAACTCTGTCAGAGAAGTAGTTGGTGAACCAGGCGAGGCAGTCATTTGATTTGATTGACAGAGTCGAAAGCCTTGGCCAGGTCGATGAATGAATACGGCTGCACAGTAATGTCTCTTATCGATGGCAGTTATGATATTGTTTAGGACCTTGAGCGTGGCTGAGGTGCACCCATGACCAGCTCTGAAACCAGATTGCATAGCGGAGAAGGTACGGTGGGATTCGAAATGTTCGGTAATCTGTTTTGTTAACTTGGCTTTCGAAGACCTTAGAAAGGCAGGGTAGGATAGATATAGGTCTGTAGCAGTTTGGGTCTAGAGTGTCTTCCCCTTTGAGGAGGGGGATGACCGCGGCAGCTTTCCAATCTTTGGGAATCTCAGACGATACGAAAGAGAGGTTGAACAGGCTAGTAATAGGGGTTGCAACAATTTTGGCAGATCATTTTAGAAAGAGAGGGTCCAGATTTTCTAGCCCAGCTGATTTGTAGGGGTCCAGATTTTGCAGCTCTTTCAGAACATCAGCTGTCTGGATTTGGGTGAAGGAGAAATGGTGGGGGCTTGGGTGGGTTGCTGTGGAGGGTGCCGGGCAGTTGACCGGGGTAGGGGTAGCCAGGTGGAAACCATGGCCAGCCGTAGAGAAATGCTTATTGAAATTCTCAATTATAGTGGATTTATCGTGGTAACAGTGTTTCCTAGCCTCAGAGCAGTGGGCAGCTGGGAGGAGTTGCTGTTATTCTCCATGAACTTTACAGTGTCCCAGAACTTTTTTGAGTTTTTACTACAGGATGCAAATATCTGTTTGAAAAAGCTAGCCTTAGCTTTCCTAACTACCTGTGTATATTGGTTCCTAACTTCCCATAAAAGTTACATATCACGGGGGCTATTTGGTGCTAATGCAGCATGCCACAGGATGTTTTTGTGCTGGTCAAGGGCAAACAGATCTGGAGTGAACCAAGGGCTATGTCTATTCCTGGTTCTACATTTTTTTGAATGGATCGTGCTTATTTAAGATGGTGAGGAAGGAACTTTTTAAAGAATAACCAGGCATCCTCTACTGATGGGATGAGGTCAACATCTTCAGCAACATCTTAAGCATCCTAATATATAAAAATATATACCATTTAGAATATGCTTTAATCCTAATAGTCATACTTGCATACGTTTTACATACGGAATCGAACCCACTATCCTGGCGTTCGAAGCACCATGCTCTACCAGCTACTGACCTACATAGGACCGCATCCTATTGTATATAGTACGTAGTATTAGCCAAAGTAGGATGGCAAAGTGGCCTGGTCTCTTTATGCTCTCTTGCTAACTCCTAGGGGCTAGTGTCAAAGTGTAAATAAACACACATTTCCCCACACATAATCACATGCAAAGCTCTTGTTGAAAAGCCAAAGTTTGATGTTGGTGTATGCTGTATGCTGTACTGATGATGAGCTGTCTTGTTTAGGCTAACACTGGACAGCTGGATGACCCCAAGCATCAGTGGACGATGGTGTGCAGCAACCTGGCTCTCATTCAGGTAATCTCCAATTGATTTATTGGGATACAGGCAGACAGGAAGATGGACATAAGTCTTCCACGGCACTACTTGGCCTTCTATATCCAATTCTGAAGGACAGGCACAGTAACTGTAGCCCGAGGCTAACTTGACCTCGAGAACAGGATCACCATAAAAACAGCTGAGGTTAGGAAGAGGTCAAGATAGCCCTTATCCAAGGCATAATAATGAAGGTAGCCTAAGCCTATAAGGTACGTTAGATGTGATGGATGGACCCAGGGGATGTGAAGATCGATTCTCTCCACAGGTTCAGGCCACTGTGGTGGGCTTCCTGGCTGCCGTGGCAGCCATATCACTGGGGGCCATGTCTAGAGGTGGGGTGGAGCTGGACCAAGCTGCTGTGCTCTGTGCCAGCAGCATCATCACTGCATTCGTGGCAGCACTGTCTCTCGGTGAGTTCACCCTCAGGGTGTCTTTATTGGATTGAGATTCCAAATGTCTTGATCGTAGTATCTGTTAACAGTTGTGCTCACAGTCACCCCCTCTCTCTCACTTCTCCATCCCTCGCTCTACCTACCTCCCCCTCTCTCCTTCCTTCCCTCCATCCCTCTCTCTCCCTCCCTCCCTCCATAGGTCTGGTAATGATTGGGGTGATCATTGGCGCCAGGAAAGTGGGCATCAACCCAGACAATGTGGCCACACCCATCGCTGCCAGTCTGGGAGATCTAATCACACTGTCCCTGCTGGCTGGAGTCAGTACTATACTCTACCAGTACCGAGGTATGGCTTTATAATAATGGATGAAGGGTTTAATTCAACTTTTAATTAGAAATCAGTAATTAGGGCCTCCCGAGTGGTGCAGCGGTCTAAGGTACTGCATCGCAGTGTTGCGGCGTCACTACAGACTGGGGTTTGATCCCAGGTACAATTGGCCCAGCGTCATCCGGGTTAGGGGAGGGTTTGGCCGGGGGGGCTTTACTTGGCTCATCACACTCTAGTGACTACTTGTGGTGGGCTGGGTGCCAGCAGGCTGACTTAGGTCGTCAGTTGAACGGTGTTTCCGCCGACACTTTGGTGCAGCTGGCTTCAGGGTTAAGCGAGTGGGTGTTAAGAAGCTCGGTTTGGCGGGTCATGTTTCGGAGGACGCATGACTCGACCTTCGTCTCTCCCGAGCCTGTTGGGTAGTTGCAGCGATGAAAGAAGATTGTAATCATGAAATGGGGGTAAAAATGACCATAATACATTTTTTAAAAGATAGCAATAATTAAACAATTAAGAGTCAGTAGAGTGCATGTATCTGGGTAAATAACTATTTAAGCAAATTAAGACCTTCTCCACATTGTGGTAGTATTATTCAGAACCAGCAGAGGTCAGAAGTTTCACTGAACAAACATATAAATGTAACATGTTAAGTGTTGGTTCCATGTTTCATAAGCAAAAATAAAAGATCCCAGACATTTTTCATATACTCAAAAATATAATTTCTCTGAAATGTTATGCATATTTGTTTATATCCCTTTTAGTGAGCATTTCTCCTTTGCCTAGATAATCCATCCACCTGACAGGTATGACATATCAAGAAGCTGATTAAAACAGCATGATCATTACACAGGTGCACCTTGTGCTGGGACAATAAAAGGACAGTTTTGTCACACAACACAATGCCACAGATGTCTCAAGTTTTGAGGGAGCGTGCAATTGGCATGCTGAGTGCGGGAATGTCCACCAGAGCAGTTTGTAGTTGTATTTATTATGGATCTGCCAAGGCAGCAGCTACTCTTCCTGGAGTCCAGCAAAAATGAAGGCAGTAATATACATTATATTACAATTTTTAAACATTAAAATAATGTTTTTACAACAGATTTCACAATACATTAAGTGTGCCCTCCGGCCACAACTCTACTAGAACACACAATCCAGGTGTACGTGTGTCTATATTGTGCATGTTATTTGTGTTTTTGTATGTGTGTGTTTGTACCTTTTGTGTGACTCTTCATAGTCCTCGCTGTTCCATAAGGTGTATTGTTATCAGTTTAAATCAGATTTTACTGCTTGCTTAAGTTACTTGATGTAGAATAGTGGGGGGTATGTATGAGTGTCCGAGCTGTGTGCTAGTAGTTTAAACAGACAGCTCGGTGCATTCAACATGTCAATACTTCTTACAAAAACAAGTAGTGATGAAGTCAATCTCTCCTCTACTTTGAGCCATGAGAGATTGACATGCATATTATTAATGTTAGCTCTACATGTACATTAAAGGGCCAGCCGTGCTGCAGTGTTTTGGGCCAGTTGTAATTTTACCAAGTCCCTCTTTGTGGCACCTGACAACAAGACTGGGCAGTAGTACAGGTGCGACAAAACTAGGGCCTGTAGGACTTGCCCTGTTGATATTGTTGTTAAGAAGGCAGAGTAGCACTTTATTATGGACAAACCTCTCCTATTTTTAGCTACTGTTGCATCCAATATGTTTTGACCATAACAGTTTACAATCCAGCGTTACTCAAAGCAGTTTAGTCTCCTCAATTTGCTCAATTTCCACAATATTCATTACAATATTTAGTTGAGGTTTAGGGTTTAGTGAATGATTTGTCCCAAATACAATGCTAGGACTAACGGATTTCTTGCCACCCATTCTGAAACTGACTGTTACTCTTTGTGAAGTGTTGCAGTGATTTCACTCTCTAGTAGCTGACGTGTATAGTGTTGAGTCATCCGCATACATAGACACACAGGCTTTACTCAGACCCAATGGCGAGGCGTTAGTAAATATTGAAAAAAGGGGCCTAGACAGCTTCCCTGTGGAATGCCTGATTTTACCACAGTTATGTTGGAGAGGCTACCATTAAAGAACACCCTCAGTGTTCTGTTAGACAGGTAACTCTTTATCCACATTATAGCGAGGGGTGTAAAGCCATAACACATGTTTTTCCAGCAGCAGACTATGATCAATAACGTCAAAAGCCGCACTAAAGTCTAACAAAACAGCTCCCACAATATTTTTATAATCAATTTCTCTCAGCCAATCATCAGTCATTTGTCAAGTGCTGTGCTTGTTGAATGTCCTTCCCTACAAGAGTGCTGAAAGTCTATAGTTTGTTTGTTTACAGTGAAATAGCATTGTATCTGGTCAAACAAAATGTTTTCCAAAAGTTTACTAAGGGTTGGTAACAGGCTGATTGGTCAGCTATTTGAGCCAGTAAAGGGTGCTTTACTATTCTTGGGTAGCGGAATTACTTTTGTTTCCTCCAGGCCTGAGGGCGCACAATTTTTGGTAAACTTAGATTGAAGAGATGGCAAATAGAAGTGGAAATATCATCCTCTATCATCCTCAGTAATTTTCCATCCAAGTTGTCAGACCAAAGTGGCTTGTCATTGTTGGTTGACAACAATATTTTTTTCACCTCTTCCACACTTACTTTACGGAATTCAAAATTACAATGCTTGTCTTTCATAATTTGGTTAGTTATACTTGGATGCGTAGGTTCGGCATTTGTTGCTGGCATGACATGCCTAAATTTGCTAATCTTGCCAATTTAAAAATGTTTTGAAGTTGTTGGCAGTATCAGAGGGTTTTGTGATGAATGAGCCATCTGATTCAGTGAATGATGGAGCTGAGTTTGCCTTTTTGCCCAACATTTTATTTAATTAAGGTGCTCCAAAGCTTTTTACTATAATTCTTTATATAATTTGTCTTTGTTTCATAGTATAGTTTCTGTTTAGTGACATGATTTCTCAATTTGCAGTAGATTTGCCAATCGGTTATGCAGCCAGACTTATTTGCCATTCCTTTTGCCTCATCCCTCTCAACCATAAAATGTTTCAATTCCTCATTAATCCATGGGGATTTAACAGTTTTTACAGTCATTTTCTTAATGGGTGCATGCTTATTAGTAACTGGAGTAAGCAATTTCACAAATGTGTCATGTGCAGTGTCTGAATGCTCCTCATTACACACATTATTTACATACATCATCAACTTAGGAATCACTACAAAACCTAATTGTAGGACCTCTTATACACAATATTAGGTCCAGAATTTGGAACTTTGGTTTTCCTATATATGGCTACCATATTGTGATAACTCTATCCAATGGATGTGGCTACTGCTTTACAGGAGAGTTCTGTAGCATTAGTAAATATGTGATCAATACATGTGCATTTAATTCCTGTGCTGTTTGTAAATACCCTGTTAGCTTGATTGATAACCTGAACCAGGTTGCAGGTACTGGTTACAGTTTGACGCTTTTTCTTGAGTGGGCAGCTTGATGAAAGCCAGTCAATATTTAGGTCACCCAGAAAATATACCTCTCTGTTGATATCACATACATTATCAAGCATTTCACACATATTATCCAGATACTGACTATTAGCACTTGGTGGTCTATAGCAGCTTCCTACATTTTAAATAGTTTCCCCCCCCCCCCATCAATCTACACACAACACCCCATAATGACAAAGCAAAAACAGTTTTTTGTAAATTGTTGTACATTTATAATTTATGTAAATGTGATATTTCAGAAGTATTTAGACTCTTTACTCAGTACTTTGTTGAAGCACCTTTGGCAGCGGTTACAGCCTCGAGTCTTCTTGGGTATGATGCTAGAAGCTTGGCACACCTGTATTTGGAAATTTCTCACATTCTTCTCTGCAGATCCTCTCAAGCTCTGTCAGGTTTGATGGGGAGCATTGCTGCACAGCTATTTTCAGGTCTCTCCAGAGATTTTCGATTGGGTTCAAGTGACTCTGGCTGGGCCACTCAAGGACATTCAGAGACTTGTCCCGAAGCCACACCTGCATTTTCTTGGCTGTGTGCTTAGGGTCGTTGTTCTATTGGAAGGTGCATCTTCGTCCCAGTCTGAGGTCCTGAGTGCTCTGGAGCAGGTTTTCATCAATGATCTCTCTGTAGTTTGCTCCGATCATCTTTCCCCCGACATCTGTTGTAGAACGGTAGGAAGAAGCCTTGTAATGTCCAGTACTCGTTAGCACAGGGTTATTTCCTGTGGACCACAGCTGGTGCAAAGGCTGAGGAGGTGCGGCCGCTCTTTCACCTCGAGTGGCCTCGCAGACCCCCCAAGGATTGATAGGCGGTGAGGCCCGATGGATCCGAGCCAGCTGTAGAATCCATTGTGGCTGATGGAGGGCCCGGAGTCTGACACCCTCACGGTCCGATGAGGGGGGAGTTCTGAAGATCTGAAACCAAGTTAGAAGCCACCGATGAGGGAGCCAGAACAGAGGATGAAGGCCAGAGAATTGAATGTTAAGTTCTTTACCGAAAGCCGCCTTCAACGTAGTTTTAGAGGATTTGGCAGTACGTCCAACCGGCCTCAAAACCGCAGACCACGTGTAACCACGCCAGCCCAGGACCTCCACATCCGGCTTCTGCACCTGCAGGATCATCTGAGACCAGCCACCCGGACAGCTGATGAGGGTGGGTTTGCAATGTGTTTGCACAACCAAAGAATTTCTGCACAAACTGTCAGAAACCGTCTCAGAGAAGCTCATCTGCGTGCTCGTCGTACTCACCAGGGTCTTGACCTGATTGCAGTTCGGTATTGTAACTGACTTCAGTAGGCAAATGCTCACCTTCGATGGCCACTGGCACGCTGGAGAAGTGTGCTCTTCACATATGAATCCCGGTTTCAGCTGTACTGGGCAGATGGCAGACAGCATGTAGGGCGTGGCGTGGGCGAGCGGTTTGCTGATGTCAACGTTGGGAACAGAGTGCCCCATGGTGGGGTTATGGTATGGGCAGACAAGCTACGATGGCAATTTGAGTGCACAGAGATAACGTGATGAGATACTGAGGCCCATTGTCGTGCCATTCATCCGCCGCCATCACCTCATGTTTCAGCATGATAATGTATAGCCCATTGTCGCAAGGATCTGTACACAATTCCTGGAAGCTGAAAATGTCCCAGTTCTTCCATGGCCTGCATAGTCACCAGTCATGTCACCCATTGAGCATGTTTGGGATGCTCTGAATCGATGTGTACGACTGCATGTTCCAGTTACCGCCAATAAGCAACTTCGCTCAGCCTTTGAAGAGGAGTGGGACAACATTCCACAGGCCACAATCAACAGCCTGATCAACTCTATGCGGCGAATGGAGGTCACACTAGATACTGACTGGTTTTCTGATCCACGCCCCTACTTTTTTCTTAAAGGTATCTGTGACCAACAGATGCATATCTGTATTCACAGTCATGTGAAATCCATAGATTAGGGTCTAATGAATTTATTTCAATTCACTGATTTCCTTATAACTCAGTAAAATCGTTTAAATTGTACCATGTTGCATTAATTATTTTGTTCAGTGTAAGTTCCCACTCATCTGTAGCCTGTGGTCTGCACTAACTGTACAGTTAGCTACTTTTACAAAGCCCAATTTAAACATGGCTTTAATGTTTAAATATCAGACAATTTCTAACAATTTTGGAGGTGCTCTTATGTCAGATGAATTGTGTTCAATGTGTGTGGGAGAGTGGGAGCAGTGCATTGTGGACACTATTCTAATGTGTTTTCTCTGTTGTGTAGACGTCTGGTACCTGTCTCCCCTGTTGTGTGTGTTCTTCCTGGCTCTGATCCCTCTGTGGGTGGTGGTGGCCCGGAAGAGCCCTCAAATCAAGGAGGTCCTCGTCTCTGGCTGGCAGCCTGTCATCGTAGCCATGTCTATCAGCAGGTAAGACACACATGACACCTTATCATTCTTATCATAACCTTATCATATGGTCCTGTATGACTCAGGTGATAGAGCTTGCAACGCCAAGATAGTGGGTTCGATTCCCGGGGCCACCCATACGTAAAATGTATGCACGCATGACTGTATGTCGCTTTGGATAAAAGTGTCTGATAAATGGCATATATTATTATTATTTTGATAAAAAAAAAAAAAAACATGTATCTGATCAGTAGATGTTTGACTGTTTTCATTATGACCTTTTCCAGTTTTGGGGGACTCATATTGGACAAGACTGTTAGCGACCCTAACTTTAAGGGAATGGCTGTCTTTACACCCGTCATGAATGGTGAGTGGACTCATCTTGGTTAAATGAAACTAGAAAGTGGTCTCTGAACACATTATACAAGGATGGAAAGGGGAGAGTTGAGTTATTAACTACCATGGGACATTCATGTGCCTGGCTCAGTCAGTTAGCTGTCTATAAATGACACATGCTGAGAGATCCTTTCAAATGAGAGTGTTTAAGAGCACACAGCCAGATGTTCCCACAAATGGCAGTGTCCCAGGCTGATATTGGCTGCCTGACGCTGAGTATTGGATAGCCTTTGGACCTCAGTTAAATATCGCTCACAGTGGTTAGAATTTCCCTCTTCTGATACTATGACTATTACCCCGCACTTTGTGTTTTACCAATGTCCCCTCAAGTCTCTTCAAGTCTGAGAAACACATCTGTATTGGTGTTTGATTAGGATATGACAAAAACAGTATTTTAGTAGATGTTACCATAGAATCACGTCACACACATGCCTGTACGCACACAAACACACATCTACTGTTTGTTTGCTGTTGCATTTGTGCTGTTAACAGTAGCCCCTGTACACACAGGATTGCCAGGCCGTCATTGTAAATAATAATTTGTTCTTAATTGACTTGCCTGGTTAAATAAAGGTAATATTTTTACATCAAAATAAGTAAGACAACTTTATCAATAGCAATTTGTTACTCCACTTGGTGGCAACAGTGACAAGACCTCAAGCAGGTAGAGGGCTGCACCTTTGGATCCAGACAGACAACTTTGGGATGAAAAGGGTTTTTTGTCCCGCAGATTATTTGCAAACGGTCGTCTTTCTGCATCGTATGCATGTGCCTACCTATTAAAGGCATATTAAAAGCACTTATGTGCACTTAAGCCCCTTCACACTTCTTGTGCGTTCTGATGGCCTCACAGCCACTATCCCACTTCTGACACCAGTGTAGCAAACTTAGGGGGCAGGAAGCTAACCCTGGTCTCTGGCATGAAAGGCAAAGATCCTACGCATCGCACCAATAGGGTTAACCCTCTTGTTGGAAATTGTAACGTGGATCATATAGCAAAGATTGCTACAATATGTGTGGTCTCAATAAAATAGAGTAGACTGCCTATGCATGGGTGGAGAATAGTGTGGCAGTCACACTGCGTGACCAAAGTATGTGGACACCTGCTCGTTGAACATCTCAAAATCATGGGCATTAATATGGAGTTGGTCCCCCTTTGCTGCTATAACAGCCTCCACTCTTCTGGGAAGGCTTTCCACTAGATGTTTGAGCATTGCTGCGGGGACTTGCTTCCATTCAGCCACGAGCATTAGTGAGGTCAGGGCACTGATGTTGGGCGATTAGGCCTGGCTCTGTCGGCATTCCAATTCATCCCAAAGGTTGAGGTAAGGCCTCTGTGCAGGCCAGTCAAGTTCTTCCACACTGATCTCGACAAACCATTTCTGTATGAACCTGTGCACAGGGGCGTTGTCTGAGACAAGGAAGGGCCTTTCCCAAACTGTTGCCACAAAGTTGGAAGCACAGAATCGTCTAGAACAGGGGTGTCAAACTCATTCCACGGAGGGCCTAGTGTCTGCAGGTTTTTGGTTTTTCCTTTCAATAAAGCCCTAGACAACCAGGTGTGGGGAGTTCCTAACTAATTAGTGATGTTAATTCATCAATCAAGTACAAGGGAGGAGCGAAAACCCGCAGACACTCGGCCCCCCGTGGAATGAGTTTGACACCTGTGGTCTAGAATGTCATTGTATGCTGTACGTTAAGATTTTCCTTCACTGGAACTAAGGGGCCTAGCCCAAACCATGAAAAACAGCCCCAGACCATTATTCCTCCTCCACCAAACTTTACAGTTGGCACTATGCATTGGGGCAGGTAGTGTTCTCCTAGCATCTGCGAAACCAAGATTTGTCTATCCAGAGAACGCGTTTCCACTGCTCTAGAGTCCAATGGCAGCGAGCTTTACACCACTCCAGCCGACGCTTGGCATTGTGCATGGTGATTTTACGCTTTTGTGCGGCTGCTCGGCCATGGAAACTCATTTCAGGAAGCTCCCGACGAACAGTTCTTGTGCTGATGTTGCTTCCAGAGGCAGTTTGGAACTCTGTAGTGAGTGTTGCAACCGAGGACAGACGATTTTTACGCGCTTGAGCACTCGGCGGTCCCGTTCTGTGAGCTTGTGTGGCCTACCACTTGGTGGCTGAGCCATTATTGCTCCCAGACATTTCCACTTCAAAATAACAGCACTTACAGTTGACCGGGGCAGCTCTAACAGAACAGGAATTTCTGAATTCGGAAGGTGGCATCCTTTTTAAGTCACTGAGATCTTCAGTAAGGCCATTCTACTGCCAATGCTCGATTTTATACACCTGTCAACAACGGATGTGGCTGAAATAGCCGAAACCACTTATTTGAAGGGGTGTCCACATACTTTTGGTGATGTATTGTATCTTTTCAAGGAAATAACTTAAATATGATTAGGCTATATAGTTTACAGTGTCGGTAAATAAATATTGATAATGGAAAGAATTGGAGGGCCCTCAACCAACAAGAGTCGAGGTCTGCAAATCGTCCCGCTCTTAAAAGGTAGGCTATATCCTATATGCAAAACAGAGCTCGTGAGAAAGTGCAAGTGTCCGATCTCATTATTCTTGCAGCTTCATGTGCAGTAGCGATACCTCTCCTAGTTGGGCGTGCGATATCAGGTGTGCTTGTGGTCTCAATTAAATAGAGTATGAGGCTATATCCTATGCAGAAGCAAGGGCAGATATCTTTCCAAGGAAATGAACTTCCTAAATAACGTAGTTTGAAGAGAGCAGAGTTGGAGAGAGAGAGAGCGGACACTTGCACTTTCTCTTGAGCTACGTTTAGTATAGGCCTAAGAGCCTACCTTTCAGGAGAGGGACGAATTTCAGACGGACACAATCAATATTTATTTTTAGGCAATGTAGTAAACTATAGCCTAATCATAATAGTTTATAGTTTACTCCATTGCCTAGAAATAAATATTGATCACCCATATTTGTGTCCATCTGAAATTTGTCCCTCTCCTAAAAGGTAGGCTATTAGGACTATGCTAAACGTAGCTCAAGAGAAAGTGCAAGTGTCCGCTCTCCAACTCTGCTCTCTTCAAACTACGTCTAGTCTAGCATATTGGCTGACACAGCCCAGTAATACCGATAGCCTAATATAATGGGCTACGTGAAAATCTCTGGTCATTTAACCTAACCTATTTCTTAGGTTATTTTAGAGCATTTTGATATTACCTATAGTATAGGGTGCACACTTGCTGGAACCATGGCTGTCAAGCGAGCTGCCTGAAATAACATTGCAGGACTACAGTTGGGTTCAAGACCAGGGAGCAGATGAGTCAGACAGAAAGCCAGCGGGAGCGGGCAGGTGCGGTATGAAAAGCTGCAGGATGAAGGGTGCAGGATGCAGAAATCAGTCCCGTGCAGACCTCTACAAGCAGGGATCTGTCAATGTGGAATTAATTAATCAAATAAGAAATGAAATAAATCAAAAATTCCTAAGAGTATATCCTCATGAAGTCAAAAGCATGTGGTGGGCAACATATGTTTTACATATAGAGAGTCATATTTCAATGGAAAAGCAGGGGACTATATAATAGGAGACTTGTGTGGTTGATATTCTTTCCATGCTCGGTGCTTCCCCTCAGGTGTCGGAGGAAACTTGGTGGCCATCCAGGCCAGTCGGATCTCAACCTACCTTCACTTCTGGAGCATGCCTGGAGTCTTGCCCTATAAGATGAGACAGCACTGGCCCAGCCCCTTTACTACCTTCTTCACCTCAGGAAAGGCTCCTCCACTCTGTCTTTCTATAGAGGGTCATGGATTGCATGTAGATATGTTTGTAACAAACAAAAAAACAAGGAGAATATATGCCAGTTACTTCCTCTCTGTTTGTGATTTAGCATATAAGAACTTTACTATTTGGAACCCCTCTTGCCATTCCTGTTATATTTATCCTCTTTGTCATAGTATTTGAACAGATTTACAATTCAGACAGTGCAATTCAGACAGCTTCCACAGTAACTAAGTAGATAAGAAAGCTACCTACAGTATTCATTAGTTGCCTTTGTCTCTCCAGGTGTGAACTCCAAGTCAGCGAGGGTGTTGTTCCTACTGGTGGTTCCGGGCCACCTGGTGTTCCTCTATACCATCTCTCTGCTCCAAGGCGGCCACACTGCCCTCACTGTCACCTTCATCGTCTGCTACCTGTGTGCCGCCCTTCTCCAGGTACGCCCTATCCCCTCGCCTGCTACCCCTCAGTCACTGGTACACTGATGGAGTTTGGTAAAGTCTCATACAGACTTGTAAGGACTTTCATTATATAGTTATTGAAGTATAAGGACTTCTGGACTTCTCATTCAGATCTGCTGTGTGATGGATTTGTCTGTCTGTATGGGATGTTCCTCCAGGTGGGCATCCTCCTCTATGTGGCTGACCTGATAGTCCGTCTGATGTGGAGGAGGAGTCTGGACCCAGACAACTTTTCCATCCCCTACCTGACAGCCCTGGGAGACCTGCTGGGGACCGGCTTCCTGGCTTTGGTCTTCCGCTCCGTCTCACTCATGGAGGGGCTGGGACTCTGAAAGGGAGGGAGGTCATGGGTCTGCTACAGGCCTCTCTGTGCTGTGCCTTCCCAGACCAGGGGTCTGTATCATCTCCCTGCCCTGCCTCTCCTCTGCCTTCACCACTGGAGGGAGTTACTCTGTTGGGCGTGGGGATGGCAGTCTGACTGACTGACTGCACGCACACTCACTCAATCAGCTTACAGTTCATCAGGAGGTGTGGGTCATTTAAAACCTCAAAGTATGGGTTGATGGGACTCATCAACAAACTCAACAAACTCAGCAAACTCATCCAGGTCCTATTTCACACACCCCACATGTCACCTGTGAATGTGAGACAATGGAAAAATCAACACACTAAATTGAACTTTTTCTGAAATTAGGGAACGGTTATTGATCGATAATGGGTGCATTGTATGTTGGTGTATGAAAATTAATTTGAACTTGTTTACAGTATTTCTAGATGTAGAATGCCGAGTGGGGCTTGGCAACATCCCTTTCATTATAGACATAACTCAAAAAACCTTACTTGACTGGTAACTACAGGAACATTCTGTTGTAGACCGAAGTAGAATCATCTTCATACGTCACCACCAATGCTTAGCTTGAAACTACTGCACCCATTGAAATTGAAACTAGGGTGTGGGAGAGAACTGGACCTGTGAATGTATCAAGGATCGAACATATTTGAAGGATATCAGTATTATTTTGTGATTTTTCTATGAGCAGCTTACTATCACAGTGTTAAATTAAATATCTGCAAATGAAACTTTTAAGGAAGGCAAGTCTTAAACCATAATTAAGTTACCATTGGCATGTCATCAGTAATGTGAGATGGGGTAAGGGAAACATTGAAACTGTTCTCAAATCTGGTCAAGGTGTAGGCATCTTGTCACGTATGACAGGACGGGAAACGGTATCATAGCAAAGTGTTACTAATGTTTTTCACATCTTAATGTTCAGCAGCAATCTTAAATGCAAAAACAAAACCTTAAAGTACACAGTATCTGTCAAGTCCATGTATCATGAATGTTACATGTCGGGTGTGTTTTGTAAAATCACAAATGTCTATTTCAAGAGAAGGTAGCTTTATTTAAAACATTGCAATGTCCCCATTCACATGCCTTCTGTACGTTACAACTGTAGTGCCCTCACTGCCAGCTCATGGTTAAGGGGCTTGAATAAGTAAACATAAAAATGAAACAAACTCATGTAAATGTATTCTTTATTTTGTTTATCCTACCGTCATCAACATTTCATGAATTTGAATCACTTTAAAATGTACATACATCCATAATTTCAAAGTTCACTACATTGAATCACACATTGTAAAGCTCATTTCATAGAGAGTGTTACAATCTGGATTATACTGTATCTAGTAACTTACTTTTGAAGAGATGGTCGTTGGGTCAAAATAGGCATTTGGCGATTGATAGGCAAAATTCAGTGTACCTGTCTTTAACTGCCATTTTCCAAAAGTCTGACTCTTTTCACTGTCCAACTCATTTTTCTCAGCTTCAGAAGCATCTAAATTCACCAAAGTGTGTGTGGTTATCCTTAGATATATTCTCCGGAATTACTCAGAGGGAATTGTTGATTTGTCACGTATTTATTATAGACTACATTACAAATTGTACAAAAAAGCATTTTTGGAAAAGTAACTGCCAAAATAATGGAAACACTTGAGTAAATGAGGAATACAAAGTATATGGAAAGCAGATGCTTCCACACAGGTGTGGTTCCTGAGTTAATTAAGCAATTAACGTCCCATCATGCTTAGGGTCCTTATTTTGGCTACCATGGCTATGCCCCCATAGGATGACAATGCCCTCATCCACAGGGCATGAGTGGTCCCTGAATGGTTGATGAGCATGAAAACACTAAAACCATATGCCATGGCCGAATACAACAGGTTAAGGACTTACTTACAAGCCCTTAACCAACAATGCATTTTTAAGAAACTAAAGTTAAGAAAATATTTATAAATAAACTAGAGTAAAAAAAAAATGAAGTAACAATAAAATAACAATAGTGAGGCTATATACAGGGTGTACCGGTACTGAGTCAATGTGTGGGGGTACAGGTTAGTCGAGGTAATTTGTACAAGTAGGTAGGGGTAAAGTGACTGCATAGATAATAAACAGTGAGTAGCAGCAAATAGTCCGGGTTGCCATTGGATTAATTGTTCAGCAGTCTTATGGCTTGGGGGTAGAAGCTGTTGAGCCTTTTGGACCTAGACTTGGTACCGCTTGCCGTGTGGTAGCAGAGAGAACAGTCTATAACTTGGGTGACTGGAGTCATTTTTTGGGCCTTCCTCTGACACCGCCTAGTATATAGGTCCTGGATGGCAGGAAGCTTTGCCCCAGTGATGTATAGGGCTGTACACACTACCCTCTGTAGCGCCTTACGGTTGGATGCCGAGCAGTTGCCATACCAGGCGGTGATGCAACCGGTCAGGATGCTCTCAATACTGCAGCTGTAGAACATTTTGAGAATCTGGGGACCCATGCCAAATCTCCAAGTCTCCTGAGGGAGAAAAGGCGTTGTCGTGCCCTCTTCACGACTTTCTTGGTGTGTTTGATAGTTTGTTGGTGATGTGGACACCAAGGAACTTGAAACTCTCGACCCGCTCCACTACAGCCCTGTTCGGCCCGCCTTTTCCTGTAGTCCAGGATCAGCTCCTTTGTCTTGCTCACGTTGAGGGAGAGGTTGTTGTCCTGGCACCACACTGCCAGGTCTCTGACCTCCTCCCTATAGGCTGTCTCATCGTTGTCGGTGAACAGGCCTACCACCGTTGTGTCGTCAGCAAACTTAATGATGTTGTTGGAGGCGCGCTTGGCCATGCAGTCGTGGGTGAACGGGGAGTACAGGAGGAGACTAAGCACACACCCCTGAGGGACCCCATGTTGAGGATCAGTGTGGCAGAGGTGTTGTTGGCTACCAGGATCCAGTTGCAGAAAAATATGTTTAGTCCCAGGGTCCTTAGCTTGTCCCAGGGTCCTTAGCTTGTCCCAGGGTCCTTAGCTTAGCCCAGGGTCCATACTTACCCTAAATGAAGTGACTGAGCCACGAGTTGAGGACCAACAAAAATCAGCTTCCCTCCCTGTTGCAAAGATTGTGTCATCATCCCCTTCATTTGAGGAAGATGACTGATATTTTATTAATCAAATGTTTTGTTAAAATACCCATCACATTTAGTAATGACAGGATGCATTTGAAAGTTCACGCACAGTAAAACTTTTGTAGGACTTTATAAAATTATTTTATCAATAGATGGGGGGAAAAGGTGCCTGTGCATTGATAAGCACGTAATAACATAAAAATGCCACTTGTAATAGCCCATTTCACAGCATAGCCTGCTGAATTGGCAAGATAACTTTTCTTTCGTGCTGATTTTGGCAAAAATGTAAATGTGGCACTGACACGCCCATGGATTGATGTTTAAGCATTGGCTCAATGAATAGTCACGCATTTGACTAGCCAGGCATAGTTACAAGCCTGCTAGAGTTAGCGGCAGGCAGATGAGCAATATCCACAGTCATAGTACGGATGAAGCCTGAGCTGGAATGTGAAGCTAACTGAAGCTGGATAGCTCTAAAAATAACTGAGTAGATCTAGCTTAGTGTATACCACTTTGATCTCAACCCACTTGAACACTTATGGGCGATTCTGGAGCAGCGCTTGAGACAGCGTTTTCCACATAGAAATAAGAATGAATAGAACGGGCTTGGAACCTGTGATGTAATAATTTCCATGGTAATGTATAATGTTCATTCAGATGATGCTAACTGGCTCATGCAATGGAATTCATTTTTTTAAATGTCATTTGAATTGAATCAACTAAACACAGCACAGACTGATGGTTGGACTTCCTGCTTTTACTTCCTTCTTTGCTCTTATGGGTACACTCGCAATGGCCGCCAGTCCACCCATTATGCCATCATTCACTTGAATGTTCCAGACATTTGTAGAATCTATGCCATGGTGCATTGAAGCTGTTCTGGCTCGTAGTGGCCCAACGCCCTATTAAGACATGTTATGTTGATGTTTAATTTATTTTGGCAGTTACCTGTACATGTCTTTAATATTTTACAGATAGAAAGATGAAAACATTATTTATCTATAATCTGGTCTAAGTAAATCCGGTCCTGGAGTGTCTTAACAAAATGAAACCAAAATATTTGGGCTGACTTCATCCAGAAAAAAATTGATTTTGTGGTATATGAAAATATGTGCAAATTTAATGAGAACACATAATTTGCATGTTTTAGACAATATTTCAGAAATATTGTAATACGAAAAAGTATTATATTTGTGTCTACATGTAACTGGAAAAAGTTGATTGTGATAGGGTGTGGTGCCTGGCCTTAACATGCCTTTTTCTACACAATTGCAGAACTATCATATTATTTAAATTACCTTTCATAGACATTTCAAATTATGGTATCAAATACTTCATAAATGTACAACAAGCATCAATATGTTTTCTGTGGTCTGTGGCTCTGGTCAGTCCCATTGTAATAAAAAACACTGAACAGTATGTGACCGTATAACCTGTCATCTTTCTCTCTCAGCTCTCCCTGTGCTCCAGTCAGTCAGTCCCATTGGTTTAACATAACTGACCACTGGGCTGTATCAGTTAGTGTACATTGGTATTAAATTCACAGTTTGTTGGTAACACAACTGACCACTGGTCTGTATCAGTTAGTGTACATTGGTATTAAATTCACAGTTTGTTGGTAACACAACTGACCACTGGTCTGTATCAGTTAGTGTACATTGGTATTAAATTCACAGTTTGTTGGTAACACAACTGACCACTGGTCTGTATCAGTTAGTGTACATTGGTATTACATTCACAGTTTGTTGGTAACACAACTGACCACTGGTCTGTATCAGTTAGTGTACATTGGTATTAAATTCACAGTTTGTTGGTAACACACGATGAGCACATAAAGTAGTTTTTAAAGCCTGTGCAAAATGTTCTCCAATTAATGAGTCATGCGGAAATTGCAGATTGGGTTTTTGGACTTTTCAAAAGTGGAGAGTTTCATAGCCTCAAAATATATTTCTGTCACAGAACAACAGTCATTCATAATGGAAAATAAGGACATGGAAAAAGGTATCCTATGATGGTCCTATGATGGTTGATAACCGGTAATGACAATACAAGATGTCATCACGTTCTACTACTGTGTGCTTGGATGTTGAGAAATTAGTGTGTGAAAGTATAATTTATATTGAATGGTGGATATTGTTACTATAAAATACAATTTGCCACTTGCAAAGTGAACATAGAGGGCTCTAACATTAGACAACATGTACAGTTAAAACAGCAAGACAACTGTGTAATACTGGTATAATAAATAGTGTAACTACCTGCTCATTTCTCTGTAGGCTAAATTGGTAGCAGAAAATACCAGGTTTTACAGACCACTTGTCAACAACAGTCAAATGTTGTGTCACTTCCCAGCGTAGGAGTTCATGAATGATGCAACTCTACTGAGTGCGACCTCTGTTCTCTCCAGACATTATTCACAGTCTACGGGTGTTAGTCTGAAACAGGCTGTCTGTACATAACTTGATGGTGGCTCCTTAACACTCAGGGAGCTTCGCAAATTAATTCTAAAGTAACCTGCCTCAATGACTACTGCCCTGTCGCACTCACATCTGTAATCATGAAGTGCTTTGAAAGGCTGGTCATGGCACACATCCACTCCATCATTCCAGACACCCTGTACCACTAAAATGTGCATTCCGCCTCGACAGATCCACGGATGACACAATCTCAATTGCACTCCACACAGCCCTCTCACACCTAGACAAGAGGAATACCTATGTGAGAATGCTGTTCATTGACTACAGCTCAGTGTTCAACACCATAGTCCACTCCAAGCTTGTCCCTAAGATTGGGACCCCTTGAACTGAACACCTTCCTCTGTAATTGGATCCTGGACTTCTTGACAGGCCGACCCCAGGTGGTTAGGGAAGGCAACAACAACTCCGCCACGCTGACCCTCAACACGGGGGCCCCCCCAGGGGGGTGTGTTTAGCCCCCTCCTGTACTCCATTTACCCACGACTGCATGGCCACGCACGACTCCAACGCCATCAAGTTTGCTGACGACACGACAGTGGTGGGCCTGACCACCGACGGTGATGAGACAGCCTACAGAGAGGAGGTCAGAGACCTGGCAATGTGGTGCCAGCACAACAATCTCTTCCCTCAACGTCAGCAAGACTAAGAAGCTGATCATGGACTACAGGAAAGGGGGAGGGCTGAAGAGATTTGGCATGGCCCTTCAGATCCTGAAGAACTTTTACAGGTGCACCATCGAGCGCATCTTGACTGGTTGCATCACCGCCTGGTATGGCAACTGCACCACCCTCAATCGCAAGGCCCTACAAAGGGTGGTGCGGACGGCCCAGCACATCACTGGGGGTGAGCTTCCAGCCATTCAGGACATTCAAACCAGGTGGTACTGAGGAAGGCATGAAAATTGCCAAAGACATCAGTCACACCAGCCATGGACTGATCTCTCTGCCACCGGCAGGCGGTACCGGAGCATCAGTGTTACGTTCCCCAGTTTCTGTGTTTTAGTTTGTATTTGAGTGTGTGTTTCAGGAGATGGCTTCCTGAAGTACTCCCCAACCAGATGATTGGTCGACCCCAGGCTAATTGATGATTGGAGCTGACCCCGCCCCCTCGTCAAGAAGCAGCTGACTCTAATCACCATTGCCACCTGAAGATAAAAGCCAGTGTTCTGCTCAGGAAGAAGAGGGTAGAGATTTGGAGATCAGAGATAGAATTGAATATTTTGGAGAAAGATTAGAGGGAGATTGAATGTTTTGGAGAGATCATTAGAGAGAGAAGGAGAAGAGATCAGAGATAGAATTGAATATTTTGTATAGTGTTGGTTGTGTATCAGAAAGTGTTGGTATGTACTATATTAGTTGTTGTTGGTAGCAGCTTTGCTATGTCCTGTGTTTGTGAAATTGTAAATAATTATTCTGTTTCATTTGTTCCCAGGGGGGAAGGGGAAGGCACTTTGGGAGTGCTTAGGCAAGAGGCCCGCGGGCATACATATACCCGTAGTATATTTACTGTCTAGGCACACTAGGTAAGACCTGGGCGGACCACCCCCTGTATTTTGGTTAGGGCACCAGGTGGTGCTAAGTTAGGTAAGTTAAGTGGGTAGGCAGGTTAGATAGGAGAGGGGGAACTTTGATATTTACTTTCTTTGCTTTGGTTCCGTCCAGCCCCTTTTCCCCATATTACCGTGTAAGAAAATAAATCCTAGTAAACGGTAAATTCTGCCTTTGTCGTCCTTTCTCGCACCTGCAGTCCATACCTCTTGCACTTCACAGAGAGTTGAGTTGTAGCAGGGAGTTGCGTTCCCTCTTCTCAGAGGCGTGCGTAACAATCAGGTCTCTGACCAACAGGGTCCAAGAAAGCTTCTTTCCCCAAGCAATACGACGATTGAATAGGTAAACAACGGGTGTCCTCCCTTTCCCGCGCACAAACACACAAACATACACACAACTGAGCACCTAAGTACTCTTTCCACGAACTCCCTTCCGGTAGGAATGTTCCCTCATGAGGATTATTGGCTATACCTTGAAGAGATACAACAAAGAGTCCTTCTCCAACCAATCATTTATTTTAGTGTCATTGTCACAGACATGCGCTCCATGACATACCTTCCATCTTCTCCATGACGCACAAGGTGCATCACCAAGTGTCTTTAGCAGGTACAGTAAGTACAGTAGTAGTCAGTTCCACCCCCTTTAAATGACCAGCAACCTTATGGAACCAGCATCAAGAACAGTGGAAAAGATTGGCCATCTTCATAGGGAAATAGCACCACCCACAGTGGCAGGTGATACACGACAATGTACCCAGGCTGCCGTATGGGCTCAGGGTAAGGGTAGCATGGGGCATGGAAGGTTCGGTCAGATGTGTTGCAGCAGCACAGCTCTCAGCAGGCAGCGGTGTAGTAGGCCATATCTCAGGGCCAGAAAACACTGGAGAGGTGTCCGCCTCTCCAACACACTCAGGATATGCATCAGGGAACATTGTGACTTCAGATTTGGAAAACTGCTCTGGTGACTCAGGCTCTGATTCCGATAGGCCAGATTCCTCCAGTGCCACTTCACCAACAGGCAGCTCCTCTGTACCTATGGCAGCAGTAGCGATATCAGTAGCCTGCATCCCCTCAGATGGAACAGGACCACCCAGGGCTCCAGCCCCAGTCTCCAGTAGCTCTGTGATGGGCTCGGCCTGCATATGGATCATGGACTCTCTGTCTCAGCCCACATCTGATGGAACACACATGTAGAAAGGTCATGCCTTCGGCCAGCTGGCCCAGTTGTGGTCAGTCTGCAGGCAGTAATTGCAGTAGTGATGGTCTGTGCACTGTAGATGACAGCTGCAGGGCTCATCAACTGGAAGGTCAAACTCCAACAGCGTCAGCAAAAACCGTTGGGCTCTGAAGAACCCTTCGTCCAGGGCCTTTGCTGGACACAGCTTCGCCCACCTTTGCCAGTCGTCAGGGAAACAGCCTTGTAGTTACTCTACCAGAAGAGTGGCGTCGTCCCAGTAGCGTTGATTGTGTAGCCACCCCCACAGGTAGTTGGCCTCCTTCTTGTCGCACCAGTTTGGTAGCGTTGTGGTCAGTTCTTCACTGTCCATGGCATGGGATCCCACCGCTACCACCATATGTGAAGCAGAAACCGGATCGGACAGTGAGGAGACAGACAGGATGTTCTGGTGCTCACCTCTCTTAGAGAATTTTATTTACAATAGTAACAGGTGCAGGACTAATTGGCAAATAAACTTTGTACAGAAAATAACAAACAGGAGGTTAACAAAGAGTTGAATAAATCTAAGATATTCTCAGTGTAAACTATTCTGGCAACAACGCTTTGCCTGTAACCAAACTCAGGTGTGGCTCTACTCTAGCCAACCTGTTACCTGCCCAGCCTGCTCTCCCCCAGGTATAACTCTACTCTAGCCAACCTGTTACCTGCCCAGCCTGCTCTCCCCCAGGTATGGCTCTACTCTAGCCAACCTGTTACCTGCCCAGCCTGCTCTCCCCCAGGTATAACTCTACTCTAGCCAACCTGTTATCTGCCCAGCCTGCTCTCCCCCAGGTATAACTCTACTCTAGCCAACCTGTTACCTGCCCAGCCTGCTCTCCCCCAGGTATAACTCTACTCTAGCCAACCTGTTACCTGCCCAGCCTGCTCTCCCCCAGGTATAACTCTACTCTAGCCAACCTGTTACCTGCCCAGCCTGCTCTCCCCCAGGTATAACTCTACTCTAGCCAACCTGTTACCTGCCCAGCCTGCTCTCCCCCAGGTATAACTCTACTCTAGCCAACCTGTTACCTGCCCAGCCTGCTCTCTCCCAGGCAAAGGCCAACTGAGCACCTAGGTACTCCTTCCAGGAACTCCCTCCCACTAGGAATGTTCCATCATGATAGCCCCAAAACACATTTCTACCATAAACGCGTAATTTCCCATGGACATATATGATGGCTCTACTCTAGCCAACCTGTTACCTGCCCAGCCTGCTCTCCCCCAGGTATAACTCTACTCTAGCCAACCTGTTATCTGCCCAGCCTGCTCTCCCCCAGGTATAACTCTACTCTAGCCAACCTGTTACCTGCCCAGCCTGCTCTCTCCCAGGCAAAGGCCAACTGAGCACCTAGGTACTCCTTCCAGGAACTCCCTCCCACTAGGAATGTTCCATCATGATAGCCCCAAAACACATTTCTACCATAAACGCGTAATTTCCCATGGACATATATGATAAACAACAGTTTTCCATAAACACACACTTCAATAACTTGTTCCATGACTGCTTATTCTCGTCAACCAATACATTTTTCCGATGACTCGTAGACTAATTTGCGAAATGTGTAATGCACACCGGCACTTCAACAAGGAAACAAACAAATCAGATAGGTTAAATGATATGATTATAAGTCATGGACATGCACTCCATGTCGCATACTCACACTCACAGACGCCACACAAATCACCATGCACACACCCCTCACCACTTACGCTCCTGCTATATTGATTATTAATTATCCTGCCATCAGTCACTTTTTACATGTACATACAGTATCTACCTCAATTACTCTAGTACTCCTGCACATTGTCATTACGGTACTAGCACTGAACCTGTATATGACTTGCATTCTCATGTTTTTTTATGTAGTTTTTCCATACTTCTCATGTGTTTTCTTACTTTATATTTGTACTGTATATTATTCCTTTATATTATTTCCACTCACCTTGATACTGAATACTGCATTGTTAGGAAAGAGCTAACATACAAGTAAGCATTTAACTGTACTGTTTTACACCTGCTATATCCTATGCATGTGACAAATACACTTTAAAACGGGAAACTCTTAGGAGAGGCTATTTCTATTTCAAGTCAGCAAATTTATTTCCAACATAGGAACATGTCCTCCACACCACTGCTACCTCAACACATAGCCTATAGCTTGCGTTGATGCAAATAAATGCTGTTTGCAATATTTGCCAGCAAGGTAAATACAGTGCAAGTATTCAGACCCCTTGACTTGTTCCAAATGTTATTAAGTTACAGCCCTAAAATGGATTAAATAACAATGCTACCTCATCAATCTACACACAATACCCGATAGCAAAAACACAATACCCGATAGCAA